>NC_084983.1:8584630-9184630 GCF_963691925.1 Scomber scombrus
TAAACTCTTGAGATTATTAAGTTCTCGTCCATGAGAGACAGTAACACTTTCACTTCCTTACTGATAAAGTTTGATGAGGTTTTAATGAAAATGATGATGGGACACTGACAAGATCACATATTAATGTAGGGCCTTGAACTCTCATACCATATTTTACAACATACAGTCCACCATTTTTTACCTTACAAAGACACACAGATCTAGGTTGAATATATTCTTAAGCAACCTGACTAAACTGTTAGAGTACTGCCTCTGAATGAAATTCATCCATGAATTAATGACTTTCCAGTCATGATAGAAAGCTTGATAATACCCGGTCACCACAGTCCAGACACCAAGACATTTTTTAGTATATCACTTCTACACACTTTTGTTAAAACCCTTAATGTTGAATTAATGTTTTCATAGCTATTCACAAATTCATTTATGAATCATCTTGGAAAGGACATTATTAAAGATGTGCTCTTAGGTCATGTAAAATCTGAATTGTGCAGTACTGATACAGAAGAGTGACCTCAAGTGAAACAAAAATGCACTGCCTCTAACTTTTAATGGACTACTAAGAAAGTCAGGAATGGAAGGATCCAATGAGCAGTAGTCACAAAGAAACCCCAACGCAACACAATACAGAAACACATTGCCATCCTTTGTATTGCTAGTGTTCCTGAAAAGTACCAGAGGGATAATGCAAAACAAAATATTCGACTGTTTTCTTTTTCAACTTGGTAACCTAGTGAGGTGTCGGAGTTTACCTGAAGAACCTTATACCTAAGCATCCATGCAGTAATCTTATCTATGTTCTGTAGAAAGTGCAACACAGAGTGTACAGATCTATATATCTGTGGTTACAACAGACAGGCTTTTCAGGGATGCAGCATACTGTACTAGAAAAAGAGGCCATATACACCAGGGAAGAGGGGATGCAACTATCTGTCTTCTGTTCTAACATCACTGCCTCTGCATTTCTCTAACATCACCTAGGAAACACATCATATTTAGAAGGAACACCACTTTGGTGGATTCTGCACAGGTGGCCTCTATCATATCCTATAGGTGTCTGCAGTTTCATCCTCATTCAAGAGGGGGTGTAGCATTTCCCATGGCAGAAGGTAATTTCTGCTTACCAACTGAACAGAAGAAGCTATAAAGAGGCATATCCTTAACTTCATAACTGAAGGAGATAGTTCAACTTGACATTGTACTTCTACAGAATTGTTTACCTACTAAAATCTGGTTCACAGACAAAAGTGGCGACACTCATGTACTTACATAAGCTATATTGACTTTTGTGATATTTATACACCCTCCAACCAGGGGTGGATTTTGTTACTTTACTCATGTCTGACTTTTTGTTTAAGGACTTATTTCTTTTAAAATAGTAGCAAAGTTAATATCACTCAGCAACCAGGAGAATATTGTAAGAAGACTTAGCTAGCAACAATAGAGGGTTTTTAAAGTTTGATGAAAAAACAAAAGAAATGAAAAACATTTCTGTTGACTAAAAATAGAATCTGTAGGTGCACATAATTCTCCTATTATACTCAGAAATCCTTGGGAGAGCCCTATGCTTGAACCTGTTAGGCTTCATGAGACAGACCGTGAAAAAATTGCTACACAAAAGACAAAACCAACATCATTAGTCATTAATAAATAAATAGATTTACTATTTACTTAATACATAAATATTAACTAAAGAGATTAAAATCAACCCTGAACTGTCTATGTTTGCATCTACTCGATTGTTATTCCTATTCGCACTCCAAAGATGTTTCAGTGATGTTAAAGCATGCTTATATCAAAGTGTTTTATCCAGCATAGTCCCTCACTGAATACACTCTTGGAACAAATCCTGGTAATCCACAACAGATGCTCCACTGGAGTCGTATCCTATTCAGTGCATGAGTCATTGGGCTTTATTAAACCCTGTCTGTGCTGAACACCATGCTGTGTGATTGACAGGCATATTGCTGTGACCCTTTGGCCTTTGTTGTTGTCCACAGGCACAGCAAGACCCTTTATTTATGCTGTGGTTTGTGTGGACTATAATTGGAGTGGGCTAGGGGTAGATGTTGGCTGGGTTTGAGTTGAATTCCTTTGATTATGGATTTTGTTTTCAATAATCAAATGAGTTCTCACCAGAGTGCATTTCCCTCATCCTATTTGAGCCTCTATGTACAAGACAGGCTAACAATACATTTTGGCATACAAAATGCAGTCCTCACAACATAGCATACAATAGGCCATTAGGAAAACGTTCAATGTCAGTCATTACCATGTTGCAGCTGCAAAAGTGCTGGTTCCTCTCATTCTATATTTTATGACATATTTATAATATATATATTTTCCACTGTTGGAGTTGTGTGCTTTTTGATGGAAATCAAAAGTTAGGCAAGGTGCTGTAACACAGCACCAACAGTACCAAAGCAGCTATTATATGATTCCCTTGTTCATTTACATTCATTCATTCATTCATATTTTATCATGCATCTCATGCCTTCGTTATCTAATGCATATTGTATTAAGACCTTTCAGCCAGGTCTACCAGCCTATACCCATAAAACAGAATGTGATGTTTCCTGTTCCATTTACAGCTGTACTCGAATTGGAACTTTTGTTGACTCTGTGTGTATTACAGAGTTTTAAACCCTGTAACAGCATATTTTATTAATCTATGCAACTGAAACTGTCACAGCATTTTTCTAAACCAGTGACTCACTCGATGGTACCAGAACAGCTGAACATCAGTCAATGTCAAAAACGTGTGTACCTAAGTTTGCTCCCCACATCACTTCATCGCATAACTAATTATTGATTTTTACTGTGGGCTCTTTTCACTTTTCCATTACACTACATTGCCTCTTCATTACTACTTCTAGGAAGAGTGGGAGGCAAACGCATATAATGATTTCTTCATCTCCAGATCTACCAGATGGGTAGGTTGTTTGATATGACTCCAGTTGCTATGATTTTGGCTGGTACAAAAAGTACAATTTAAAATAATGATAAAAAGCTATTCAAGGCACGAGTGACTTTTCAGTCTGTGACTATTTTAGGAAAAAAAAGCTTCCAAGAAGAAAAGCATTAGTAGCTGCTGTCTCCATACATCGTAGGCTTCTGGTTTGTTACTGAAAGAAGCACAATACAGACCAAACCTTTTCTGTACATAGTATTTACCTATATACTAGTAGTATAGGGTAGTCGATAATGCTACCCTTGAAGCTAAAGAGTGAACTTTTAAAGCCTGGAAGATGCTGCTTTAAGTAGTTTTCGCATGATAGAGTCAAGTGTTTAATGGTTTCTCTGCACAAGGGCTTGATAGACTTAAACATGTAGAACGCAACAAGATAGCATAAAGCTCTTTTTGAGTCTGCAAAGTTGACTTCACTGTCAGTCAGTGATTTGGATGCATAAGGCTGCACCTAATCCGTTTTGATGTATCAACTTAGCTCTTTGATGGGGTTAAATATTATAGAGCTGGTCCAGGCTCTTTAGTAATGAGATCTTTCATTTTCCTTAATACATTGTGCCGGGTATCCCAAGTCAACTTTCTTCTTCTCTTTTAAAAGTGGTGCAGTTGGTGGATTTATTTCATAGAGGCAGGGTGCAAACTTGGACAAATACATTGTAGAAAACCATTCCCTTTGGGTGGTCCCGTGTCTTTTATAGTTTTAATCCTGGTTTATGCTATCAACTGTGAGGTAAAAATACAGTGGCTGACTATAACAGAGATAATGCTCTTTTCTAGACTGACTTTTGAATCCTTGCTGTCTGGAATGTAGAATTGTGCAGGATATCTTGTTTTAGTGAAAAGTTTAGACACATTTTCTCATTTAATTGAATGGGATATCATGTATATCATGAACAAAAGCTGTGACACCTTCAAGATCTTCATATACGTCATCAGTTACTATGCTGAAATTAGGCCAAGCAGCCTCAGGAATCTGTAGCATCCTGTTTTGGTTTGTATGGATGACTCCTTCAATTAGTTTTACACTCCTACCTGCAAAGCTATGATGTAAAGGAGGGTTGGTAAAGGGTAATGTGGCCTATCGACCGATAGCAGATTTTTAAAGTCTGATGTAATAACAATAGTTATGAGCAGGGAGAAGCTGATAGCTGACATTAATGGTTTGGACTGCAAATGTAATTGACAGTGACATTATCAGCTGAATTAGTCCAAATCTCAGACCCCAAAGTCAATTACTGCAATGGTATATTGTGGACCTTTATTTATAACGACATAATTCTTCAAATTTAAACTATTCAGTTTGCCACGTGTTGCACTGCTTGACCTTGGCTCGACTTTTTTCCACTCTCCATTTGCTACATTACCACAGTAATCATTCATCTTTTCTGGCTTGCAGCCACTGTATCCTTTTTTTTGTTTGTTTCATACCATTTCTACACAGGTGGTGTAGTGAAAGCAGCAGGTCAGTAGTGTAGCAGTAGCTTCACTTCTCAGTGTTTACTCAGAATGTGTTCAGGCACAATACTGCTGTGTAGTCCATACACATTTTGCCAGTGCTCAGAGCCCAATACACAATAACTGTACTATACACTGTATGTAAAGAAAAATAAAATAAAATGTATGTGTAAATAATCCTTTATTGCAGGTTGCATGTAAACCATGAGTGAACTGTGAGCCGTTTAACAGCCTTTGTAAACTACTGATTAAAATAGAATTGTGTCTTCACAGTCAGACGTGTGTGAGATGTACAACTGACAATCATGGCTGTTCCAGCCTCCTGTGGATTATTTTCAGCAGCGGTGCTGTTGTGCTCACGCAGAGCCCATGACACCAGGACCTGAATCTGTGCACACTGGCAAGGGAATAACTCAAACATTGCTTAGATTTATCCAGATAGCTTTGTGTCAACAGAGTCATGTGTGTGTCATCATTTACCTGAGCTTTTGACACCAGAAGAGCTCTGGAAGGTCCAGATAAGTGTCATTGTAATAAATGTCAACAAAATTGGGTAGTTTTGAAAAAAAAAAATTGACATTTGACTAAAAATCATGCATTTTCAAACATTAGCAAGAAGAAAAGTGAAAAAATGTTCACTGATGTAGTGATCACTGTCTCCTGAAGTAATCCAGAACAGCATTAGAATTGATTTATATTTATATTGTTTTGAGAGCAACAACAGTGATGTTTACAACAGCAAAGTCACAATAAACTCAACAATATCTCACTGGAAACAAATCTAAAATGTCAGTATCCTAAAATAAATAATATTCCTGACATAAATGCACTGTATGAAGTTTAGAAAGAATGAAGAACACAGACATCAGTCAGTATTAGTCATCCATCCTGTCTTCTGTTCTCCTCCCTCTGCTGCTGAGGTGGATTCACAACCTGTTCTCATTCCCAGGTCGGCAAATACCGACTCTTTGTCACACCCCTCGGCATCTGAGACTGGCATCCTTTAGCGTCTGTATGAGACCCACCAGGCTTTCAACTTACTGCATTGTAATCCCATCCAACTCAATATTAGACACATTTTTCAACATGCAGTATCACAGTGAAATTAAACTGTAATGTATTCCAATTGGAAGTATCTTTCATATAAGGGCATTTGTCACTTTATATAGATGTCATCGGCCTTATTGCGTCTATTTCAGACATTGTGGGAGTTCTACCGAAGTCTATCAGACTACCCTGCACATAGAGAAATTATGCTAAGGGGTACCAAGTGCATTAAATAGTGAGGCCAAGGGGCGTGACAAAATGTCAGTTTTTGACAACTTGGGAGTGAGAACGGGCTGGGACTTACTACCTGCAGATGCCACTAGTATAGAGAGGAGGGGCTGGTTTGGGAGTGTGGGCAATCTCAGCTTGTAGCTAAGTTTGCAGTAATTTGATTACTTGTACGTGGCAAACTAAGTTAAACATTTATATCATACATACAGACAGCTTTTGATTAGAGATGAAAGATGAGCAACTGCGGGCAAAGGAGTTGAAAATCACTTTTCTACATGTTTATCCTTTGGCAGTTTGATGAATTACTTTTACTGGCTTAGAATAAGCTATTTCCACTGCTTTGTCCAGCATAGGAGAACTGGACACTTAGCCATTACTGTGGGTGAATGAATTCAGTTTGATCCCTCATCATCTTTTCCATCCAACCTTTATTGTTTATCTGTCAGTAACCATGGAAATATCTCTCCCTAGTTTTTTCCAGTCCAAGACAGAAGATAATCACACATCTCAACTTTGATCTTTTTGATAACAGACCCTTAAATATCAGGTCAACATGGAGTTTTAACATGTGTAATGCCTCCATCTGATGAGTATCATCCCTAACTGTGTGAGGCAAAGAAAAGCCCGGCAGTGTCCCTCATAGTCTGCAAAATTACTCACAGCAGTTGCTTATTTGTCATGGTGATTGGGTTAATGGCAATACATTATCCAAGCAGAGGTTTACCAATTTGCTTTGTAATAGAATTTAAGAGACCACTGCTACACTTACCAGGAGGATAAGGGTACCTATGTCGTTTGCACTCATAGGTGATGTGAAAACACATCGCTTTAGTGTATTTATTTTATTTTATACAATCATCCAGATCTCCAGAGTTTTAAGTAATATTTAAAACTGCTTTTTATAACATAGGATTTATTACAGAACTAATGGATTGGATTGTTCACAGTATGAAGGGATATCTATTGTTCTGGTCACTCAGTGTGATATAAATTACCATTCAGTGTTGAACCGTTTGATAGTCTTTGTCTGGCTTGATGTAGAAGATGAGAATGTATAGCTGTGTGTTTGGTTTAGGGACGAAGGTTCTTAGCTTTTGATTTCGATTTATCACTTACCACAGAAATTGCTTTACATAAGTCTTACAGAGTATACTTTTTAAGTGGATGGTTATAGTTTGGTTGCATGAGCTGTCTCATTGCATCTGGGTCAAGGGAAATCGTGCTTAGTAACCACAGCCACCAACACAGAAGATTTAGTTTTAGCTGCCACTCTACATTGCCCCTGTTATGACTCAGCGGATGTAGTGAAGAACGACAATGAATTCTCATGGAGAGTGCTAAGAACAAACAGGAATGCCGGAGAGAGTATTGGAGTTGCATATATCTGAGAGACGCACACATCCCTTTCCGTACGGTGGGATAAAGCAGACCTGAAGAGCAGTGATTTATTGAGTATGTGGTGGGGCTTGACAGGCACGGCTCTCATTAGGCAGACAGAGTTTTAATTAGGGGGAGCACAGCAGAGATGCAGGTGTTTACATTTTGTGCAGGAAACTATGCCAAGAGCAGAGGGGCTCACACAGCTCTCTCAGAGCTAGAACAGCATGAGTGAGATGCTCTCACAACCTCAGAGCGCTTTAACTAAGCAAGCTGCATATGTGTAGAAAAAACACAAGCTGCACATTAACTTTAGTAATGAAATATATTTTGTGACTGCACTTTTCAGAGACCCATTTATTTTGGTTTTAACTGTCGATGATGGCAAAAGTCAAGTCAATTTTATTTATGTAGCGCCAAATCAAAACAGAAGTTATCTCAGGGCACTTTATACATAGAGCGATATCCAACATTCACCAATGAGCACTTGGTGGCAGCAGCAAGGAAAAACTCTTTAACGGGAAGAAACCTCAAGCAGATCTGGGCGCTAACTGGGTGACCATCTGCCTTGACCAGCTAGGTTGAGAGAGAAAGGAGGAAGGGGAGAGGGGAGAGAGACACAGAGAAGCACAACAACAACAATAATAACAATATCAATATAAGAAATATGACTAATAATAACAGCAGGCATGGCTGTCAAGCAGGACCACAGCAGCATGGGGTCCGCAGCCATGGCCCACGGTAGCTCGCGATCCATAACCAGCTGGGCAACGACCATGACCCATAGAAACCTGTGTGACCAAAGAGTACAAAAACTCCAGGAAAAAGCTAAGTTAGTAACATGCGTTAATGGTACATGAATGCATACAAATGGAGAGAGGGAGGAGGAGAGAATCTCAGGATCTCAGTGCTTCATGGGAAATCCCCCGGCAGTCTAGGTCTATATCAGCCTAACTATAAGATCTATCAAAAAGAAAAAGTTTTAAGCCTACTCTTAAACATGTCTGCCTCCCAGGCTGAAATGGGAAAATGGTTCCACAGGAGAGGAGCCTGATAGCTGAAGGCTCTGTCTCCCATCTTACTTTTGGAGACTATAGGAATTACAAGTAAGTCTGCACTCTGGGAGTGCAGTGTTCTAGTGGGGTAATAGGATACTGTAAGCTCTTTAAGACATGATGTTGTCTGACCATTAAGGACTTTGTAGGTGAGGAAAAAGAGGAGAAAGATTTTAAATTCTACTCTAGATTTCAGAGGGAGAAATATGATCTCTTTTTGTAGTTTTTGTCAGTACACATGCAGCTGTGTTTTGGACCAGCTGGAGTCTTTTGAGTTGTTAGGGCAGCCTGATAATAAGGAATCACAATAATCCAGCCTAGAAAATACCGAATGTGTGGACTGGTTTTTCTGCATGTTTTTGAGGCCGGATGTGCCTGATGCAATATTACATAGGTAAAAAAAGGCAGTCCTTTAGATTTGTTTTAAAGTTGATTCTATGTCGGTGTCTCTAGCCCCAGGAATATATTTGTCTATGGCTGTCGGTGTCTTAGACTTCATGTCGCTCACCATGGAGCTGTCAATAATCAGAATTGGTTTCTCAGCAGGTGTGTCGCTGAGCGAGGAGAACCTGAAATGTGAACTGGTTGGTGGTGAACTGTGGACTTCTGCTTAGGGCTATGCTTCCTTTGGACAGTCACCCAGCATGGGCAATGAAATGGTGACTGACAGTCACAAACAATTCAGTTGGACAAGCTATGGCACATTTAGCTTATAAATAATGTTCATGTCTTAATGACATGTCCAATAATAACTCTGCTCTAGATCTACTCGTGGAAAAAGGGAGAGTCAATATTTGTCCGGCTAATTTCAAAGATTAATGTTTGTATTCATTACAAACCATTCTTATTAACTGAGCTCAACTGTTACTGACTCCTTGTTTCTTCTTTAAAAAGTACCAGATGTCTCAATTTCCTTTTGGGAGGAATGTTCTCCAACAGTATTAAAGCTGTTTAATTAAACAGCATGTTTGAGCAACAATCACGAATTAGCTAATAAACCTGAAATTAAATATAATATCAAATGATGTTAATTCTTTCCAGTAAAGTCGTTTTTGATTCTTTGAACATTCGGAACGTTTAACTATAAATTCTGACCGCCTCAGATTCTCCAACTCACCGACTCACTCGACAGTGCATAAAGCTTGAAGTTGAGGGTTGCCAGATCATCAGTTCAAATATCCCCCATATCCTACTCTTTCACTCTTTATCATAATAACACACTTCTTAGCAAAAAATAAACAAACTTGGCAACTGTGCAGAGATTTTATTGTTAGCATTACATGGAGTTGAAGTGGCTAGATTGTTTGAGAACCCTTCTGTTGATACTACAACCATGGGTGTAGATGTGAGCATGTGTACTCTGTATAAGCTGCCCTGAGCTGTAAAGCAAACATCTATTACAAAGGCTTAGAGCAAGTTGTGCAGAACTCCCAGATGATAGTTCATGTATATTGTACAACTAAAGGAGATTAAGATTATATTTATTTTAGTTTTTTTTTTTATGACTGTGCTTTTATTTGTCGGTAATGACAGTCCAGAAATAACTTTTCCTAAATGCTTTATTACTTGGAAAAACACGTTAAACAATTCTAAATTTGCTTTGTGTCAGTATCTCCCAAAGCATTTGGTAGAGCAAAACATCAGCTGCAGGTTATACCACGGGTAAGCACACTATTTTAGTGAGTTAAATATATTTTTTACTTTTGTATTGTAATTTGCATACTGTAGCACAGGAATCCATTAATGGTCGATCATAAAACTTGAGTATTTGACATAGACATAGTCATAGTTGTATGTACAGCATCTGTCACATATCTAGCACACCGAGAAAAAAAGAGACACCATAACTATATTTTAATTTGAATCTTACTGTTAAGGAAGGAATTTTGCTTTTCACAGTGGGAGAGAGAGGAGAAAAAAAAGAATCATGCACAACCATGGTTGTGTAGATTTGTGCAAGTTCAAAACTGAAAATGTTCTACTGAAGTGATTTATGCCAAAGCCTCTGTAATGTAAATGACTCTTGCATAAGAAGGTGGGAGGAATATGTCTGCATGCTTTCTTTCTATCATTATATCTCTGTTCATTAGGCCATGCCTCATTGGATAATGTCACTCTGACACTCTATAGTGACTGACACATTTGATGTTAAGATTAATCACCAACTGGGCGCAGGGAACTGAATTATATTGATCTCTGGTTAGATGTGATACCTAGTATCCATGGCAGCAGACCTGAATGCTGTGAAGTCGCATATCAATCTGAGAGGTCAGAAACTACATTTGTCATCAGCAGTCACTCCCCAATCCCACACAGCTCTTGAAAAATAGCAAGGCCCTTTCCTCTTTCCTGCGTGGTTGAAGAAGGCATTTATTGAGGTTAGCAGCTTTCATCCGAACTGCCCTAAGTCAAATACCACAAGATCTTTTGCCGCGGACTGTTTTTTATGATTATAAAAATGATGTGTAAATACGCATCATTTATCATGGTATCTTTCCTGCTCGGTTAAAAAAGCCATTTATTGAAATAAGCAGCTTTTATTCAGACTGCCTCATGTCAAATATTACAAGATCTTTTGACACAGACTATATTTTATGATTCTACCCCAACCGGTCGAGGCAGATGGCCGTCCACTTTGAGCCTGGTTCTGCCTGAGGTTTCTTCCTGTTAAAAGGGAGTTTTTTCTTGCCATTGTCGCTAAGTGCTTGCTCATGTGGGAATGTTGGGTCTCTTTAAAATTAAAACCTGAAGAGTTCGGTTTAGAACCTGCTCTATGTGTAAAGTGCCTTGAGATAACTTTGTTGTGATTTGGCGCTATACAAATAAAGATTGATTGATTGATTATAAAAACAATGAGTAAATGCACATCATTTATCACGGTATATCTTTCTTGCATTGTTAAAGAAGGCATTTATTGAGGTTAGCAGCTTTCATTCAGACTGCTTCATCTCAAATAATACAGGATGTTTTGCCACTGACTGTATTTTATGATTATAAAAACAATGATTAAATGCACATCCTTTATCATGGTATATCTTGAAATGATCAAGCTTTGAATAACTATTGAGTAAAGTGATATTAATCTCCATCGATCACTGACAAAAATGAGAACGAATTGGATGTAATAAGGTACATTGTAATGAGAGAAGAAAACAGGTCAGGACAAAGTCTGCTCATTGTTAGTGCGCCTTTGTGGTCAAACATTAGCTGTATTACACAGTGCTGGAACTAAGAACAGCTTCTAATGGGCATTAAGGCTTAATAATGACAACTTTATTACTTGGGTATTGTATTATTCATGACTTCCTCATTACACAAGCAATTCTTTACAGCCAGGATCACATTTCTGTCCACATGTCTGTGTAATTGTGAAGCGAGTGAGTGAGTATAAAACTGGAGTGAGGAAGAATATGAGACAGCTGGTGGAACAACTGTTTACCCAAACTTGTATATTTCACCCATGAGAATATGAAATGTAGGATGTTACACTGGAGTTTTAGGGAAGTGGACACAGTTTCTGCAGTGCTGAGAGAAAATAGAATACATCTGCAGATATCCCCAAAGCTTATACCTGCGCTTTGAGGGAAGAGACATTCACATTTATGCCCTACTAACTACTGTATACAGACAGGAAAACAATAAGGAATATAGAGCAAAAACACTGATTATAACATCTCCTAGCTCCCTGATAACAGTGGTGTGTGTTGGGGGAGTAAATAGTTTATTAATTGCAATGAAAACAAATTTAATTTGTACTGAACTTTTCATTCATAGTGAAACTAAAAGTTTTACAGTATTAATAACATAGAACACACAATATAAAGAAAATAATAATATGGGTTAAGACGAAAAAGCCTTCCTTAACAGAAAGGTTTTTAGGCCTTTTTTTAAAGAGACTAGGGTTTGTGCTGCCCTCAGATGGTTAAGAAAGCTTTTTCCACAAGTGTGGTGCAGCAGAGCAGAAGGCTCGATCCCCAATGGTGCAGAGCTAAGTACTGGGGGCCCAGAGGAGCAAGCTGCTGGCAGATCTGAGGGTGCGTTTGGAGGTTTGTGGTATGATCAGTTCCTGTAGGTAGGGAGGTTTATATGTCTGTGAGGATATCTCTCTCTGTTTGAGCGCCTAAGAAATTAATTATCTTGTTCAGGTGGATGTCTTCAGCCCATTTAGAGTTATGACAAATGGAAGGGAAATCAGAAGGTATTACATAGGTTAAAATCAGCCTGCATGTATCAATGTTGACTTGACATGTATTTTACATTTATTATCCTGCTTTGGGATTTTGTTAAACCGAAATCATATATTTTGGTTTTGAAAAAGATGTAAGGTGTCATGGCTATTTACCTAGACCACTTGACTTCTATGAGTAAAGAGACAACTGTCAAAAACTGTACTGTTGTCATACTTTCTTTATTGCTCAGAGCATGACACACTCAATACTCAATACAGTCATACAGTGGGGCGAATAACCTTAACCTGTTTGACACCAACCTCTAGGAGTAGTTGTGATTACTCTATGCATGATTATACCAAGACATGGAAGGATCTCTTTCAGAATAAACAGATATTTGTTTGTCTGTCAAACAGGAACACAAGTTCACACAAACATTCTCCCAATAATTTATTTCCGTCACATTTTTGCCCTTTTGATGATTCTTAATTAATAAAGTCGTAGGCTACATTCAAAAGGAATTCCATTTTGGTTCACATCCTCATTATGGGATGGCAGTTCTTTAATGGAGATTTGTGCATATTGAGTGGTCATTCTGCTTAGCATGAATCTGAAAATAGGGACTATACACATGGCACAGCAACTAAGAATGAGAAATACATTCTATTACCATTAGGACAATCTTCATGAAAGGGAATTTTCAGGTAGTCAACCATGATGTCGGCCAGTCCTGTTTGTTTGTGATCATGTCTGCCTGCATAGCCCTAGGCAGAGCTTCCATGTTGGGAATATCTGATTGAATAGCCTGCCCATCGCCATCATTAGCTGGGATAAAGGTACAGCATGATATCCCAATAATAGCACGTATGCTCAGCAGTGGTTTGGTCTAAAGCCATGGGATTTTGCTTTGCTGTCAGTCTAAGGACTCCCAATTCATCACTAATTACGGCATCTGTGGCTATAATGACGTTGACAAAAGGACATGAACCTGTAGTTGATGCTTTCCAGTCGAAATATATTCTTTCCTACTCCCACCTAGAGGAACAATCCTAAAGCAACGTATTGCCATCAGACAATAATTTGTAGTCTTCTGGAACATCAGAACCACATATTGAATTGTCTAGCACAAATTCAATGGACCTCTTCTTTTGTATATTTTGAAGAGTATGGGTTTGCACTGTGAGACTGTATGTTGAATCTACTAAGGTTACCAAAATGCACAGCCCACCCCAGTTACTTGGGAGAGTTGTGTAAATGTCATGTTCAAATAACCAATATGTGTCTGCAAATACTCTAGAGCAGGGTTGTCAAACTAAGTTTAGTACAAGGGCCAAATAGAGGGTCCAGTTTGATCTCAAGGGCCAGACCAGTAAAACCATTGTATAATAACCAATAAATGATCTGTCTATCTATCTATCTATCTATCTATCTATCTATCTATCTATCTATCTATCTATCTATCTATCTATCTATCTATCTATCTATCTATCTATCTATCTATCTATCTATCTATCTATCTATCTATCTATCTATCTATCTATCTATCTATCTATCTATCTATCTATCTATCTATCTATCTGTCTATTTATCTATCTAAGCGCATTACTATACTAAACCATCTATTTACTACTATTTACAACATTTTGCATCATGAGCAATATATTAATGGTCTAAATATGTCAACAATATATTGTAGTCTGGGTGTGAAAACTTTACTTTTTTTTTTAACTTACTTTTCTGCAATTTTCAAAGTTAACCAGTGGGCCGGATTGGACAACTTGGCGAGCTGGTTCTGGCCTGCAGGCTGTGTGTTTGACACCCCTGCTCTAAAGCCTTAACTCACTGGTGGGGCAATGCCCAAACAATTTGCAGTGGAATGTTTGTTTGTTGAAGTTTTGACATGGAATACGCCATGTTACCCTCTTTGTACATGCATTCTGTTGTGGTCAAGTCTACATGACCTATTAAATATGAGTAGATAAAGTTATAAAGTTATTATTCTCTGTAAACATAGGAAAACACAGTGTCATTCCTGTGCTGTTAATGACAATAGATTTATTGGTACTGTACTTTGTCTAAAATTCCTAACTGATGAGAACTGTTAACTAAGAAACAGACTGGATAAGCCAGGGAGTGAGGTACTATGACTGTCAATGGGAATTTCATGACCACTTATGACCATGCTAACAATTACTTGACCATGGACCACTTCAAGTTGATTATGGATGATCAAGTTCTGTTCATACGAATGCTGAAATGTGCCTTAGACTGAACTACTCCTAATACAGGCTGTGTTGTAACCCCTGCTAGGCAGTTGGTTTTGCTAAATGTTATTTTTCTTACTCTACTCACAGGAGATCCTACTATTAGTTTGTCGTATTAGTAGCTTCTTCTTTCCTTTTGGCTGGCTGGGGGTGGGTAGGATTTATGAATTAACCCGGTAGTCCAAGTATGATAAGGATTCTGACTAGCAGCATTTAGAAGTGAGTTTGGTGCCACAAGACTGAGAGACTTGACACCAGAGTAACTTAACTGTCTTTACCCTTAAGAAGTGCAAGCCAGCTACATCAAGCTTTATTTGGATTTGGGAACAATCACCACTAATAAAAACTTCAACACGTTTTGTTCAACTGAGACCATTTCTTTGTGTTCTCTGGGTTTGGGGACCTGTATCATCGGCATATTAAAGATTGGAAAGTGTAAAGATGGTGTGTTTGGAGGGGGGGGGGCGTTTTTGCTTTTTTTGGGCTGAGTCTGTAGAATATGAAGGAGGTGGTGATGAGTGAGAACTGGCTGAAGACTCTCCTGTTCCTACCTGGTTCAGCTCATCCCGAAGCTGGTCATATGGGTGCGGACGTCTGTCTGGTTGGCTCGCCTGTGGTTGTGGTGACTAGTTTGGAAGCGGACCTGGATTTTGGCATTGACGAATGGCATTGAGGAGAAGTCCAAGTCTTTCTGGAAGGAGAACTGGGGACATTGATTAGTCCCCCCCCCCCCTCCTATCCCCTGATTTTTGGGCTCTTTCTTGTCTTCATTGCCTGTCTCTGTATTCTGCCTAAATGTTTCACAGCAAAAGTGCCTTTTAATACCCTGCTTTCTAAAAGTCCTTTCTGTAATTCTCAGTTTGACTCAAATTAAAACTGCTGTTTCCTGGGAACCCATAGTGTTTAATGCACAGCTGTAACTGCCTGTTTATCATTCATTATTTCATTACTTTTGCACATCCTAAGAAGTTATTTACTGATATACAAATAGTCCCCAAATTGTCGAAAGAGACAACTCTCGATATGTTGTCACGTTTTCTTTAATGCTCAGAGCATGGCATACTCACACTCGATACAGATATACAAGCTGTTGGAGAGGAGTGATCCCCGAACAGTGGGGCGAAGACTTCTTCTTCTCTTTCACACCCTGTAGGAGTTGTTGTCACTTTTCTATGCATGATTATACCCAAACAGGCATGGCATGAATTGTTTCAGAATAAACAGATGTTCTTTGTTTCTCTTTCAAAAATGAACATACTGTTTAGATGCACAAACATGATATCTGTGACTATCACTAATCTTTTTAACCTTTCACAAATTCACACAAGCATTTATTGATATTCATACTATAATTTCCCTCACAGGGTTACTGAACTGTATACCAACATTATGCAGGGATAAAAGAAAAGGAAACAAAACAAATCACAGGATTTTTGTAATATGTAAACATGTAATTAAATGGGATTGTAATAAGTCAAGGTTGCAGGTTTTGTTAACATTTTTGCATGTTCAGATTTTTGACTTGCTTAAAATAATGACACCATGCATAACAATATGTCAAATGATGGACAAGAATATGCAGTTTTTCAAAAACATGTTTTGAAGTAGTTTAAGCCTGGTTGATTGCTATACTGATTGACTCTACTGTGCTTAATCTGAGTGCTGCTTTGCACCAACTACCACTTTTGAAGTTGATTACAGCAGTGCTTGCTTGTTTCTGTTTTTTGTGTTCTAAAGGCATCCTTGTAAGTGCAAGAACAAAGACAAGGCTCCATTGATGTTGTTAAAATACACCAGCCATGATTGTGATCCTCTTATTACGACTTACAGTCAGTAGATACAGATGCATTTTTGTTTGTTTGCTTGTGGGTCTGGAGCATTTTGACAAGATTTTTTAAAATTTTACATCAGGAAGACTTTCAATTATCAGCCCTGTCTTTTGATATTCTGCATACAAGGTGTGTCCTGATTCTCCAAAGCCAAAATTTGATTTGACGATTGAATTTAAGGTCATGATTTGACTTTTGAATTGATTTTCAATTTAAACGTTTTTTTTCTCAGCATTGACAGCTGTGCCATTGTTAGACTATTGCATCTTGATTTGTTAACATCGTTGGTTCTCAGATCAACTCATTAGTTTTATCCCTTACGACTGTCATTTACATTTTCAAATTCTTCTTTCAAAAGATAGGTGGGATTGTATCCACCATAGTTTTTTGGAATGTACCACCCTAAGACCAAATGGTCAAATTTAAATTATTCATTGAAAATGTAATAACAAGCAGGAGGAGGAAGCAGAAGGATTTTCCAGTTGTGTTGTTTCTTCAGTATCTTTGAATCCAGTACTGACCATGTTGTACCAAAGTAATGCAGCTCCCTGCTACCGGTAAGCTACGCTATGTCGTCTTTTAAGTGTGTATCTTCTTTTTGTTTTAATAATAATAATAATAATAACTTCGATTTATATAGCGCCTTTCAAGATACCCAAGGTCGCTTTTGTTTTTACTTCTTCGGATGCGTGCAAACAGGCAGGATTGGAGTGGAAAAAAACACTATGAAAATCACCAATCCTGCATTCGATTTCGATGGTTGAAATTGATCGCTCATTTTGATCGATTTTGAATTTAAAATTGTAATTGTCACAACCCTTATTTGTACAGAATACAATTTTACATTTATTTCTTGAGATGGAACAATGATAGTTTTCCAGTGTCGATTTATGTCTGTGTCAAAATATGAATTTTGGGGGGGGGGGGGGGGGGGGGGGGGTATCATCTTAGTTTATTGTACAAAACATTTGTAAAATGAAAGATGCTGCAAGTTCATTATCAACAGACCAATACTATACTGTATTTCTGACAAGCAGAGGGAAAGGCAAAAGCATGCATGCTCATACATTTACCCTTTAGGGAAAAATATGTGGAGCTACCAGATTTTAAAATACAATTCCCTAAACACCTTCCAAGCATCCAGTGGGCATACACATACAGCTAAACATCTTACAATGATGTGCTCATTTGCAAATCCCAAATGTAATTAATAGCAAAAAAACACAAAGTATTACCCTAAAATAAATCAGCCCACCTTCATTTTGATGTAGCTACAAAGGAGTGAATCTAAATTCCTTTTTTCACTCCAGGTGACAGCAGTAGATGAACCCTGTCATCCCCCAAGCTGGGTCCATGCACTTCTGCCCTTTTGCTTAGCCACAGAAAGTGTTTATTTGTGCATTGGTGCAACATACTTTGAATTAGTCAGAAGGATAAAAAACAGGGATTGTATTGTACTATGGTACTAAGGTTGTCATTCTTTAGCAAAATGCAGAGAATGCAACACTCTACACATGTTTGTACTACTAAAACTACTACTAGAACTGCTATTGTACTACTAAAACTATTCTATTATATCTTTTGAAATTTCTAGAAACTCACTTCTCAAGAGCTAATAGTGTTGAGGTGGAACTTGTTACCACATCACACCAGAAATTCAAATCAAATATGCTAGGTAGCTTTAGAATGAGGCCACCACGGCCCAGCGCGTTCCAAGAAAAACAGGAACTTGGAAACGTGCTAAAGCTATCTGTACTCGATACCTTTAAAGTATCGACTGAAATAAATCGATACCAAGTAGTATTGAAATGTCTCCCATCAAATGATACCTGCAATTGATCCTTATGGACCCAGAGCTAGAAAATATGACTCTTTGTATGGATTTGCTCACAGCCAGTCAACGCAAGCGTTCTTAATAAGGGGATTTGCATTATTCATTAGGTAGTATTCCGATTGGCTTGGGTGAGGGTGGGGGCCACACCCTCAGTCTGCTGGAGGACGGAGGTGAATCTCGCAAGCTTCAGCTGCTTGATAACAAGCTAATAATTACAATCAGGTGTGTTAGAATGGGGAGATACCTAAAACATGCAGGGCAATAGCTCTCCAGGAGCAGTGCTAGTGACCACTGCTCTAGAATGTTGCGAGGGAGCTGGAGCCAATCTCAACTGACATCAGGCGAGAGGCAGGTCACACCATGGCCAGGTCACCAGTCAATCACAGGGCTAACATATATATAGAGACAGACAACCACTCACACTCACATTCACACCTACGGGCAATTTAGAGTCACCAGTTCACCTAACCTGTAACTTTTTGGTTTGGTTTGACTCATTAAAAAATAAAAATATACTCAGTAAAAAACTAGTCAAAAAAGGCCATAATACCAGATCTTTAAGACTATATTTAGCACTGACAACTGATCCACCCAGTACTAAATATTTTTACATTTTGTTTGTCTTGTAAGTATAGAAGGTGAGTACCCAACCGAATGTGTAGTGAAACACCATTGAAATGTAATTTTGGCATCAATATAAGGTTTCAGACACAATGAAAGGGATTTTATAATAATAATAATAATAATAAAAAAAGTCGATTAAAATGGGTTGAGTTCATAGAATCTAGAAGCTAGTAATTATTTGAAGGAGCTCTATTATCTGTCTCTGGGCTTGAATCATGTACTTCAAATATTTACATTCTGCATTCAGAATACAATAGAAGTGAATTCCTTACTATTGCATTGTATGGGTGTTTGTGCTTCATGTGCTGCATACTATACAATCTTATATTAAGGTTGCAGTTATAGCTGAGGGTATTGTTGTGCCAAGTAATATACTGAATTGTAGTGACATTAAAGGGCAGCATGCTGAATAGACAGAGATGCATGACATAAATTAACATCAGTGCTGAATCCATGTTTTTACATATAAAAGGTGTCACATTATGTCAGTGTTCTGATGTTCAAAGTTTATACAGGTAAGGATTTTAAGATATGTGTGTATTAGCAATTTATAGAGTCTGAAAATGTAAAACTAAAATCATAATGGTAAAATAATAGGTATAAAGGTATAAGAAAGAGTTAGATGGTACTCAAGGGAGGAAGAGATTGTGGGGGTTTACGGGTGAGATTTTGGAAGTGTGACATCTCATGGGAACAAACTGTTGAAGTGATGTGTGACCTCAGTCCCAGAGGACAGTCTGGTACAGATAATATCTAGGGTGGACAGGAATGGTGACAGCTCTTCTTGACCCTTTTCTCACTCTAGCATTATTCTTTCCTGTTCGCCAATTGTTAGGAGAGAGGAATTGGTCTGCTGAGTTGTGTAAGGGCCCTTTCACACCTACTTCATTTGGTCCAGACTTGTAGACTTTTCAGTTTGATTTAAACCGAAATTAGAGGTGTAAAACCTCCATCGGACCATGTTCTGGACCAAACAGCCAAACCTTGGTCTGACAAAAAGAAGGTAGTGTAGCTCCAGTTCAGATTGAACCATTGTTCGTTTGTTTCTGCTTAGACGCATGCAATACACGGAGACATAGCCCAAGTAGGTGATGACAACAGGACGTACGTCTGTCATGTAAATTTCTTGTGTTCATTGCAATTGTGCTCTTTTGCATAATTGCAATGTGAAACCAAACCTAATCAAATGTATATAATATAACAAAACACAGAAACTTGGTTGTTGAGGTGTGAAAAGCCTCTAAGAAACACATTGAAGCTACAGGCGTAGGAGAAGCCTGAACTATAAGTCTATAATTACTGCACTACAAAGATGAAGCAGGGCGTCTTGTTGGATTCATTGCTTGAATATGTGTAATATTCTAAACACCAAACATAGATTTGTCTGATCCCACAATTTAGATTTACACTGTGGGTAACATTTATTGTCATCTGGACACTGGTTTACTCTCAATCCCCCTGAAATTGCTAAATCTTTGTGGTCTGTTGATGATGCTGCATTTTCCACTAGCCATTAATTCAGCTCCTCAACCTCTTATTCTCAGATCAGAAAGTCACGCTGAGTCAAAATCCTATTTTTCCTCCCTCCTCTGTTCCTAATCACTCTAAATCTCAATACCGTTTTGTTTTTGTCCTTTTGAGTTAGCAAGCCTCGTTATTTACCTGAGCACGAACAATCTTTCTTCCAAATCCATTGCTCTCCCCTTTCGTCTGTCCCTCTGAGCCAGATGAATTCTGTGGGTCCTAAATCTCACATTTCTTTCAAATCTCTGCCAGCCATCCCTCCCCATTGGCGTCTGGACAAATTTTGTATTATTAAATCCCATTTGAGCATTTTAACCGTGTCCTGTACCCCAACCCCTTCCAATCAACTCATGTCTCCAAACTGGGCCTACTTAGCTGTCCCAAGCACAGCACCCACATCAACCCATATTGGTAGACGCTATCAATTCATGTTTTGGCTGCAGCTGTTTAATATACTACAAATGGGTGTCTTTGTGGCAGTTTTAAGAACAGTTTTTGTCATTAATTATTAACATGCAAATAGTGGTCAGACTTGAGTGTGCATTACATTTTTCCTTGACTGCTTTGGTCCATTCATGTATAAGTCCTTTTTTTTTTTTTTTTTTTTTACTTCTGAGTGTATTGTTTATAGCAGTATGATACAGTAATATCAAGTTCTATACACACCATTTTTTCTAGGTTATTGCAAAGGTTACGTTTGAAAAAATATGTACATTAACAGGTCAACAGGATGCAGTGTGAGAGACAGAAGGAGAAAGAAAGACAAGAAGGAAGCATTTTACAATTTCAAATATTTTTAGTATATGGGTGCCCCATCCTAAAACATTTTCCCCCCTAGAGCGAGACTTTTTTTTTTCCTTGCCTGCCCCCAACCACCTTTCTCTTCTTGTGCTGAGTCTTATTGTGTACTGACTAAAACAGTATCAGCACCAAACTGACAATCAGTAGCTGCTTGTTGACACCACAGCTAGAGCCTGCCAGGGGGACTTCCAGTTGCTAGGGGATGTGTACAGCATGGCACTTTGAGCTTCTGAAGCAAGTATCTGTCTGTGTACTAACTGTACCACCTTATAAATATTCATTTCCAGTTTCTAAACAGGAAACTGGATTGCTCATCCTATTCATTCAGGGTGATGAATAGGTAACAATAATGAAATATGCACCCTTTAAACTTAAGACTGTAGAAATATACAGCAGATGGAGTATAGCTTCAATGCTTCATGGCAAGCTTGTGTCTTAGTAAGCTGCATGCTGCGTGCTGATACACTGTAAAGCTATCATATTAGTCATGTGCTGTTATAGCATCCATATTCATTTAATGCACAGTGCAACCTAATTATATGTAGGTCCTGTTGCAACTACATCACAAGAGCTATGCTGGTGAGATTGAAGATGATGTAAAAGAGCAAAAAAACTATACTTCTTCAATAAAGTACATTTGTGTTCATTTTGTGTATTAAAAGCCCCAATTTGCTCAGTTTATCCCCTCATTTTGTTTGCTGCACCTGAGCCTTTTAATAATCTACATGAGTCATCCATTCTATGCCATCATGCACACTGAGGGGGAGTAAGTGATGGAGAAGACATCATTTAATGAATAGAATGCGGATACATGGTTTTCACAGGGTACCTGATGATAATGCAAGTCTTTTTTCACTGCAGTACTTTAGGACCCACAAAAGGAAAAACAGAACTTTTCCCTATAAATATTAATTGTGGCAAATTGATGCTGTATATATGTATTTATTTGTATTATATATATGTATATTTGTCATTTCCATGTGAGCTTCAGTCAATCATTAGTGTTGCAGAGCTGGCATTTCACTGACTACCGCCACAACTCTTGTTTTCTCCAGATCAAGAAGAACAATCAAACATGGAAAATTACTTTGAGAAAACACTTCATCATCTCTCAATCAAACCCAACTCACAATATCATTATTGCATGATTATTGCAGAAAATGTTATCATTCAGTAATTCTCTGGGGAGTTTTGAATGACAAGACATGGTTACCAGTGTTTTGTGCTTTTAATGAGCAGGGTACTGGAAAAATAAAAGCAAACTAAGTCTGATGATGAGTATGGCAATTATAGACTCATCTTTTGTAATTCAGTGCTTGCAACATCTCAGCATGCTCAGTGGTATAATTCTAATTTAAGGGGTTAAGGGGTGTGAGAGAGGATGTCAGTCGGATGAACAGTTGCACAGTGAAGCTAATGAAGGTCACAGTTCAGACTTGTTGTGTTCTTAACTAGAGTTGTAAATAGGGCTGTCACAATAACTGCAAAATTGCAATAGCGTGCTATACACAAGCCAACCACAGTGGATGGCAAGCAGCTGCCACAACTGTGCTATGTTCATGTTTTTGACTGGACAGGCCACAGACCAGCCCTGTAACCGTGGCTGTCCGTGAGCGAGTAAGTGCCCGAGAGAATGATGAAGTTCCACCATTGGTCGGCTGACCGTTTTGAAGATTCCCCATTGGCCGTTGCTCTCTCAAAATGAATTGGCACGAGATGATTAAAGCGGAGGACAGTAGCATGATGCAGAGTGACTGTGTTTCCTGCCCCAAGCTCTGATGCTCTCAGCTCTCGAGTTAAATGCAACGAAGTCAACTCCTGTTTAAAGAGACACATACCAGCGTCTCTGCCATCTTCAAGTGGAAGTACTGTCAGCAGCCTACCACTACTAGCCTACTACTACTAAATTGCATATGAGCATTTAATATCCAGGTATTCACATTATAGACACTACCTTTGACTACCACGTAACAAATTGGCTACATTTTCACACATCGACCAAACACAGTCCAGCCATATACTAGGTTTTGACCTCGTCTTGTTTCTTTTTTTCATGAGGCGAGGCTGTTCTTGTCCACACGTCAATGTGTGTGTGTTGAATGTTCGATGGTTCCTCTGGAGGATTCTGCCTGCTGCATGCAACATCTCGTAAGCTAAGCAGCAGCTAACCTGCCGCCCTCATAACAGAGCCAGGCATTGACTGAGCTGCCCAAAGGTTGGTGCTGATGCTTGGTAGTTAAAAACATCTCTGTATGAATATATTCTTTCAGTTATATATTTAAACTCCCGCCGGGCATCACTCGGCCAAGCAGGCTGACATTTTACCTGCAGGGTGAAGTAGTTTTCCACCAATCATGCAATATAAAAGGTGCATCCAGCCAGCCTCCATTTCATAAATCCTAGGTTTAAGGGGACTCGGCTGTAGCCCAACATTGTTTCCTGCCTCAAAATGATTTAAAGTATTTTCCTTGTTTGTCAGGTACTTCTGCTCCATTTGACTGATACATAATCAAAATAAATACATGAATAAATAAATGTGTTAAAACCAGATTGCCCTCATACCATGCTGTTGAGCCACCCTGAATCACTGCAGGAGAAATTCCTTCATCATGACAGCCCTCTTTGTAAATTGAACAGATATCTTTCAGCATCAAACACAAAGTCAACACTAGTTGTCTGGTATTGCACAGTTTTCAAAAAAGAATGCCTGAAAGCTACTTTACTCTTCAGCATAACTGTGGTACAAATAGATAGTAGTTTTTCACTAACTTTGTGCTACTTTTTGCTTCACACTTGTGAGAAGTCTCACTTGTATTTTACACTCATGTGATAGTGAGGTGGGAATCTCACACAGCTGGGGATCTTCCCACCATCCAGCAGAACTGGTAAAATGTCTTGTACAGGAGACAAATCATCTGCCCAGTAAATTAACCGCTAACTTTTTACAGACTGTTGGCCTAGGTGGTGTTTTCCAAAATTATCTTAAAGGCAAGGTGATTGTAAAATCAATTATTAGTTTATGATATGTTTCCAAAAAGCATTACAATTCAAGACACTGCTATAAATGATCATGGATTAACGGGAGCATCCTACCTCATAATAGAGGGCTAAATTATTTTAAGAATCTCAGGAATCTGCAGGAAATACTGCATTATAATTGAAGGTTTTGTTCATTTAAAGGACAGGTACACGATTTTTCAAGTCTGTTGTGAAAGACACATTGTGAACCTGTCCTTTAATTAGAATGTGAGACTATACTTTTAGTGCCACTGATACTACCGACCACTGATGCTGTCTGTTAAGTGACATTTAATTTAAAATGCGTGATGATATTTTGTGGTGTAAATCAGAATAAAATAATAAAACAAAAATAACAACACACGCAAAAACAATTGATTTGATATTAAATGATGGTTCATTTCATTACCGAAGATAGCCAACTGGTGCTACTGACAAGGTAATTATGTTTAGCGATGAGGTATTGAATCAGTAATAATGGTGGAAATGCCTTATTTTTACTTATATGGCAGAACATTTGGTAACAATAGGGTAATAGTTGGGTAATACGATTTGTCATGATATTCTCTCAATACAAATGGGCTAGTATTAGTACAGCCCCTTTACAAGTGCAGAGTAATTACATTATTTTTAGTGATAGTCATTACTAAAATTACTGTTACAACTGATTCTAATTTTCTAAGAATATCAGAAATGGAAATCTGATCCTTTGCTCAAAATTTTCTACCTTTTTCTCCACTTTGTTGAAGCTGTTATGACTTCTAGTAAGACTGAAATTGTTTCGTGGGAGTTACCTCTATAGAACCACAGAGAGATTCATGGAGATTGTGGCTTGGCTTCTGGAGAGGAAAACACAGGCAACTTTGCAATTTGCTACTTCTCTATTTGAAACAACATAGGCCCCTGCCACATAAATATGGAGGAGTCGCACTTCAGTCCCTTCTTTTACCAGTCACTCCTTTTTCTTCAATGACTAGGAAAAAACATGCACCTGGAAAGAAGAAAAGCTGCTAGCCTTGAATAATGGTACATGCAATCTACAGATAGAACAGCGACTGAGGAGGCGGTACGGAATCAGCAACTTGCTCATTGACATTTCAGAGGACTGGATATTAGATGACAGAGGCGCTTCAATCCAGAGCCTCCAGCTGCTGGTCCATCTTTCTAATGACTTAACCCCCCTTGCCTGGTTTCCTGGTTGATGGTTGTGCTTGTGGCATTTGTAAGTGGGACTCACGTGCACAAGCCCTGACTTCAGAGGCATTAACCTTAACAGTGTGCAAACTAGGGTTTCCATCTTTCTGTACCCTAAACAAGGTTGGAGCATATATAAGGGTGAAGGTTGGGTTCAGTATTACTGGAAAAGTGAAAGGGTTTATTTACCCAATTACCTTTTCAATCTCAGCCATTTTATAATGGCAAGTAAAGGCTTTTAATTAGTGTATTAGTGTAAAGTTTAATAGTAATAGTAAACTCAACTGTGAATTGAATAATTATAAATAAAAAAACAGAACAAAAAACATATGTACATATATATACTATACATATTATTAAAAAGAAGATCAAATATTCATAAATCTTGCCTATAAAACTTTAAAAAATAAAGGTAAATATCAGTGCATATAGACAACAAATATGCTGATAACGATATATATATATATAGGCCAATACTGTGATAATATTGGCTGACTGATATATCAGTCGGGCTCTTATTTTAATAGTTTGTATATTTTATAGCTTGTTCGGTTTATGTTTTTATATAAATGACAAATATGTTAATATACAACATTACTTGGGGAAAAGAGGAAATAAACACTTTTTAAAATGAATTACAGATACAGATGATTGTGTAAACCCTCAGTGTGAATGCAAGCGTTAATGGACTTAAATGTAAATACATTTGGATGTGATAGCAGGCTCTAATCTTCGGTTTTGAAATATGGTGATTGGGTTTTTGCCTTTAGATCATGGATTGTGCCTTTTTAAGAACTAGGCTGAAGAAATTGTAAAGATAAACAACACAAAACATCTTGAACTTGTTCTTGAATCTCAATCAACTGTACTTAAGGCAGAATAACTCTCCTTCCTCTGTCAAAGGCTGTATCACCCTAGTAAGCATAATTTATTTATTGCCTAATGTGAACCATTTTAACTGAGTAACCGAACTCTTAGGGGAGGGAATTGCAGCGGGCATACTGTCTTTTATAATTAATTTAAAACACATTTTAATTTAATGTTTTGCACAAACTCATGTTACTATATACAGTACAGTAGGTCATTTAGAGTTCGACTGGCAGCCTGAAATTGAAAAGCAATGGTTGACAGTGATCAAATGGATAGCTTGTGGCATTTTTTTGCTTCTGTACTAATCCAGAGGCTTCTGCCAAAATGTTTGCTGTAATAATTTCTGTTCTTTCAACATAACATTCTTGATTCAATTTTTTAGGATGAGGGGCAGTAACAGAACGTTATTGTCATTGCTCATGTCATTTGTGTTTTCTTTCACTAAATGTTCAGTCTCATTGCCAGATGCTGCAATGTTAAATGAATGTGGCGTGTATCACTAGGGGGAATATATTATGTAATCACACTGATCATTACATCATGACATTTACGGTGGTATTATAATGACTTTAGAATAAGACTTTAAAGTTTGCCTCTTTTAATGTTTTTTCAGTTGAAGCCTGATTAAGATAACCAGCTCCAAGTTATAGCTGATCCATGAAATGGTGCTTCCATCATACCTCCATTTTTCTTTCTCTCATCCAAGCATCAACATATTGTGTGTGTTTTTTTTTGTGCCATCTCTAGCTCTCTCTGGATAACTATATAGCTACTGGCTCTGTCCCAGTGCCTATACTTAGGGACTTCATATTAGCAGTTCCACTGGTATTCAAACTGAGCTGGAGGACACAAGGCACGAGACAGAATAAAGGCTTTGTGCAGAGCATCCTGAAGCCTGCTTATTAGCCAGGTACTGTTAGCACCTACAATATGTTAGCAACATTTTAATAACTATAAAATATACATGTATATTAATGTGGAATCTGTAGTCAACAGGACAAGACTTTGGTGTGGGAAGCATTTTGTTTGTAGTCCGTTTGTAGTCCAAGTAGTGTTGACCAGTCCCATTTGAGAAGACTTTGGTTGAATGCAGGTAAACAGTCCGTGTGGAGAGCAAACAGGGAGAACACATTGGCCGAAATGCAATCTGAGAACCTACTGGCTATTACCTGATGACAGTTTTGACACATTTCTTTGCATTCATATGCGTATATCTCTTTATAGAGATGACCTAAAATGTTGTCTGGACTGTTGCTAATTCAGTCAAGTTGTTAATTGGACTGTAGACATCAGCCGGTGAACAGAAGAGGGAGTCTTGGCTTGGATATCTGCAATCAAGATATCCTCATTGCTACACCAGAACCTCCGAAATATTGGCTGTTGCCCCCAGTGTCTAAATCATTGTCAGAGAGATAGCTGATGGGTTCTGCGAGTGGCCACATTTAACAACCAAGCAGTATTACCTGCTGATGGTAAAATGTTGCAAGTACATAGTATTATATCAAATAACCCATTGAGTAGTATCTGGTTACTGCTGTTTTATTCCTGTTGGCAATGTTTTTTTGGTTTATCTTCAGAGATGAATATCAGACCTTCTTATCTGCCCTCAACCTTGGGAGATAGAATTAGAGAAGTGAATGGGTTTCTGTTTGCCAGAGTCTGACAAGAAATAACAGGAATTTTGTGAGTGAAGTGGCTGTTGCTGGCTGCCAATAGCAGTTTTTATTGTGTTGAAGCTTTGTCTTTGAGCACTAGTATTAGTGCAATTTAGTTGTCTTCGCTATCACGAAAGATGCACTGGAATGGTGTTTTGTGTTAATGATTGGACGCTCATTTCACAGCTCCAGGATGCCAGGTTTTAAGAAACTGATGTTACTGGAGATGCTGGTATGTCAGTCACTTGTTTTGCATTTCATTTATTTTACTGTTCCCTCTTACACTCATAGTGGAAGAAGCCCACTGTATTGTTTCTCTGATTGTAGTGCTGAGAGCCCAGGGATGAATTTGCATACGACACAGATAATTTCAAGTAGGCCATACAATAGATTGACAATTCTTTGTTTCACTCGAATGTTAATGTGAAACCTTTCTATATCTGACCAGAACAGGTGATTGTTCCTTTTTAAAAATGTATTTCTAAAATGGCACTTACTACTGTATGTTAAGACATGGTGCAGGCTGTGCAGTAGCTGACTGACTTGTGCCTCAGTTTGTAAGTGTGTTGAGGTGTAGTTGGTTGAATTGATTCTTGGTCAATGTTTTGCAGATGCACTTATTGTATTCTGGGCTTTAAGTGGGATTTGGCCGTTGGGGGAACCCTAAGATCCGGTTTACCGGTTCACCAGTTGCAAATGACTCACCTAAACATAACTCCAAAATTGATTTGCACTGTGGGCTTTGATGGTCTTGTTTTCTTTGTGGACAGTGTAAACTGACCTTTTAAGAACCCATTTTTTGACATATTTTTCTAGATCTCACTGGTCCAATGGAGACCCAACCAAATAAATAAATATCAGGGCTGAGACCTTGTTGATTTGTATTTGTGTCCTTAGTGGCGTTATTATATTCTTCACTTCAGAGAATTCTCTTTCACAGTCAGTACTGCTGACAGATGAGACAAAACACAGACACGCAATATAAACATTACTTAGCCAAGTAATGAAGTATCAAGAGCAACTTTTGAAAGAACAACTTGCACACAATAATATTGCTCTATGAAATAAACACAAGTGCATATTTACTTGAACATGATCCAGATCTCCTGATGATGTCACAGAGTCAAGAGACACATCCATTTGCTGTGATCACAGAGAAACTTTGGGTTCAGATCAGGCTGGATCTGTGGTGACTGTGAAGATAAAATGCACAACGCAGTGAGATTAGTGACATTCATCAGTAAAATCAGCTGTGGAAAAAGCGTCATGCTGAACTGAAACTCTGCAGTCACCCAGTGTGTTATTGTCATTCTGGAGCCATAGGACCTGGAGGATTAGATGCCTGAGTGAAGGCCACTGCTGAGGATCAGAGGTGATGATGAGAAGGCTGAACAGGTATCTGCTGTTTCTGTTGATCCAGCTGCAGCTACTTCACCCTACTGTCTGTAACTTTGCTTTTACCAAGAAAAAAATATAATCACAGATATCAAATCCATAGAATATATTCAAAAATATATATCAGTCCTGCTGCCCGAGATGCTGGCGTATAGCTCTTGTGCAGCTAAATGGACTTGAACTGCACTGATTCAGACAAAGAAAGGCAGAACTTAAGAAATCTGCATTTTCCTGAGCCTGCAGCCTATCAAAACAGAGAATACACAGGATGAAGGGGTTGGATGTAAGCATGAGAGAAATGAAGATAACACATTTCAGTGTAAAAGGTCAGCGACTTAGTGAAATTTCAGTGTGCACGTGTATTCCTAAAAAAGGAAATGATGAGCTAACTGTACTTTCTTCTGTCAGCATAGTCTGGAAAGATTCCAGATCAATTTCTGACAGCTCAGACAACAAGGTGCAGAATTCCCACACAAGTCATTCATATAACTCACACTTCAAAAATTACAGAGTTACATCGTGCACACCCGTGTCTACTGTTTATCTGACAAAGCCTGGCGTTTCTTTGTGTATCTGAACCAGTTTATCTGTCTGACTACATCAGAGACAATAACGCTGCTACAGTAGTTAACTGTCAGTAACAAATACAGGAGACAGAGCAGTATGGTCATTTATTGTTGTTCGTTGTTGTTTCTACTAATTCATATTACTAATGGTGTAATGTGGAGAGATTATCAATGATTTCACCTTATGGATATGACTAAAATTCAAAGAGGGAACAACAATCTCTTACCTGTTCATCCTGTTCCACAGAGGAGATACAGCTGTATAAATGTCAGCAACAAATTTGCTGAAGGCCAGCAGATGAATATCAGCTCCAACAAAGAAAAGTCTTTTGAGTTTCACTCTCCACAAGCAAAACAAAATATGGATATTTCATATTTTGGCTAAAGTTTTCAGTGAAGTTAGTCTTTGAATCGCTGCTTCTGTAGTCTTCACCTCCTGTGGTGTCAACGAACACCACTCAGCCATTGGGATTACAATTGAAGGTTCAACCGGAGGCTCATGCTGCACTCCTAGGTCTACAAGCTGCTACCGAAACCTCTTCTCTGCAAAAAATGAACTTGCTTGACATTATTATGTATAAAATTGCCAATAAGATTAATTTGCTTATGGCCTACTTTAACCCCTGCTTTTAGTGAAAATGACCTAGTGAGACTTTTTAGCCTATTTTCTCTCATACTTGATATGTGAAAAAAGCAACAAAAAAACAGTGAGCTCTACAAGTGGTCACTAACATTTATTGTTATATTTGACGTACTGCTTTTTTCAGTTCAAGCAGGGGGGGGCTCTTTAAGGTCATTTGAGATTAAACGCTCTTAACAGTGATTACATTCCACTTCATTTAAAATGATATGGCAGACACTGTAGACTTTATGTAGCCTTTTCCCTAACATGTTTGTTCTTACCAATTGCTCAAATGTGTTCCTATCTTGAAGCTTTGAGCTGCCAAGTTAAAAAGGAATGCAGCATACAAGCTCTATTCTTTACCTCATAGCCTTGTGTTCAGCTCAGGCCTTTCAGCAGATGAACTGTGTAATATGCAGCCAGCAGTATTGTTTTGGTATAGCAGAGTACCAAGCTGTGCTGCCCAGGAGAGCATTTCTTTCTCATATCAGGTACTGAAGACTGGCCAGTGTTGGTACTTGGGAGCTCAAAGACAATGGAAAGATGAGAAAGGGTGTCTGTTTATTTCAGACAAGATGACATACTGTATATACACACAGATACTTGTATATTGAGAAGCAGACTTTGGCAACTGTTCAGCTGTCACTGCACGGCAAGTCAAGGATGTTTAGGGAATAGCTGCTGCTGCAATAATAGAGTGAACATTGATAGATATTGCACCATGTTTTAATTAGAACTCCTTCTACCATGTACTACAAATGGAAGAAAGTATATAAAAAACATACATTTAGTGACTGCAATAAAATTAAAAGATGAAAAAGGAAAACAACACCTCTCATACAAGGGTCTTCCCTAGATCCCAGGTGTCCTTAAAGAAAAAAGCCTAAAATCATCCTTGCCTAAGTGATTGTGTGTTGTACTGGGTAATATAATATGTGGGCTGTGTGGAGGTAACTATATATCTGTGTCTTTGCCAGAAAATACTTAAGTGGCTTTGTAGCAAAGTAAACTGTAAAATACAGTATGCAGTTGTTGGCCTCTGGATTTCATGTGAATTTCCTTTGTTGTTCCTGAAAGAAAAAAAAAGACCGATACGATTTCCTTAATGGCATTACACTATTAACATTATGGAATTTTATGTAATTGAAATGTCACGTGTTATTAAATTAGAATTTAATTTTTAATTAAAAATATTCCTCTCACAGTGAATTAATGAAGGCAGCGCTATCAACAAGTTAGACTGCAGCGAATTAGTGGTCATTTTATCTCAAAGTTCAGGCACACTGCTTGATAAATTGGCCAGAGGCGCAGGCCAAATACCCGACTTAATCTCACATAGCCTTGCCTCAGGCTACTTAAAATTCAATTTAACGTCTCTGTTTATTGAGACTTTAAATATGGATGCATTTAAAAGCATGCCTGATGTCTTTAAGACCTCTGTAGAAGTTTATTGTGGTCTTGATGTAATTTGAATTTGCACTTTGCCCAAGCTCTGGACTTTTTTTTATTTCGCTTTTCTTCTGGGCAGTGCTGAGATCAAAGAGTATGATTCCTCTTGGCCTGCCTTTTCAAAGTTTGTCCAACATACTGCAGCTGAAAAGTTGAATTTACTTGATATTACCAGCAAAACACATTTAGAGTGATATCTCCTTTGGTTTTTTTCTAGGCCAGATATGACCTCCCATCATGTGATGCAACTACTCAGAGTTCATTGTGTATGAAATGTGAGAGGCCATTGCCTGCTATGAATATTTCTCATATTTTTGCGGTCAATACTTTACTGCTAATACCAGTGTTTTGAGACAACTAAAGAGCAGAAAAATGACTGGCCTTTCTTTATTACGACAGGTGTCCAAAGCCAATTTGTTGCCCCGTCACATATTTTATTGAAAGGATGCCCGTGGGAAACTCTTATCTGATGGACGCTTTCCAACAGCTTTGTGCAGACTAAAAGGCTTGGAAAAGTCAACCATTTACCTCAGCCCAGAGGTTTGGGATGGTTCTTTGTTTGTGAGAGCTCAAAGGCTTAGAAAGGCCAAATGCTTATCATAGACCAAAAGACCTTTAAGGCTTTAAGGCCACCTGCTCACAAAATAAAATCTGTTTTGTGACTCTGCAGCTGGTGATTAATGCTGCTGTGAGCTGACAAGAAAGGCATCCACTCAATCTTCATCTCATTCAGAGGGCATCATGTTACCTACCCCTTGTGCCTCTAAGCAGTGCACCTCTAAGGTTTTTTTTATTGAGCCCATATTTAAGATGAAAATCAAAAACAGTCACTCATGATATAATGCTGTTTGTTTTCTTTGACTGGAAGCTACACTTGATCAAACGTGTTTCATTTCTTTTCTTTTATTTATCATCTTTAATGTTTGATATAACTAGATGACTATTCTCGTGCTAGAACCGAGGCTTTTATGGATGATCTGACATGAGCTTATTACATCTCTATAAAGAGCCATTGCATATCTGCATCCCCTCCTTGATTTCAAGGTTGCTTGCTGGCATGTGTGGTATTTTTTCTTGATCAAAGAGATATCCAGACTGCCCTCCAACCTGGTTGTCATGGGAACAGGTGTCACATGACCTAAAGTGAGACAAACTTTGGATGAGAGAGGATTGGCTCTCTGGAGGGCGTCAGTCCCCCTCTCAATTCATCTGACATGGTTACCTAGGAAACAAGGCTGTGAGACAGGAAGCTGAGAAGAGATGTAAGCTCTTGTTTGTTTGGATAACGGCAAAGATTCTGCCTGGACCCCAGGCATCTAGAGGATATGCTATTAGCTTGAAGATTTAAAGCATACAGTGAAATACATGTCTTTATATCTGCCTGTCTGTCTAATTTTTTTTAATCCATCTATTTATCAATCTATCTTTTGGTCTATTTATCAGTCTATTGATCTAATGGTCTACAAGGAGATAGACCAAAAATCAAACCCTTGGATCATGGCAGTGAACTACATGGGATTCCCCTTGAGATCAAAGACAGTAATTATTTAACATCAAACAAGGTTAAAGGGTTAATTTGAGGATGTCTGATGCTCCCAGCAGCCCCCTCGTGACATTTGATTCGGATGGCACTGAGAATGAGTCTGACAGTCCCTCAATAACAGTGACAGCCCATGTACTGATGGGGGCAGTAATCAGTTTGCCTTGGGATGTTTTACAGGTCCCACTGGCTGTCAGTCTTCTGGAACTCCAGTCACCGTTGGGGTCCATGTGTTATTTATTTCATGCCGCTTTGGCTTTGAAGCTTGTGGGTGAGATTATATGAGTAATCAGTCAGATTGTTTTTGCATGGTAGGAGGACTCAAAATAATATTTTTTAAAATATTTTTTTTAGTTGTCCCCTCTTCATATCAATCAGAAACCCTTTTCTTCAGCTTTACACAATCATGAACTTCCTTCATGTTTTTTGCAATGCAGTCTGCTTGCTTATACCATTTATAGGGCAATGTGCTACTAACCTGCCACCTATACAATCTGCCATTCATTGTGCAGGAGAATCAGGACAACAATAAACAGTAGATCCTTTGCTTTCCTCACCTTATTCTTTTCTCCTCCTCTTTCATCAAGAAACGTGAAGCCTTTCCACAGTGAGCCATCAAAAGAAAGATCCAATATTGTATCATACCAATGTGCTGCTGTGTGCAAGCACAAGTTCAATAATCAGTGACCCAGTTATTTTAATTGCTTACCCACAAACACAAAGACGGGGAAAAAAAAAAAAAAAAAAAAGAAAAAGAAAAAGATAAGTAGCACAGTGTTGTTCCTGCACCAGAATCTTATGCCATAAATAAGGAGGGTCTCCCCATTAACTAGAATGTGATCAAGGCATTCTCTTGCACAAAATCATGAAAGAGAATATATAAAAAGCCTAATATCCAGGACTATGTTCTATGTAAAAACAAAAGGGCAGAATCCAAAGAATAATTCAAACACTTTCTGACCTAATAACAGAAGAATGAAAGCTATCCAGGATTTTTAGGTATTCCGTAATAAACACCAACATCATTTGTTGTTACTTTATGAAAGCACATTCTTCATGACAGTTTTTGTAGTCATTAGGTTATTGATGTCTATTCATGGCACAATATTTGAATTTAAAAAAATTGGGAGTTCTTGTTTATTCCAATTTCAGTATTACAAAACTGTGCAGCATCTGGCTTCAGCAGCCACTGTATCAATCCAGTGTGTAGCTTTATCTCACTTTTAATCAAGACAATAAGGTGGTCTCATAAACAAGTTGTTATAGAGAAATATATAACCTATTGAGCTGTAGTGCCTACCACCAGCTAATCATGTGCTAGTTTTGCTTCCTCTAAAATAGCTAGCAGTCAGCTCACTCAATTTAGCCTTTGGCCATAGCCATTGCAATGTGATTTTAGTACCTACCACACTTCTTCAGTCAGTTAATAGGCAATTTAAGATTTTGACCCCAGGCCTGTTTCATAGCATCACACTTTTGCTTTCAGTCAGTTTTGTTGTATACCCAGCTTCGAGATGATTGCCTTTATTATCTGAGAGTAATGCAAAAGAAAATAGATAATTCATTTTTCATAGAAAAGGTATGCAAAACAACATGTCCCTATTCTTTTACTTTATAAATAAATGTTAAGGAATTTTGTTTAAATGTTGATTTTTAACCCATTAGAGGAACTTGTCAGAGAATGAAGGACAATTGGGTTGTAAGACAAAGCACTGCTGATAAGTTTTTCTCTTTTTGTAAGATAGTGCTACTTCTGTTTTGGTTAATTAAGTCTCATTAGGCTGCGCCAGCAACAGTATGCCAATTGTTATAATTCAATATTTCATGCACATTCATGTATATTGCACAAAATGCATGAATGTGTATTTTGGCCCAGTTGGGATTTGTGTTACTTCTTCTTCACTGAATGTTGCAAATGAATATTTTAGGTGTAATGATGACAACAAACTGGTTAAAGCGCATAAAGAAATCCAATTAAATGATTGAATGTGATTTTGAAAACCCACAAAGAGATGCGTCTGTGTGTGTGAAAACACCAGTCCAGTACTCCCACAACATTCAATACAACAGCCTGTAGTTATGCACTTAAATTTTCCAACATGACAACATGGAGATTAAAATGTCCACAAACACGCATTTGTTGTGATTGATTGTGGCTTATAAAACAGAGGCATGCATTTGCACAGCTTTCTAAATCTAGGGCCTTGAAATCTGTTTTTTTTTTTCACACTCCGTTTTCCATTTTAATTTTTCTGAATTGTGTTTTACGATTTAAGCACATTTTGTCATCAGAAACGGTGTCTAATCGTGGTGAGAAAAATAAATCAACAATTAAATTAGAAGGTATTCAAATTGAATGATACATCGAATGAAATGATTCTATATCAGTGAATTTGTAATGATGCAACACAACATTGCACTATTTTTTAAAGTGCTTCAATACCAATACGCTCATGAAGAAGTGAAATAGGTATGTAAGCACTATGGCCTGAAGTAATCATTCACATTGGTGAAATAACATTGGTAAAATGAGGCTTATCGTTAAGGGATTTGAGCAGAGATTTGATCATCCTCCCAGAGTCAGAGTGAGGCTGCTAACCAGCTGTAGGGATGGATGTGTTAGGATTTTTATCTTTATCTTATCCATACTCTTATCAGTCTAGTTCATACTTTGCAGTTGTTTTTCATTATTAAAGAACTGGGTTTTTTAAATTATTATTTAAAAAAAAAAAAAATCTCAGAACAAGATTAGAATTGATTTAAAATATGACTTTATGTTGTTTTTAGAGCAGCAACAGCAAAGTCACTATATACACTCAATAATATCACACTGGAAACAAATCTAAAATGTCAAAAAATAAATAATATTCATGACATCAAAATACTGAGTGAAGTTTAGAAAGAATGAAGAAGACAGACATCAGTCAGAATGAGTACTTCTTGTCCTCCGTCCACCTCCCTCTGCTGCTGGGGTTGAGAGTGGAGGTGGTGGTGGTGTGTGTGGGGGGGGGGGTGCTGTCTCAGTCAGTTGCTAAGTTTACAAGAATGTTCCACTTTTTAAGATTTGTGGCAAGCTATGCTTAACTGTTAGGCCACATACAGACAGCTATTATTCTAGCTTCTTCACAACAGTTCACTATGGACACAGCAGCTACATCTTTAAATTATAGTTATGCTTGTTGAACATGTGTGTTGATATTTTTGGATTTTAACTTTGTAAATATGTATTCAATATTGCAAGTGCCTTATTGACCCTATTGTTAGTAGTTGAAGCTTTACAGACGTTTTTAAAATGTGTTGTACTTTTAGTTTCACTATTGTTGTTATTTATTTTGTTGTTGTCTACCTCACAGTGGGTCTGAGAGAAACATCATTTCAATCCTCTACTTGTCCTGTACATGTAGCATGATTGACAATAAAGTTGACTTTGAGCTTTTGAACTTTTTTTATTGCAATTTTATTAAAAATATTGCACAGTTGTCATCAACTCAAGTTAAAATTGATCTTTTACTTGAGCAGCGTGCCTGTTAATGACACCAAAACATGGTAGAAACGCATAGTTTTCTCTTACACTCTTACAATGGTAGTGAAAACCCTAATTTTTATACATTTGAACACATTTGACAATATTCTGCATTTAACAGTTGATTCCATTTTTATTCCAAAATTTAGCCATTCGTTCTGTGTGTTTTCCGCAATGCAGAAATCATTAGACCCTATAAATCTGATGAAAACAATGTCTCTGTATATTTCTGACTTGTGCATACACACAGTTTAAGGCAGGAATCTACACCGAGCTTTATGCATCTGGCCCCAGGTGTGAAAGCAAGCTGCAACAATGGTGAACATTATACCTGCTTAACATCAATATTGTCATAGTGAGCATATTAGCATGCTGTCAGGTACATGTAACTCAAAGCACTGCTGTGACTAAGCCTAGTGCTGCTAGCATGGCTGTAGACTTTTACAGAGAATGTTTCAGACATGCTTTTCTGCACATCTGATGGAACAGATGTGTTTCTATTTTAATCAATATAGCCATCTACACAGGCCATGTAAGGGGGTTACATTTCCCTTCCACTATATGCACAGTACCAGTCAGAAGCTTGGACACACTTTCTTAACCAGAGCACATTTTTATGCTCTACTAACATATTGCCCGTGCTACTCCTCTTCTGTGGACAGGGTGTTAGTCTTTGGAGTAGGACAACTTCTAATGCTTGTAGTTATTCACTAATGGTTAATATGCAAACAACAGCAAGGCAAGGTTCAGTGAGATAATACAGACGCTTATGCTGAGCTCACATGCCTGAAGCATTCAGTGAGCGTGAGGATCTCAACTGCTTCAAGAGCTACAACTGAATTGTCAGCTGGACCCATCTGCCCACACAGTGTGGGTGGGAGGAATGAGATGACAGGAAATAACATGTCCTTTTGTAGAAGTGCATGCCAAACACTCCACTAACCAAAATGTTAAATGTTTCCTTTTTTTGTATGAATAATGTCTAATTATTAAATCTATTGATTCATAAATGCCATTAGTTCATGAGCCAAAGCTATTAAAGCTCAATCTTCAAATATGTTTATGCCTTGAGTTTATACTGCAGCAGCTTAAAATGATATACAGTCCAATATCCATGTGTCCTATTAATGTATTTTAAACAAATAACAACAAAATAATGAAATCATTCAAATAAAATGTGTACTCTGCATTTCTGCATGTTTTTAAATGAAATGCATGTCTAATATATCAGAATAACAGCGCAGAAGTAGGATATGGAACTTTGACTTTAAATTGAAAATTAAAATGATGATGTAGTACAGAAACAGCAGAGCACAACTAAATTGGACTGTCCAGTGATGAAAACCCACCCACGGGTTAGACAGCAGTCAGCAATTGTGCGTGTAGCTCAGAAATTGGTAAGCTGCCTAAACAATGAAGTGAAGGGTACAACACAAAATAAATCCATTTGAAAGGAGATGACTAATGACTCTCTCTCGTCTTTGTTTCCTCTCTCATTTGTTTGTATTTTCGGTCATTCGGTGGTCACGTCGGTCCAGTTTTTCAGCACATATGTTTTAGTGGAAGGTCTAAAAGTGCAAAGATAACAGAAATCTACTTTATCAGACATAATTGACATTTGCAACCTTTATCATGCTCGCTCCAGGCTTTGTGGGAATGAGTCTGCATCCGGATTGTGGCCTGTGACATTTAGACAACAGTTAGAGCAATTTCAGCAGCCATTAAAGCACTGGTATTTGCTGTAAGTCTTTCTTTTTTATTTGGATAGATTTCCAAACATAATGTCACTATGTTAAATTTGAAGGGAATGTATTTTCTCAATCAGCACCTTACTATTATTGATGGGTCTTATATTGACAAATGATTTGGGGGCAAAGTGGTCATGAATTCATTAATTCTGTCAGATTTGTCAACATTGGAATAAAAATCAGATGACAGTTGCTGGTTTGTTTGATCAGTATCAAATATGATAAAAGCTACAGCATAACCCTGATGAAACACATTAACTCTTTGTTCATCTGTTAAAATTACACATAGGCCTAATACTTTTAGATATTAGGTGTTGCTTAAAGTTGCTGCTTAGAGTATTTACTACTATGAAAGAGATTTGTTATTGGAAGATTTCAAGCTTAAAGGAGCGTTGGTTTGGCTATGCAAATTACAGTTGCTGACAATAATGAAAATATAGATGGGGAAAATGGTAAGCCAACTCTTTTAAGTTTTCAGGGCCACTAAAATGACAGATTCAAAGTGTCCTGAATAACTGATTTGAATAATTCATTTTAAAAAGCAAATAATTACCATGGCAGTTTGAACTCAGGCTGGGCGACAAGATCAAATATCACAATATTTTGACCAAATACCTCGCTATTGATATTGCAACAATATTGCAGGGACGACTGCTGAAGCTTTCACAAAATATTTACACTGTGAGATTTTTTTTTTTATAAAGAATCATTAGTAATGTGGATATAATGAGTAAGTGTGTAAAGGATAATTATAGGAACAGCTAGAACAGACTGGTAAGTTCAGAAAATGAAATCACTTATGCTGTATCATGAAATCTAAGATAATATCTAGTCTCATATAACAATATCAATATATTGCCCAACCCCTAAATTGAACCATTACTTGTGTATCATAATACGTGGTTTCATAAATCCCATTGCTTTTTTAAACTGCTGATTATGTGATCATGATTGCTGATTATCAAAGGGTGGCCTGTTGGGACAACTTAGAAAACAGCTGCTTGTTGGTTTTGATTTGACAAGCAGTTGCCCTGCCAGCTGCAGGGACTGTTTACAGCAATACCTGTTTTTTTTCTTTTTTTTGCTGGAGTGAATATGATTAAACATTATGTCACATGCATGCCTAGTTGAGCGTTATGAGCTCCAAAATTGTGATGAAAAACATTTTGAGCATTGTGTGCATTGAGCATTCAGGTAGGGATATTGACACAGTGGATATATGTCAGGGTTTGCTGACATGCATTTGATGAGGCTCTGGAGTCAATATCGCCAGTACATGCCATAGTAATAATAACATCATCAAATGCACGGTAATTATAGCTACAGGCTCTTCATTGATCTGTGGGCAAAAAAGGGCGTTCCCCTTTCTGCTGCAGAATCATAGCTAAACCTCTAACCTGGACTTGAATCGATAGACCAGCAGGATTCCCCCTTCACTGTTAATGAACGCAACTGTCGAACAAACCATTAGGCGTAGTGGTCATGAAATACCGTCATTGTCTTCAAACTTGGAAACATACTGTATTACATAAAAAGCTACTGTGTTTGATTTGCGATAAGCTGATTGTTCTTAATATTAATTACATTCAGAAAGCCAAGAAAATCTGGGTATGGATGAATAATTCATGTTTGTTTTTGAACCAGCCTTGTGAAACTGGCATTCACTAAATAATGTATGACTGTGTGTCTTTGATAATAGGGTTTGCATTAGAAGTAATATGCTTTCCTTCATTCCACAGGGCAGATTCTTGCCTGGGCTAGTTATTGTGCAAAAATTGATTTCCCTAAAACCCCGTGTGCCAGAAGACATTAGTCAGCGTTGTCTGGAAGCCGATGCTGTACATAAGAAAGGGCCCCCACGTGTTGCCGCTGGAAGGTGAGGGATATTTTTTAATCTCATATATGCAACCTTGGTAAATCTGATTATTCTCATAATGAAGAGAAATTGCTGAACAAAGAGATCAATAAGATTTAAAGTATACAACCATCCGCAATGATGAGAAATCTTCATTCTGAATTTGAATCAGGACCTCTGTTGAGTGGGGTTTATAACATCCAAATGAGATTTCCTGGTACAAAGTGGCAAGAACATGAACCTTTAACAATTAGTATTTAAGATATATTTCCTGCTCAGTGAAGCTTGACAGCAAAGTGTGATGCACATATAATTCACTAAATCGTGTGTAATTTTTGCAAGAGCTGAAAGAATTGGTTTAATGAATGTTCAGACAAAGCAGGGAATTAATATGATGTGCATATATCCAAACATGTACTCTAAATTGAGAATAAAACTGATGTAATTGCATGGATACAAACATATATGCATTTTTATAGGTTAAATCAATGAATTTCACTAAATGTTACGTAATGCAATATAAAAAAAGTTTGATATGTTTTCCTTATTCTGTCATTCAGCAAAGGTGTAGTCTCAATATTACTACTAAATCGGAGTGAACAGAGACCCAGGGAAATGGTTGGATTTCAATTTGACATTTGTAGGTTTCATGATATTTTTAGATGCTCTGATACAAACAACAACATGACAAAGCATTGATCATTGTATTTGTCACAGAGAGGGGTGGGAGAAGTTTGACAGAAACTGATTTCTGTCAAACTTGGCTTCATAATATGTCATGCTCAAATTCACAATTACAAACGCATTGACATAGAACTGGTTCATTTTCCCCATTTATTATTTCAAAGCTGATATTAATCACATGGAGGGAAATAATGACTAAACCTAATCACAGACTTCTGCTTCTTGCTCAGCAATAATTACAGTCAGACTGGCTGCCCAGTTATATGATTTATGACAGAACATGATAGATATTAATGGATTTTGTAATTGGTGCATATGTTTATGAAAATGGGTGTCGGGCTCTGACAATATGAAAAGATGTCAGGTAAGGCAAGATTTGTCCCAAGACTGGCCAAGTGAGGACAGCACAAAGACATAAAATAACCTGTTTTATCCCCAGAAGACCCAGTTATCAGATTTAATGTACCTGCAATGAAACAGAACATTATAGGATCATACTGTAGTCTCTGCGGTGGACTAACGTGTGTCACTTTGTTCTACCCGTTAGTATTTTTCCTCAGAGCCTCAGAGCTTAAGGCATTATTTCCCGCAGGCGCTGAAATCAACATAATGCTCGGCATTTCAACAACAATAACAGTATGCAATGGACACTATATGTAATGAATGCAGCTCTAAAGTGGATCATGTTTGTCGCACATGGAATGTGACTATTTTATTAAGAATGACAACAATGAATGCCATTTTGGCTGGCAAGAAGGAAATAAAACCACAGTAGGCGCCAGATGCTTTAAAACAAATCTAAGTTAAAAATGAATGTGGGTATCTTAGCCTGCAGCTGTTTCCACCGATTGCTTTTCAAGCTAAAATGGTCATTTTGATAGACGCTCAACAGGTTGAGCATGTCAAATGCAATGTTCTAAAACAATGCTGCAATATGTCAAACCACTGGAACAACTTGACAAAATCCTTGCAGAAATAGAATGCCAGTTATTGACTGGAAATGCTGGGTTGTGGCACATGTTTTGTAATCAAATTCAGTGTCACAAATTTGATGGACACTGCGCATTGAAATGGGTAATGTGAGCCAACTACCTAGACTACTATACACTGTCTACACCATTTGAAACTGCTGCATTTTTTTTTACAGATACATGACTCATTTTACTTAGACTCAATAGAGTACGATAGAGTAAGAGACATGGTAGATAGTCAGTGAGTGATAGAGGTTGAGTGTCTTTGAATGACCTTTTTTTGGGGGAGAGGCATGCAATTGACATGGTGATTGTTTTATGATGTTTCTATCATCATTTTGAGTGTAGTGTTTGAATTAGAACTGATATAAAGAAGAAAAAAAAATCCAGTAGCTGTATTAGAGACAATGGAGCATTTTTGTCAGCTTTCAGTTCATGATATAATGGAACCTCTCCAGTTAATGGAAATGGTCATTTTAGGTAAACAGACTCTGATGAAAAGTGGCAACAAATACATCAACCAGTACAGACAGTAGATGATTGTTTCACCAAATGGACAGAGGCCTAAACATGAAACTACAAAATGGCAGATAATGTGAGCAAAAAATGGTGGACTTAAAAACCGCTTAGATATTCAGGTCTTAGACTTTAATGACAAAGCACAGACAAAAAAAAAGTATTTATCAATCTCCTGTATTTAGTTAACCATTGCTTTACTAAAGGTCACCTAGCCTGTGTAAGCTGCTTGGCATTGAAAGGAGCCGGTATTTCCCATACCATTTCCAAACAAATGTCCTTATGGAGCAGTTCAATGGCACAATTCAGTGGTATACTTCTTTAAAACACTCTGTGGAGTTTTCTGACCTCTAGTTACCACATGGAGCTGAGATACAGTCATGTTCAGTGGTTTTGATACAACTGAAATAATATACTGGTGCCTATAATGCATCAAGAAACGCTGCCATGAGACAGAAAGACAGGAAAGAAGTTAGCAAGCTAGTAAACATAGATAATAATGTACAGTTTGTATTAAATATGACTGAAAACGACATACTCTATTAATGTAATTGTGTGAAATGAATACAACTTTCTCCACCTGATTTTATTAAAGTATCAGATCAGAAAAGATTGAGAAATGTTCTTCATAAAAATTGCATTATAAAACCAAGGAAGGAAATGCAGAAACAGTTACTATTTTGTACCATTTTGCCCTTAATATCTCCTAATACTTAACATATACTATAGTTCATTGCCTGATTTATTCATAAAAAATAAAAAATAAAGTAAATAATTACTAGAGCCTAATTTGATCAAGTTGACATATTTGTGCATTCAAACATCAGCCAATGTTCACATCTGGAAAACTAGAGTTGTTTTTTCTGCCAAACCAGCAGTCCAAAATGGACAGGCACTCAGTTTTCAGTGATATGAAAACAGGCAACTGCAATGAGTAACAAATTACAGCAAGTGTTTGGCAGTTTTACTTGATGGATGACGGAAATCATCGAAAAAAAAAGATAAATGTTCTGTGAGATCCTTTGTTTGGAGAGCAGTCCAAAATGTAAAAATGCTCAGTTTGCAGCGACATAACAGAAATATCAGCTAATGTTACCAAATGAGAAACACTATTTTGTCTTCTGATATCTTCTTTGTCAAGCCAGCAGTCCAAAATACTTAGTTTACAGTGATATGAAAACAGGCAGCAGCAAGCTCTAACAAATTGCAAACAGCTAATATTTGGAAGTTTTGGCTGAGGGATGACAAACGTTTATCAGTATTTCCGTCTTAAGTCTTCTTTTGTCTAAAAAAGCAGTCCAAAATCCAAAGATGTTCAATTTGCTGTGACAGCATCAGCAAATGCTCCAAACTAAGGAACTGGAAACAAATGTCACAACTGTTGAAATTGCTTTTTTGGTCCAAGGAAGGGTTCAAAGATACTCCGTAGACAATTGCTCACTGAACCTAACTCAGGGTTCTAAGTCTCATTGATTGCCGTTGAGGTTATTCATATAGTCTGTTTTTAAAGACATGCACCTTTGTGGAAAGCCTGTTGCCATCCAAATCCATCAACACTTTCTGACGAAATTCCAATGTATTTCACATCCTTGGGGCAGCTTAAGTTTAGGTTGTAGGTTTGGTCGAATGCACTACACACCCATTTGCCATGTCTCCAAGGCCTTCACCACCTCCACTTCCTGAATTATGGTGGCAACATCTTCAGGGGGATCTGTCGGTTCTGCTCCATCGTGTCAAATGACATAGATTCCCAAGACCATGTCTTTCATTTCTCTTCTTGCACCAGAATCAATATCCTCATAATGAAGAAAAACAAAACATTAATTGGAATCTGTTTATAAGAATTAGAACTGCAGCTGTCATTTTCAATATGAATTAGTCTAATTAATTTCTCAATATTGAATATTGAATTTACAATGACATAAAACACAAAAGGAGCACATTTTCATTCGTTGCAAATCCATAAACAAATAACAGTTAGCATTTTTGCCTGCAAGTAACTTAAATAATGTTGTCAAAATAGTTGCCAATTACACTGGTCTATGGACTAATCCAGTTAATCAACTTATTTTTTCCTCCCTAACTAGAATATGGAAGATTTGGACTTGCACCATCAACATTGGCCAAATCAATCGTGTATAACCAACAAATACAATAGACACAAGTAGTATCAGGTCTTACTAGACCTTGCCTTAGGAAATGCCAGCTGATATACCAGTAAGAAATAAGAGTGCAGAAATTCCAAAGACATGTTTGAGCTGTAGGCAAAGAACAAGACTACACATTTGCAAAGAGACAGAAGCACTTTGGCAGTTTTGCAGCACAGACTTAATTCCACAAGCTGACATTTTAGCAGACCTACAGTTATTCAAGACCCATCATATAAAATACACCCCTTTCCACAAGTGAGCACAACAAGTACACAATTATGTTTAAGCTAATTTAGAAACAAAAAATCATTATGTAAATTGTCAAACACAGAGCACAAAGTTCATTTTCACATTGTAAAATGTACCCCATATATGTTTCTATCATCAGAAATGTTTTTCTATGATGCATCTTACCAAGTACTCCTTCATGAGGGCAGCAGGCTTTCCATTGATGTCGCAGAAAAGCCATTTAAGGACATATGACACTTTTCAATGCTGGCATTCTGTGGAGATTAACAAACCTTCACAGCTTACACACAACTACACATACTAAAGCATGTTCACATTACACTGCTGACATTTTTTTTCAGTCTGAATGTCAGTGACTTATCACAAGGGACAATATTATAAAGTAGTTGAGTTGTAAAGTTGCTAGTTTAGTTTAGTGTCTAAAGAAACAGATGCTTAGTTCTGTGGCTCATCTGTTAGGTAACTTGGTAATAATAAAAAATAATAGTCATGAATTGAATTTGTACTGTACATTTTAATTTGCGGTGAGTCTCAAAGAGTTAACATGAAAGATGTACATGAAGAATGAACTCGATCGACGCTAATGTTAGTTAATACACTCACTGAGCACTTTATCGGGAACACTTGTGCAATCTAATACAATCCATTACCACAGCTCTGCTATAAATTCTACTTTCATTATGATTATATATTTTCAGTTTTTGATGACGTTGTCAGAAATGTGATAATTCTACTGATTATTGAGGTTGTAGTGGGGTACTGGAGTGCATTAAAGAACCAGTGTTTACGGCATCTAGCAGTGAGATTGCAGATTCCTACTCCTCTTCCAAGCGTGTAGGAAAACCTACGGTGGCAGTAATATGAAAGGCCCCATCTAGAGGCAGTGTTGGTGTGTCCTTTCTGGGCTACTGTAGATATATGGTGGTGCAACAAGGCAGCCTTTGTGGAAGGGGACCCCCTCCTATACGGCTCATTCTAAAGTAACAATAATCTTATTTTATTATTCCCCTCCCCTGTAACTATTTAGTCAAATGCTAGTATTTCATATTCAGATGATGCACAGTGTTTATTAACAGTGCCTTAGTTTCACAGAAGAGAAATGCTGCCAAGTATAAATATCAGCACAATACTAAGTATAACCTCAGTTTGTGCCTCTCACACAGAGCTTCTGGTAGAGTTAGCAAGCCTGATAATAGACAGCAGCAAAGCAACATGCTAATAATCCAAATATGTATTATTTCTCTGTGGCTCTAAACACAACACATGGGCCAATAACTAACTATGCTCTGCTATAATAGAAGCTAAATACTCAGGGCTGTTGACGTTAACATTAACATGATAAATAGCAGGGCTGCGGCTACGTACTGACACTCCCACACACACACACACACACACACACACACACACACACACACACACACACACACACACACACACACACACACACACACACACACACACACACACACACACACACACAGCTACTCATTTTTTTCATTTAGGACCACTTGTAACTCCTTGGGAAAAGATGTTATTATAGAGCCCTGCTTATGAATATTATATTCAATTTCTGTCAAGTCTGTTCCACTAGAAGACATTAAATCTTACAAACTGGCCCTTTAAATTGAAAAGTGACCTTGATATTTGTCCACCCTACTTATATAAAGTTTGCAAAGTATTTAGAACACGCCAGTACACTACTACCATCCACTACAATCTAAATTATAAACATAATTACAGAATTATTACCTTTCTGACAATGTCAATAAAACAAAAAAACATACGAGCTTCGTAAAAGTAGGCTGTACTGATTTGCATTAGATTGCACAGGTGTTCCTAATAAAGTGCTTGCTGGGTGTATAACAAAAATACTTATTCTAACACCATGGGATAACATTTCATATTCAGATTTTTTTAACAAGACAAGCACAAACAGGGGAACGTAATTTTATAGTGTGAGAGTTAAGCTAGCGACAACAGGTGTTTTGAATCTAACATCAAAATATACGACCAAATCACATAAAAGTCAAACATACTCATTGTCTGTTGTTAGTGCATTAATAAATTGTATTGTTGTACTAATTCACATACTTGTCACCAAAATTGATGGATGCTGTACATAGCAATAACAACTTTTAACCAGCGGTCACTGTGAGCACATGGTCCAGTGGCACTAGCAAGAGAAAACGGTTGCTAACCTGCACATACTGCATACATAGAGAAGTATGGAAAGCGTATTGGGACACTAGTGCAATGTAACCTTCTTGTTTTGATGGTCAGAACTGCAATTATTCAGCAGTTTACCATTAAACAACAATGTAACACAAACAACATCCAGTTTCATCTCTTAGAGTGTAGGATATGTAAGTATACTGCATGTAATGATGCTTTTACAAAGTGAAAGACATTTCTGCCATACAAATTGCACCCCCAAGTGTCAATGTGCACTTAATTCTATCATGTACCTTACTACCTTAGAAATATCCACCTGACATGCACTGTGCACTGTATAGAAACATCATTAAACAGTATATACGCAGCAAATACTATATTACAGTTGAATATTCTATTTATTTATTTTTTATATTTGAGTCAGTATATTTAGCTATTGCATATCATTTAGCCTGTAATTACATTAGCTTCTTTTTACCTACCTTATTTTTTTGTATTTTGATTTATTTCAAGTGGCTGCTGTAACACTGTAATTTCCCAATGGGATTAGTAAAGTAATCAATCAATCAATATATATATCATGCCACTAATGGTTGTGCCAAAGCAGTATGAGTTTAGGTGCTCCTGAATTTGACATAGCTGGAATATGTGAAATGACAAAATATCCAAAGTAAACATAAACAGCATGTTACTTTTCCCACTAGATAACCAAAGTCAAAGTCAAAGGAGAAAGAGTTTAAAAAGACCATCACAGTATTTTTGCATGGAAGTTCATGAATGAGTTTTGGGAACGGTACATAAATAATCCAGGCACATAGTTCTGCTGTGGAAAGTGCCAACTGCTAGCACTGTTGGGAACCATATCTCATTGTGTTCATTTGGCAAATGCAGCTCAGGTGTCATCAACACCTGAGCCAGCTACATCAAGTGTGGGACTTCAAAGGTCCATATGTAATTACTTTACATTAGAAATTTAATGACCGTGTATTAGAGTATATATTATCTAAAACTACTGAAAATTGATGTGACAGCTGGAGCAGTCTGAAAATCCTGAAGAAGTGAATGAGTCTGCATACAAACCCCAGAATTAGATTGCTACACAAGGCTACATGCATGTATTGTATGCAATTGGAATAATACAGAGATTACAGAGGATCACATTATTTAGCATTTTCAACATAACATGCTTTGTTGTTATTATACTTTCAGCTTACAAATCAGAGATCTAACTTTCAGAATGCTGTAAACACGTAACACACAAAACACATACTAAAACCCAACAACCTATCGAGAATTTATATTGAATATTGTACGGTTATTTGACCTCTCACTGGCCAGGACATCATCTCAAATTTTAATATTTCAGATGATGTCATTATATATTTTATAGCCTTTTAAAACAAATAAATAAATAAAAGGTCATGGAATTTTATTATGATTCAAGACCGAGCAAAGCCTGGCTGTGATCTAATTAAAATGAGAGGGCCAGATGTTTGCTCCAGCTATTTACTAAACATATCTAAACATATCCCTCTGGCAATTAAAACCTCCTGTCAACATGAGAGACTTTGACTCCCCGTGAAGTGAAATTCAGACATTAGTTCATGACATTTGGCTCATAAATATGGGTGGGAGTTCTGCAATGTGAAGGGTGAAGGCGTGCATGACATTGCTGACAGTGTTAGCTAAGGGCAGCAGCTTTGGTAGTTAAGTTGACAACAAAAAACAAAAGAAAATGAGGAAATACCACATGAAATCAGGTCTCAACATCCTCTTTATTGATACGTACTGGTGTAGGTGCTTGTTGATGGAAAAAGTCAGTGTCTGAACTGAGATGACTGACCACTTTGTTCTTTGTAGACATGTCGACTCAAAAATGAGCCAAAAGCACAACCTCAGAATTAAGGTTTAAACATTACATCTCTGAGTTCCTGGCCTGTCAGATGTCACTGCCACGGAGCTTAACTTGACATGGACACCATGATAAAGTGGGACTGAGAGGAGCCTCCTTGACACTCTCTTTTCCCCTGTCTTCAGTGATGTTCTGGATGTTTTTGTTCTACCTTTCCAGGGTTTAGGTTAGATCTACTGCTTAACCATATCACCTGGCTCACTTGGAGGCTCACAAGAAACCCTCAGCTTATCTATGAGATCCAGATCCAGGAACCCTTCATCTCTCCAGCGTTCTCTGACTATGGTGAGTTCCAACTGGTTATTATTATTTTTGACACAGCATATTTTTACATAGTTACATTCCCAAACCAAACTTAAACATGCATATGACTATAAAAAAAAATCTAAAAGTTTTCCTTTTTGTGTACAATATGAAATTTCTATTACTCTACTTTATAAATTAAATGGAGCACCCTTTGCTGGGAGCAGAAGCGGCTCTCTTCCTTTACATGTCCTGTGCCAAACCACTCTTCAACAGTGTGCGATAGCCCGCCATGATCTTGTTTTCCTGTCTTGTTTCCTGAGTTCCTACAGGGAGTTTGGGAAATCTCCCACCCGCTTTCATGACAACCCCCTCAGGCTAACTGATGCACTGTGTTAGGGGTGTGTCATCTGTCAGGATTTAGGTTAAAAAAAGGTCCTTTTTTTTCTATATCTCTCCACCGGCCTTGCTTTTGTGCAAGTGTGTGGTCAGTCCAACGTGGACCTGCCTTACCTTATGCTCTGTATTCAACATACAACACAGGTGGGCATTAAACAACACTGCAAAGTCATATTAATATTACTTTCCTCATGAGTTAAGACTGGACTGAAAAAGTTTGACCTAAGGATGTTGCAATTTATCCACTGTTAGTGATATAGAGGCATGATTCCCCTCTTTATTTTTTTTGGATTATTATTATTTTTTTGCCATCAAATGTTTTTATTTAGTATAACAAAATTCCACAGAATACAAAAAAGACAGCATCATATGGTGCCCTTTCAAATGGCACACAACCCCTCTTTATGTTTTGATCGGCTCTATAATATAAAGAGGTCTGAAAGGAGAAACAAAGACTAGACGTATTGCAAGGTCATTTGCATGCTCTCCTAATTCCCTAAATCTGCTTCTTTGTCACTAGCATGTATTATTTTAATAGGCCATTGTTTATATTATACAGCAAGAGTGACAAATGAAATTTTCACAGCAATCCTATATTTAAGTAAAAATGAAAAATAAAGACAACTAGTTGGATTTAGCATTTGTGAGAACCCAGTTTCAATCAATACAGACCTGAGAAATTGCTGTGATTAAAAACAATATTTTAATCACAGCAGTTACAGCAGTGGTTGTGATGTGTCATGTGAACTGAATTATTTACTATTATTACATGTGCATAAAACACATTTACACATAGATGGGATGTATATATGCATTCACATATTAATATGCATTGTGAACTACAGTTAATGGGTCATTTTTTTTTAATCTTTAATCCTCTATAAGATAAACTGGCCATCTTTAACAATGTGTCATCAACAACGTTGTACACATTTGCATGACATATCATTTAAATGGCCTATGAGTCTTTAAATCAAATTGAAATATATGAATCATTTGTTATAATGTTTTTGAGATAAATGAGAAGTCAGGCAAGGCATTTGAATAGACCATACTAGTTAGAATTTCCATTCAATGTTTTTAAACCTGATTAGGTTTTTGTTTTACTTCTCCATATGGCCAACTTGAATGCATGTAGCATCTATGTACTGACTTAGTGTTAGCAGAGCATACTTCACCCTAGCTGGATAGAAAATTCACACATCGTCCTGCTTGTTAAGTTAGAGGAAGAACTAGACATTTTACTTAATGAGCGTCGTTTAAAGTGACTGAACCAACCAAACGGTACACTCGTGTGTCCTTGCTTAAAGCTATGAATAATCTTTGCATGTGTTGATCTTAAAAGACTGACCTACTTCCAAAACTCGCAGACAGGACTGTTTTCTGAAGTCTAGATGCTAAAACTGGATTCTGGCAGAGTCCACTGACGATCACAAATTCTTTGCGAGTCTTCCAACGTTTGCTTTAAAATAACTTTAAGCATGTCCTATCAAGTCTGCATTATCCAAGGCTAGTTACATATACAAGCACATTGTCAGAGGAGTCGGTTTAATTTTCAAGTAGGGAGATTATTACCTTAATACTGTATTTTTAACATACAACACCGAAAAAAAGCCATGTGATACTACAGGAGGACAACAAGTAAGAAACTAAGGACCAGATGAAATCCACATAGACCAATATTAATAAATGGGCTGATAATGGGAAAAAAACTAGTTAAAAGTCTTCAAACACATCTGTATATGAGGACTTGGGCCAAGCTAGTGTCATAGATTAAATCACAGCTCAACCTAAGCATGATTGAGAAAAGGAGCTAAAAGCAACTGATTCAATATTAGAACCACGGACACTTCACCAGTCTAAACATGCTAAATACTGTAGTTTTCACATGAATATATTGTGAGAACAAATGCATTTTTTTTTTTTTTTTTACAGCTGTTTACTATACTAATGGTCTATGGATTACTATGCTTGAACATGGATGCAGATTTTTCATTTTTGCTTAGACCCAGTCAAAGCTAAAGGTACCTGAATATTCTACTACCTCTGCTCTCACTAGGCTGGGACTGAGCCAGCTACAGCTTTCCCACCTGTCTACCCTATTCCCTTGTTACTTCATTTTCATGCCCGAATAAAGAACAATAACATTTTAAATGGTGAGCGCGCCAAACCCTAATAGGACCCAGAAAATGATACTACTCATGCCAAATTAGTCATGTTTACCTATTATGTCAGACACACTGTGGCACCTGGTGTTACCCTCTACCGTATTTGAGTGTTACTGCCACACTGGTGGAGGCTGACGGAGCCCAAAATATAGCAGACCTGCATTCTCTGCAGCTAAGCATCTTTTAATTAAAGGTCCAGTTAGTGTATGTAATATTGCACTCTCATTTCTCGTCAACACTCCCTTTTTTATTTTCTGTTTCCTCCAGTGAGGGGTGCTGGCCAGTGATGCCAGGCTGAGGTTGTTTCCGTGGTAATGAGCTGTCAAAGATATAAAGAAGTCTGTTCTTTTTTTCCTTGCATATCGCTTCTTTCCAAATAGGACTGTAGACGAGAGAGCTAGTCTGGCAGCAGCATCTGTGGAGAGCATGCCCTGGGGATTCTAGTGTCACAGATGCAGTTTAAAAACCATGTGAATGGAGTGGCTTTCCCTAACTGGAGGCTGTGGGACTGGCATGATTAGAGCTTTAGATGTTGTCTGTTGAAAGAGAACTGGGTTCTGAGTTGGTCAGAAGGACCAGTCTAAAGGCCTGATTTAATTTGCCAGCTTCTAATGACAAAAATAAAATTTCCAATCAGGCTCAGCTCTTTTGGGTTTGCTGATATGTTCCCCTCTGATTGTGCAAGTACTAATTGTCTCTTTCATCATGCATTTGAGCTTGCCACAAAGCAGCATACTTCACCAGTAATATGCATAGTTATTAAGGATATACAGCTGAGTTCTTACTTTTGCTCTCTAGTGAGAAATTTAGAATTATACATTTAGCTTTAAATTAATAATAAGCGTCCTTCTCACATGCATATACACATCTTTTTAAAAAATCATTTTATTATACTATTTCTAACCTACATAACATAAAACATTAAATACAATCATACCTTAAAATCTAACTGAAATCATATTTCAGATATGAATAATACAGATTACCTGCTTCATATTTGTAAAATGGTTTTGCAACCAGTGAAAAACACTGATAGAATGATGCATTACCAACACCAAGTGCAGACTCATTGATTTGCCTTAATTGGTGGCATGACCACCTACTATTATCCTAGCACGCACAGGACCATTGGCCTGAAACTGAGATAAGATTCAACCTAAGAAGCTGTATTCCTGTGGCGCATCATCCCAATTATAATATGCATATGCATGGTACAACTGGTTCCAGATAACCAGGTTGAAATGAATGATGTTTTTCAGCTGAATAAACTAGATAAGGATGTGAGTCATTCCAATAGAAATCTTCACTAGCATGAATCATAACTATAAGGTGTCTGTTCAGTGAACAGTAATGGAACAAATTTCACTTTAGCAATCCTTTTTTTTCATCAACACCATTGATAGATTTCTTCATAAACTTGAATATTCCAGCCTGGAATATGAATATGACAAATGCATGAAGAAAAACATATTTATACTACTCTTTACCTTTCTCATTTTCATTTCCTGTCTCAAAATTTTTGTTTGAAATAGTTGCCAACTGTTTTAAAAGAATGCTTTAGATATGGACTGTTATTTTTCCGAGGTTGTTCACTTTGATGTGTGATGGACAGATCATTATTAGGTAGTTAAAAGATGAGAGAATAGCAATTGTTTGACCTCTGTATATTGTTAAGCAATTCAAGGAGTATTAGAAAAGAAACCCATCCATATTACATTTATATTCAGTACACATTTCAGCTACTACTCAATACAACACATACTAGATTGGTGAACAAGATTTAATGCTTGATGCTGCAGCTCTATTGTTAGCTCTTTTTTTTAGCTCTGCAACAGGTTAGTTTCCCAAATTAGTTGAGAATTGGCAGTTATACGGTGTTTGTTGCCTACACATACTTTTTACTGTTGTATCTGTTGCTTTAGGCAGATCATATAATGTACGATTGCTTGTTGGCATCATTAAATCAACTAGTCCTCTGCGTGTTCTCTGCCTCTAATACGTGCGTACTCACACAGAGTGAAATACTGAACTTAATTTGCCATTCATGAGGTTGTTGTGCTGAATGTATTTGTTGCACACTATACATAAACCAGTCTAATTTCTCAGGCGTATTGATACTTGGTCAACTTTGTGATACTTTTGCAAAAACAAACTCTCCATATTGTTAGTGCTGAATCTTGACCTGTGTTGAGCCATACGTTTAAATAAAAAGGCTAATGGCTCTCCAGAAATTGAAATCAAATCTGTCAAATGCAGTCTTGGAGAAGGTTACTGATTCATTGAGAAGGCACAACTCGCTCAACACACCAAAAGCAAGGAAAGATGAGCACCACAGTGTTTTATGCCTGGGACACTGCCTGCGTGAGCAGCGAGTGTTAACAGGTTAGAGCGGCCACACAGCCCACGTGAGCTTCGTGTCATCTAGTGATTCGGCATTTTAGCTATTTTTTCTGCGTTATGCGTTTGGTTGACAGTTATATTTACATAATACCAGCAACATTACACCTTTCACTATCGTTTAAATATCTGTGGAATATGTCACAGACATGAAAATAAAAAGGATTGTCATCACTGTTGGTCAGCCTGTGTGGTGCATGCTTGGGCAGGTAGCCTTTATAGTGTGGAACTCCAGCGTAGAGAGTCAGTAACACACGGAGCCTCTTTTCTCAACTCCTGCTCACTTTCTGTGATATTAGTTCAAACTGGGACTCCTGTCTGTTGTTTTGCCTGCTTCCAGACGGAGATTTGCTGTTGTTATTTTCCTTATTTGTTGTCAGTTTCCCTCCTGACAGTTAGTTTGGAGGTTTGTTTGTCGAGCGTCTTCTGCTCATTTGGGGAACTTGGTGTCGTCTGGAGGGATTTTCTTTACTTGGAGTGGTGACAGCGGGGGCTTAACTGGTGGAATAATCAATATAATCAATAAGAAAAAAATGTCCTGTGTCTGAAATGTACCTGACACAGAAGTAGACCCAACCAGACTCCCCCATGACCTTCAGAAAGAAAGCTGCTTTCACCTCACATATGATCTATTTTTCAAAATTGAGCACACGCTTCTTAACCTTTTTTTGTCTATAACTAAATATACATAACATTTATGATGTAGTGATATAACACATGCTATTATTTATGGCCATTACTAAAGTCAAACTCCATATACAAAGACAGGGCTGGGCAGTAGCAGCAGCACAGCAGGGACGCTGTCTGTGTGGACACCGCATCAGTTCAGCCTGTCAACAACATCTTAGTTACTTACAACCTTGTCAAACATATATCTACCATCTTAGCCCCCTTGGTTGGTAACACTACTCACCATATTCAAAACTCTGTGAACTTTGTGAACAAAGTTTGAGGATTGAAACTGGACCCAGATGAACTCATGATGTTCTATGTTGGGATCTCATTGTTCACACCCATCCCAAATATGTTGGTGGTGGAAACCACAAGGAAGCGACTACTACGTGACAACACCCTTAGCAACGTAACTAACCTCAGCCCAGAACAAATTTATGAACCACAGGACCTCTGTCTGAACACCACATATTTCCAGCACATTAGGGGTTTTTCAGACAAAAGCTTGGCTGTGCCATGGGCAACCTCTACATGGAATAAGTAGCAAGTAGAGCACCAAACTCCTTCAGGGGAACAGCACCAAGCCACTGGTTAAGATGTGTGGACGACACATTGATCAAAATTAAGTTCAATAATGACAATAACATCAAGTTCACATGAGAATAAATCAGGTTTGGCCTATTTGCTGTACACATTGAAGAGGACGGGAGCTTCGACATTGGGAATATACAGGAAACACAGACCAATACTTACTCAGCAAAAAAGCAAAAGCTAGGAGTTATCTGAACCCTGTACCACCCTTGCTTGCTCGCTCCAGATTCCGGGAGATTGGATCTCATTTGCGGGCTTCAGGGAGCCGCTATCAAAATGCTGCAGACTCCTGGAACTTTCAGGAGAGTTGGGATGTCTGCTTACCGGACCTTTGTGAAAACAGCCACAAAATCCAGAAAAAACACCAACACTATGGGTGGTGAAGAAATGAAGAATAAATGCTCAACATTATCATTCTTTATGTGTCTGGAGTATCTGAGAATCTCAGGAGGATTTTCAACAAATACTGCATCCCTGTATTTTTCAAACCCATCAACACAATACGACAGAAACTGGTCCACTCGAAAGACTGCACACCCAAACACACGAAAAAAGATCTAGTGTATACAGTGTATGCAGTGAGGAATGCGTGGGTTATATCAGCAAACTAAACAACCATCAGACAAATGCGTGGCACCACACAAGAGAGCTAATTCCTCATGTCAAGATTGTCACGGCCGGCTAAAAACCATGAAAAATAATGGGAGGTGACACAAGAAGTTAAAACAAGGAAATCATAATTTATGTGAATTAACTAAAAACCAAATGTCAAAACTGGTATGAGGTATGGCAGTCAGTAAATCAGTAGTGTTAGTGTGTATGCATGATTGTCAAACGAGTGAATGGTGCGTTGTAAGGTGGAAACAAAAGCAAATAAATGAAAAACAAAAGTAGAGAGCATGGAGAGTAGAGAACAGAGTTTCCCCACCTGTCCTCTTACTGTCTTCCCAGAGCTTGTGACGTGTGCTCTTATAGTACTGGGAACACCAGGCCCAGATGTTAACGACCCAACCCCTCTTGCTGGGCATCTGCAATACAAAACACAAAGACAAAGACAAGCAGCCCAACAGCCACAAGAAGCAGGGCTGTCAGTAGTTTACCTACACCTGAAAGATAAGGGACAATCTTTTAAGGACAACAATGTACATATTTTTGATAGGGAGGACAGATTGTTTGAAAAAAGGAGTGAAGGAGGCAATGTAGGTCAAATTAGAGAAACCATCTCCCATCAGAGTAGGAGGTCTACAGCTCCATTTATCAGCCATCTACAATGCTGTCCTTTCATCACATCTCAGGAGCTTTAACAACCATTCACATTTGGCCTCATGTGACAACTCCAACTGTCGTTTACATTTGGCCTCGGGTGACTCCCACATCTCTAATGACAATCGTTACAACAGCCAGGAGTACTAACGAACCAACAGGTATCAATGACATTGATGACGACCCCAGAGAGTTTAAATACCTGGACACCCCTCCTGTCAGTTAGAACTAAAGAAGCCCATTGGATGAGAGGCAAAGCGTCTTCATGTATCTGCAACCAAGTCCAATTGACCTTGATTCAACCCACCTTAGGTAGCCATAACCTGGATGACTGAGAATAATCTTCTCAGACGTCTACAGCACCATTGTAGTCCAGACTGAAAATAACACTATGCACTAGATAACACTCTATCAAATAAAACAACACACAGGAATATGAAAACATATTCAAAATGTGGAACTCTTGACACTGTGATGATCAGTACTGGCAGAAAATACAGAAAGTGCTGCTCATTCTCATCTCACAATGTCAGACTGTAGTGGGAATCAAATTAATTTTCCACCTGGGATTGCCGTATGACTGACCAGGCAAGAATGATGTATTGCACTTGATATTCATTTTCCATCATCTTTGCCAATCTTTGCACTTTTTGCCTGGCTAATAGAGGTCTTTTAAGAGTAAGGACATCCATTTCAAATTCACGATTACCACTTGTTACATAATGACTATCTGGCTGACTGCAGAAATGTATTTCCTCTCAGGAGAACCAAACTTGGACTATTTACAAGCCAGTGCATGATGGGTATTTGCTGATGATGATCATTCACATTTTTAACAAGGTACAACAATAATAATAAGAACAAATATATTCCAAACGCTGTATTTAACACTGTGACTTTCTCTTAAAAGTAATTAACGGCTCAGAAATTAATTCAAGCATACAAAATCAGTATTAGTGTCGGTTTATCACAATCTGACTGATAAACCAACGTTCCTTCTACAATCAAGTACAAATGCGTTATTTCTGCTCCACTTGACAATACAGAGAAATCCTTAAATCCATCATTCATTGCCACTGTGGCCACCCTTCTGATAAAAGATAATTAGATTTTGTGTTATGAAATATGTTGTGAATTTTATTTCACAGTATGATTTGTTTTAATTATGCTGGGAATTTGCAAGTCTGAGTCTGTTCAAGTGACAACAGTAGGATGAGTGGGATGGTGGTGATAATGTACACAATCACACCATGAAATGTGGGCTTGAGTAGGAGAGATGAGGAAGACATCATGAGCAGTTTTATTTTTTTTTGTTTTGTTTTTTTCATTAGAGCTGTTGCTGTCACTTTTGTGTAACAGCCAATCAAAAGGATGGGCTAACCCTTCCGTATACTGTGCCATAAATATGAGCGTCAAGCTTTTTTTTACTGTAATTAATGGTACAAACTTGTCATATGTGAGAACAAAATGAAAAGGTCGACACTCATCTTTTTAGCCTCTGTCTTTTTAAACCTTTTCGTAAAATACAGGCCTCTAAAGTATTGCATGCAGAGGTGATGTCAGGACAAAATAAACAGATGGCCTCCTACTGGATATAGCCTCAGGAGAGGCAGTGACAGACATATCTCCACCAGTGAGCGCACATAGTATTACACTGTGCAAACACACAGAATGCATGGCCTGGTATGGTACTCCCATGGGGAGAATATGAAAAGCTATGTTTATACCAGTGTTAGGCCTGATTGACAAACACACTTCATTAACGCTCATTCCCTTGCTCAGCTCTTTAATGATGTTTGGTTCAATATTTGTAGGCAGCAATGTAACCTGGAGGAAAACAAAAGGAGAGGATTAGTTTTAGGTCTGTACTTGCCACTAGTGTAAATTATCGGAAATAAAATATTAAACATTTGTTGATTTCTTGTTTTTGAGAGAAATTATCCACCTTTCCCATATTAATTCCCACAATTTTGATTTTTTTTGCAGTTAACAATCAATTGCATTGTTCCATTAATCTTCACCAAAGATGATAAATAATCTAGTTTAATACTCCAAAAGCAGTGCACTGCATGTTGTTTTTTCTTTTTAATAGGCTATACTGTGTTGGTTGTTTATTGAATTTCTTGCAGTGGTCAATTTGATGTATATATCTTGAATATATCTGAGTGTAGGGAAACATGGTTTATTTAAAAGGCCCTAAGTCAGCCTGAGTGTGAAGTCGTCATTGTACATATCCCTGTTGTCACAACAATCAGTGAACACACAATGAAGCAATGAGTATAACCCAGTCTATGTACACTGAAGTAAACCTTTTATTTCTTCTTCTACATAACCATTAAGCTGAAGGGTTGCAAGTGAAATGTATGATTTCTAATTGGATCTCTCTTTACTTGTGGGACAGTCACCGTTCTGCAGCTGTAGTTTGCTACTGATAGGTGTGAGTATGTGACATAATATATGTCTGAAGCAATGACATGGATATTAAGCTGACATTCCCTTAGAAAAGATAACAAAAAGACATTCAGCAGTTAGTAAATGATGCCTCTTTGTGCTCTATCTGGTCCTGATTTAGGAGGAAGCCTTCTCCAAGTTTTGTATAACATAATGTCTCCTTTGTCCTCTTTTCCTGCTTTCCAAGACCTCATGTTATTTGTAAGCATTACTTACATCTAGGACTGTATGGTATAACCAAATCTCAAATCCTATTGGTCATTTCATATCCCGATAACGATACATATCATGATATAGCATATTTTCTGTAAATTCAGGGAATAGATAGTTTCTGGTCTGGTCTACATTGGTTATGTTACTGTACGTTAGGGATGCAACGGTATTCAATATTTTCTTCAACTGTTTAATACGCCCTGTTCGGTTCAATGCACAGGTGATAGTTCGGTACGCCCGTCGTTAAACTTTAATTTAAGTTTGTACATGCATATTGTGCATTAAGAGATACTCAGGACCAGAGCTATTAGAGAGAGAGAGAGAGAGAGAGAGAGAGAGAGAGAGAGAGAGAGAGAGAGAGAGAGAGAGAGAGAGAGAGAGAGAGAGAGAGAGAGAGAGAGAGAGAGAGAGAGAGAGAGAGAGAGAGAGAGAGAGAGAGAGAGAGAGAGAGAGAGAGAGAGAGAGAGAGAGAGAGAGAGAGATGTGTTTCTCTACCGCTCTGTTCAGACTCTCTTCAGAGCCGGAATTCAAAATTTCCCTGAATTTCCCAGGAGCCTATCAGCACTCTGCATGCAAATGCTGAAGAAGAGATGGGAAAGTTAACTTCTCATGGCAACTAACAGAGACCATGGTGAGTGAACAGGAAAAGAGAAAAATGAATCTGAAGAGGCATCATCATCTTTTAAATCAGCTGTGTGGGAACATTTTGGATTCAGTGTTGAGTACAATGACAAGGGCAAAAAGACTGTCAACAAACACAGCACAGTGTGCAAACATTGCTTTGCAACTATCGGCTACTCGTCAGATAACACATCTAACATGTCTCACTTACGTCGCTAGCACCCGGCTGTATTGCTTGCAAATGGAGCAGCATGGAGAGCTGGTTCTACAACAGTTTTCAACCAATTCAGAAAAAACAAAGAAATAATGAAAACAGTAGACGTCTTCATAGTGAAAGACCTGCAGCCTTATTCAGTGATGCGGACACCGGATTCTGTCACATGATGAAAACGAACCTCGTTATAATGTCCCCTACTGCATACATTTCACTTTACAAAAGTATCTCGGGGGGGAGATTGAAAACGAACTGACTCAAACACATGTATTCTATTTGTAACAGTTAAGTAGTTTATTTAAGTGTGTGGGTGACACTAATGTTTGTTTTTTTAACTTGATTGGATACTGTACTTCATGTTTACATTTAATATCTACATTAAATATCTATTATAACAGAGCAAGTATAATTTGATACTGCACTTTGTTATTTTTATATTTGATATTGCCTACTTTTTACAGAAGTCAAGATAAGTGTTCCTTTTTCATAATACATTTTGTGGTTTGACTATATCTGCGCTTTTAATTATTTTTACATTTAATATTGCCTCTGCCAGTGTGAGTAGTAGTACCCTGTTGATTAAAAATAGAAAAGGCAAAGAACCTACTGGATGTTAGAGTTAAGATAATATTAAGATACTGAAACCGTACTGTTGCATCCCTATACTCTCAGTACAATAAAAGCTGTAAGTAAAAAGCCAAGAGGAATAATTTATCAATGTAATCCATGTAAAAGATGGACAGACTCAAAATGACGAAATAATATAATCATAGGAAACTATAGACATTTTCCTATCATTGCACAGCCCTACCTACTTCATTTATATTCCACTAATTCAGACTTTTTTCTGAATCTGAATTACAACCTGAGTTACCACAATTATTGGTCACATATACGTTTCAGACAATCTGGGTTCTAGCAGCCAATCTGAAATTTGCATGCCTAAACTGAAATGAGGCCCTAAGTCAGTATTGGGCAGTTTGAGTCTTCAAGGTTAATGTTTCTTTTTAAATCAATATATGTACAGTAATTACAATTTCCCGTTCATTAGGTTTTAATGCTTTTTGGGTGGATATACCATTTACAAATCTTTCAGTAAGACAGTCTATATGATAAATGACAGTGTTATACAAGTTAGGCCAAACTGCTCATACAAGCAGTATTAGGTCTACGGGAGAACATGCATATTCAGAGGTTTTGAGACGTGCATTTTTCAGCAACAGATGTGCAGGTCTGGGAACTAATACATGGAGTCATTAATAAAATGACAACCTGAAAGGTACATAATTTATCACTGAGTTATATGCATAGTGAAGAGAGAACATTTACTATTTTCAAACAATTCCTTGCGTACGTCGTCTAATTTTTATACAAAATTTGACACCACTTTGTGAGCTTTTTTTTCATCTTAAATTATTAAAGGTGCACTACATGGGTAGGAGAAAATTATTAAGTGATAAACTCTTTCAATTCGTTGTGTTGCAGGAACTAATAATGTAGGAATGGGTCAATGTAGAAATGGAAAGTAGTTAGAGGTTGTATGGATCATGCTACACATCTCTTTGTTACTGCGTGTCAATGTTTGCTTTGTAGCCTGAAAGTACAGAGAGGACAAACAAATTCTGCTTATCTGATCTGATTGTTTGCTGTTGTGTGTATGGATTGTTCTAGAGCGCTGCCACCAATTACTTACAGGCTTGTTAGCTGGCACCACAGCTGTTAGATTCACCTCCCCTCCAGACATAGTGGGATGCTTATAGCATCAACAGAAATGTGGGCTATTATCCGCTGTTATGTTATCAGAGATCCAGTGGTATGCTTGTAGGGCTGACACCCTGAAGCACATTGGTGCTGTTAGCAAAATTGTTAGTTTAACTTGATAAGATAGCAAAATTGTTTTATGTGTAGTTGTTTTTTTATTTATTTATTTATTTAGTGTGTGTGCGTGTGTGCGTGCGTGTGTATGTGTGTGCATGTGTGTTCCTTTTGCATGCTTTGGAAAGCAAAGTATGGCCATCAGCAAAGCTCCGGGGGTCCAGAAGTCTGTGGGATTAGTTGTGACGGCTGTTGCTTTCTTCCTCTTCACTCAAGATTTTATTTAGTTAGTTGGCTGACTGTATTCCAGCAGACGGCTCAATCATGACTTCACGCACGCACCCACGCACGCACACACACACAACACACACACAACACACACACAACACACATGTTCATATAATGTTATTACTGTATGCTATTAGAGAAACCAGTTTATTAGCATTTAATAAAAAAAAAAAAATCAATAAGTGAACCTTAAACTGATCTGACATCCAATGAAATACACACATTGACATCTGAGTTGTGAAAATATAGGCCTGTTTGATATAATATTGAAAGTTTTCTTTACACCTGTCGGAAAAAAATTGAGAAAAAAAGAATCATTAAGAGATGTATGTCGGGATGAATGTGCTCATTGCTCTTTTATTTAGGCTGCCTTGTTTCTGATAGCAGTTAATTATAAATGTGATTCAATCACAACACTGGTGTAGAAGCTGAGTATGAGCCACTGCTGAAATAGAAATGTTTCATAATTTCTTACTTTAAAAGCCAAAAAAGTTCAATTGAGTGTTATGATGACTAACAAAGAAATTGGATCATCCACTTAATAAATGAAATTACAACTTGAAAGAGTCACTGTCCTGCCAAACCCATGTGAAATGATACACAACTGTGTGGCTCTAGAGAACATTTTGCCACTTCTAACTTATTGTTTTGGTTATTCAGCCCACACACAGATTGTATAGTTGCCTTCCAAACAGCTTTCAACAGCCAACTGTAAGTTTGGTTTAGAGTGTGTGCAAGTCTGGAAAATATTAAAAATAGGCTGAAAATGTACTCTTGATTCGACTAACTTCTAATGCCCCTAGATTTACCTGCATAAGCTTCCATAAGCAAACTGTTCTGATCTGCTGCATTTTCCTGTTGATTAGAGCTATATGGAGGTGCTGAATAGTTTCTTAAATGAGAAATGTTAAAATGGAAAAATACTTGAAAAGGTGTTTAGAAAAACTAAGCTGCATGTTTACAGCATTGCAATTTAATATGTGCACATAGTGCATGACTTCCTTTTATTCATAACGTGTGCTCTTTAAAGCCTTACAGATGAATGTGAGATGGCAACAACGCTACCTATTCACCAGTGGCAGAATGTTTTCGGAGCGCTATACTTTCATATACTAGAATGTATTTGAGGTTGCTCTATTTTAAACATAATTTTCTTTTCATTGCGCAGCTACACTAAGCATTTTATTCAATAAACTAATTAAGTGGGAATCCACTGCCTGCAGTGCTTGTCTTTTAACTAGGAATCATTAGGCTAAATAGCCACATCACCATCTGGTGTGTAGATTAAATATATGTGCTGGAGTTGTCTGATCATCAGTGACAGCTAGACCAAAAAATGACTTTCACCCCTACAAGCTACAGGTATCAGGTATCATTCAGATTCAGCAAACTTAATCATTTTAATCACACTGAAATAGGTGGCATTAATAAATATTTAGTAGTTAGCTTTAATACAACAAATTCAACTTTAAAAATCTTACTGAAACAAGAAAAAAACACTAACTGTTGTATTCTTAATGGACACCATCTGAGCCATGCAGTAGACATACATGATTGAACACTCCTCCTAATTCCACCTGTATTTTAGCCAAGAGTACAAAGGGCACATTTTGATGTGCATCCAAACTAATAAAACAAAAGGGATTAAAGAGATTAGCTGAGCTGTCACTCCAGAGCTCACACAAGGGAGGCCCTCCATGTTGGTTTCCCTGTTGAGGATGTGTGTATGTGCATGATATATTAGTGAATTGTACCAAATTGCTAATTCCACTCTAATATTTGTAATATGTACTCCCCACTCCACTATTCAGTCCAGCAGATGAGCACCAACAGGTCACGAGGAAAAGGGCAAGTCATAAAATTGAAAGGTAACCTAAAATGTGAATAGGCTCAAGTGCTTAAGTTTATGCCTGCATTCATTGATTTTTTTTTGCCATTTGGGTGCAGCACAACAACTTGTAAACACAGCACTGTCATATTAAAGCCTTATAAATCTGATGTGGTGAATGTGTTAGGAAATAGTTGCCTATTAAGTTTACATATCCAACAGATACACCATTCAGCAACAACATTAGTATTCATCTAAATTTGTGCTTCTGGTCACTGGGTGAATGTAAATCCAATATTCACTTGGATTTTATCTCCATTTTGGTCTTGAGGTCCAACTCTTTAGAAAAATAAACGTCTCTAAATGCTACATGTTCCACTTCTTTCACCAAACCAGCCCCTAAATTTGTCTGCTGGCTGATATTGAGCTGATAGCAGGTTTATCAGAGCTGACACCAGCTGCTTGTTGTATCTGGAAACACTGAGGAGATGGGTGACGCTGAACCAAAATAGTAAAGATAAGGGCTTTAAAAACCAAAACAATGTGTTCAAAAAACACAAAGATACAGATACAGGTGATGATTCTCTTTGAGGTCCATAACAACAAGTGCAGTTTGTCACATACCACTACAGTGGAATTTAAACAAGGTTACTGTGGTTTCATTTTCTTTATCAATAAAATACAAATGGTTAAATAATAAGGTCAGCTCAGTCTATTAGCCTCCGTATTAAAACCCAAAGCCCTGAGTCATTTTTAACAATTCATCCTTCATTTCAAAAAGTGTTTGGTGTTGCTTTTAAAAAGCTTCTCTAATTGTAACTTGTGTACCCTCTTTGCCTGTGACTTCCCCCTTTAACTCTACATTGCTTTCATTCTCCTGTGTCTCTTTTCTTGAGGGCATTTTTTCTTAAATTAATAGTTGGCTCAACACATCTTGTTTATATAGACTTTATTTCTTTGGTTTAGAACTGAAGACTACATGCAGTCTTTTATCAAGGTTGCTGTTTCATCTAAGGAGCCACGAGGAAATCCTCTAACGCGGTACGATCAAAGCATGTTTTAGGTTTTGTTTTGCTTTCAGATGACCAGACCACATTTTTTTTCTCTAGTTTTATTTTTGGTTTATTTAGATTTATAAGATGGTAAAAGACGAATCACAATATGCTCTGAGTTGACCCTGATAGTCCACACATGCTCCCTCTACATTTATTAAGCATTTGTCAAACGTAGCAGTCTTCCTTGTATGTCCCTGAACAAAAATCTACTCTCTCCATTGTTACATACAATCCGCAATGGTTCATGTCTCCAACAACAATTGCTGGGGTTTCTGGATGCTGTTGCTGCAGCATGTGGACGCAGTCTGCAACAAGCTGCCGCTCTAGTCGCTTTGCCACCAGGAGCGTAAACAATAAATAGCAGCACTCATCTGAAAATCCCAAGGCAAGAAAAATAGTCTCAGTCAGGTACACAATCTCAGCATCTTAATCACATATTCAGCCTTTTACTGTGTACCGTCAACACGCTCACAATTTATATAGACACAGATCCTTTGCTTTTACAGGAGCTCATATCTCTGTCTCCTCTCTCTAGAATAAAATCCTCAATTTCACAGAGGGAGAATGTCACCAAGTTTTCCTGAAGCATATCAATGATGCCTCTCGGAAGTCTGAGCGGTGCCGTGCATAAGTTCAGATTTCGTCCGCGTGTTTATTGACCTCAAATTTGTGAGGGTCATAGATGGAAGCGGTGGCCTTGTGTACCTCTGTCGCAGGTATCTCTGGGATCTGCGTTTCCTTCCCCGTTTCTTTCGCCAGCCTAGTTTCCTCAGCTCCAGGGGAATATGATATCGAAGCCCCAGTGTCAGACATGGGCCACAATTCCCTGTAGTCTACTGAATTGCGGAAGATTTTATTTCAAGTAAGGTCTCTCTGCTATACACGAGAGCAGGATGAATGTACCTGGCACACTGGACCATATTAACCTGTGTACTTGCAATCACAGTCCACATACTCTAACAGAACACCAAGCACCCATGTGTACATAAACTCGACCGTAGGGAAAAACACAGAACAAACTGACGATTTAGGATGTGTGCTGCATACAGGTATAGCCTACACTGCTATACTGTAATCAGCTACTTTGTTGTCATTGAAAACGCCCCATAAAGTGTCCTCAAATCTTCAAACTTCAACTAAGATTTTCAAGTTGTCAATATGTGATATAAAGTTGGTTTTAAGTGCTTCTAAAAAAGTCATTTTCAGTCGTGATTACTACAGGTAACTACTGTATGAAGTTTCACCCAGCGCAGTGAAGATTCTTACCATGACGCAACTCGGCAGACAAAAGACTCGGCCCGTTTTGAAATGTGTAACCACAAGACAGGGGTCAGTTTTGTGGCAGCTCTGTAACAGGTTCCTTGCTAAGTTATTTCAAATGATAGATTATGTCACTCAAAAAACAAAGCTGCGCTGCAAATACATCATTCGGCATGAGCAACACATCCAGTGCCTGTCAACTATGGATGCTCATTAGTGACAGAACTGTTAAGCATGTCCATAACAAAGCTGAATTGACATCAGCCGGCACGTCAAGATTTTAGAGAAGGGAAAGTTTTGTAAGCACAGATCAAATTTTGACAGAGAGTTAAAATAAATTGGGGGTGTATCTTATGCTTGAGTCGTAAAAGAATTTGAAACTTTGGAGCAGAGCAAGTTGGAGCGTTTCCTTTGCAGGCTACTCTATCTTCAAAGCTGCACACTGCACTGTGTAGTTTTGGCAGTTTGTGTACACCGCATGAAAACTCTGGCTGAGAGCACAGTGAAATTTATTGGATTTGACCTTGAAGTGTCACCACACCCCATGTCTTACAGAAAGTAACGTCAGACTCAGCTGTTTCTGTCAGACTTCTGCTGTACTGTAATGTCAACAAGACATTATCCTTCCAGCCAGGTGTGCACATGTCCTGTTGAAACCTGTTAGCCTCAATTGTTGGTAAGTACCTTCTCACATTCGTAAGTGCTCCGAATATGATGAGATATTAAGGGAAGATTAAAAGAGTGTGCACAAAATCAAGATTTTGCTCCAAATTAACTGGTAGAATCTAATTTATTTTTCATTTTCATGGTTCTGCCCTTGCAGAAGCAGCATATTTTCCCAGCATATTGCCCCATTTAAAATTCCACTCCTTTCCCCTCAAAACCTAAAAAAATAAGCCAAATTATTTTATCATATGATCACTTAGTGATTTAAATTGCCTTTAAAAACTGAGTAGTTTGTGTGTTTATCTTTTTAGTTCTCAGTCAAACTTCACACATGTTACCGTTGGCCATACACTTCCAATACGAGGTGAATGATTGCCTAAATAACACAGTGAATGTAAGCAATAACACTGTAACAGTTGCACTGACTGTTAAGGGTACAAGACTATAAATTTGAAAATACAGAGTTGAGAGGACGGGCAAAGGAAGCACAGGATTAGGAGCACAGTAATGAACACAAAGAGAGCTGGAGGACAGGAATAAATGAGAAGAACAGAGAGACACAATAGGAGAGGACGGAGAAGGGGATTACATGAGTGACAGGGAAAGAGGAAAGATACGAGGTAAAGAATAAAACGGGAGGAAACAAAAGAGGATGAATTAAATGGTAGAAAAGCAGAATATTACAGTAAAAAGAAGGTGGCAGAAAAGTGGAAACAAACAAGCAGCGTGTATAAAGAAGTGTGAATAACAAGAGATAAACATAAACAAAGAAGCAACAAGACGAGAATAGGTGAAAGGAAGCGGTGAGAATTTGTGGTTGAGAATTTGAAGGGGTCAGAGACATAAGATAAATCAAACAGTGAAAGAAGAAGTGCAAAAGGAAGCCTAAGAAGTTGAGTGATGAAAAAAATAGCAAGTACACAGTTTTTAGACACAATTTATGAATTTAAGTCAAATGTTATTGAATGATGCATTGTATAAAATTGGTATTCTAGTGTATTGAATGCTATTAGAGCATCAGAGGTGGTAATGGAACAGCTTATATATTGTATAGAAACAGGTGTTAGTTTTTTTTTTTTTTTTTTCAATGTATATCTGACCTAACACTGAAATCAACAGTTAATTTGTTATTATCATCTTTATCTTTATTCAGCATAACTTCTCATACTGTACAACCTCACGTAAGTTTATGCTGGAAGTTGCTACCTTGTCTTTCTGATTCATGTTTTCATATATTTTTTATAATCCAAAACTGTAACTCTTGGACTACTATGAGCTTGTGAGCACATGATATATTGACTAGCTAAAAAGCCAACATATGCCATCTCAGTGTGAGGATGTGTGAATCATGTACTTGGTCTGAGTATAGACCTTGTAAGTACAAGTGGAGAACACTTGAGGTTGAATCATTTTTGCTGCCTTCATTTTCTCCTTTCTAATAAAAAAAAGACTACTCTTAAAAAAAAAAAAGAATATCAAAACCATTTGGAGCCTTTTGACCATTTTTGTAAGTCAAGACGATTTCTCCTACTTTTGTGACAGGTGGTTTGGTTGGATGCTACGCAGCTGAAAATAGCTGACATGAGAAGGTGGTTGAGTGGGATGAAGCTCCTTCTAGTGTTGAAGCATTTGACTATGAAGGTCTGTAGTCTTGGTAAGGTGCATCAAAGCTCTGGATGTGTGATTCATTCAAGTGTTGAGCATGATTGATCCATCATTTTTAATGCACCTGTCCATCGATACAGACCAAATACCAGAATGTCCAATTTAAACCTTTTCATGTTGCTAATAATGTGAAGGGCGTTGGATCTTTCATGCGCAGTGTTGAGATTGTACAAAGCCTGTAAAACCTTGTTTTGGCTTTGATTTAAGAGATTTCATCAGTGTTTGAAACTCTGAGCTAGCAGGCCACTCTAGTGAATCTGTCCTGGTCGGAAGTTCTTAATTATGGGTCTCAGAGGATGCTGAGAGGCAGCATAAAGTACTCGCTATTCTGTATTTTCTAAAGCTGTAGGCCATATCTGCTGGTTGAATTAATGATCGGACTCACGCATGAAAACGAATCAGGCTCACCCAAAGGGTACACTGACCTGTCAGCTGGAATAATGACTGGAGCGAATCAGATCACTAATGAGAACAGTAAACAGTCAATTGTTCCATAGTATGTCCAGAAGATGAAAGAAGATATTCTACAGCCTGGTTAACCTAATACAGCCTTAACCTGGAGTGTAGAAGACTCTTGCAAAAAAGCAGTTTACATCATTAAAACGCATGTAGCTGACAATCCAGCGTGCCATGTGTGGAAAAAGAAGAAAAACGAAACACCAGAACAAACTGCATCAAAACAATTAGTAATGGTTAATGACTTGTCGGTTGAAAAACCTTCACACTTCAACAAGCTAGTATTTGAGCCGTGACATTAGCAGAAGCCAAACAACAGGGACTGACATAATGACACACACACAAAAGAGCATATTGAAATTACTTGAAGGATTAATTGAATAATGGAGTTCGCTGGTTGCGAGTGCGTGTGACTAAAACAACAATAAAATGGAAAAAAGGACAAAATTAACTGCAGGTAACAATGATGGAAGTGCAATATTTAAAAATGAAAAGAAAGGGAATAGTAAAATTGTCCAGTCTAATCATCTGAAAGAAAGAATAGATGAAATAAATCTTAAGGTGTACTGAAATGCCAACACCTGAAATCAAGAACACAAACCTGGCAGGACTTAGCCCAATACAGTCTCTGAGAAAGATTTGGACAAGACTATTCACTTTAACTTTCACCAACATAAGTCTTTATTTATATTCTATTGAAATACCACATTGAACCATTATACCAATTTATTATTAACTTTAAAATGGATGTGGTGTACTTTTATCATAAATCATGTTTTTATCCAAGTACCCAGAAATAGATTTGCACATTCTGTTCAGCTTGTATTTTAATAGAAGGGTTCAATATGAGACTAAAACTTGGCATAGAGTGTGAGTGCAAACTAATTTGTTATGTCCTCTTGTATGATGAAGATAATTGCTTCCTGACTCATGTTTTCCCCCTTTCTGCCTGTGTTGAATGGCTTATTCACTGTGCCGTGTGTTCCTTGTCCCCGCACACTCCCGCTGATGGCCTATGGAGGGTGTAGTCAGCCATGTAGACATGGAGTCGCTCCAGCCGCTTCTTTTCATCTGATAGTGAGTAGCTTGACTGGGAGGGTGTAATCCACATGGAGCTTCACGGCACATATCTGTCCCTGAAGATCTTAACCCCACTCTGCAAAGGCCACAATAGCGACCTAGGTCTAGGGATGGCGATGTCGCTCCATGGGTGTGTCAGCTAGTCTGTTACTCTATTCACTGCTTTGATCATAACTGAAATATTTCAAGAACTATCAGATGGATTGCTATGAAATTTCTTACAGACATTCATGGTTCCCAAATTATATATCCTAATTACTTAAAAAAAACAGTACTCCTGGTATCCCAAGATATTACTTGCAGTAAATATTAATCTTGAAAAAACTCTGTTGAATGCAAATAGTTAGGCCTATAATTAATTAATTATGGGTATTTACAAATTTCAGTTAACTCAAAAGATATTTGAATACTGATAAATTTGGTACATGTGTTTGTCCAATGATGACATATGGCCATTGATAGAACTTGCAACACATTTCATAATATGCTATCAAAATGAACTATTAGCATAACAACTGGTGAGTACTAGAGGGAAAGCAGAATTTTATAGTCATAAAAGTGCATGTTTAAATTGATTCAAGGATTAAATAGGAAGGCCTATTTCAATTATAATGAAAATTGTGTTGCGCTTAAGAGGAACACTCTGGGTTGTGTTGAACAGGCATATAGTATATGTGAGACTCTTAAAGAAAGGTTCTCATTTTATCAGTCCTTATGAGACTGGTCCTGTTAGGCAAACCTTGCTGCTCTTTCATGCCTTGCTCATATCACCATGGCAACACACCAGCCCCTGCAGGCATCTGCCAAATTGACAGTGTAAAACAGAGCGCACACATCCACCCATTCATCCAACCCTCTCTCTTTCTTTAGCACAGAGGCACCGGTTATATACTTAATTAGTTTATGTGTACGTATCTCTCTGATCATTTATCAGCTGGCATGAATTGTCAAATGTCATAGCTATAGAATCAAGGATTGCTTAGTTCCTTTTTTCAAAGGTTAATTTGTTGGAATTCAGGAGAAGTAAGTTGCAATAGATGTTGCTGACCAAAAGCCTTACAGGTTGAGATAGAATCAGGCGTAGGAGCAGGATCACAGTGTAGGAGGATTTAATAGACCCTTACCTGCAGGGTATACAGACATTTTCAACAATTGAGCTGTAATGTTAGTAAGCTGTTAGAAAGCTAGAGATGACACACAGTGTGACAGTTCACCACTGTCTCTCTACATAAAGACCATCCGTGTACTTTCAGCACACAGCATGCATCAATAGATATGCTTTTTAGCTTTACAGCTCTATTACTTTTGACATTTTGCATGTAGATGAAAGTGCAGACAGCCAAATGTGCATAATTGACATGACTAATATACAAAATTGCATGCAAAAATACAAATTGCAAATGTATTTTTGGATGAGATTCAGTGAACACCAAATGAACAGTGCAGGCTTGTTTGAAGATTTTTTTTTCCTAGATCTGTAAACTGTGAACTGATAGCCTGCAGTCTGCAAGGTCTTTTTAATAGACACTCCCAAAGGATTGTAGAATGCCCAAATGCTCGGAGGCTATGTATAATGCACTTATCAGTCCCGAGTTGTTTTCAGTGCAGCAAATGAAAGTCATCAATTAAAACCGATGAGATTACAAAGGATTTTACACCACAAAAACAAGATTAAATGAATTTATTGTCAACCTTTTTACAGTAACTGTCTGTATTTAAAAGAAATACAAATACATTTGTTACAAAATTGCAAAGTTAAAGATCAGTTTAGCTGTTTTCTCATTCATTGGTCCACTGCACATTGAAATAGCTAGTAAATGAAAATGCAATTTAGATCTGGAATACTCCCAATTCATTTCAAGTGTTCGAGGGAAACAATATTGGCAGAACCATCAACTTGTGTTCTTGTACAATATAATTTGTTCAAACAATTTCAAGTTTCCAATCTATAAGCAATACTCAATTAACCATCTATTATCCAGTGGATAATAATACTAATAATAATAGGCATGATTGAGTTTCAGCTGTTATTACAAACAATGAGCCAATGCTGTTAACATATGTATAGAAAGAGATTTTTACATATATGGTCATAAGCAGTTGGTGGGGGCCCTGCTGCGCTAAAGATTGAAATGATCTATGCTCATTAACAGTCCCTAGTGCAGTCTAATTAGCATGTAATAGGACACCAAATCCAGCACAGGAGGCTTGTTATTTAAGGATAAAGCTCATCTCTCATTTGAATGCATTTTTCATAAGCTGCTCTAATTAAGTTTCATTAGCATTATTAATTAAACATGAAAAGCTTCTCATTTCCTCTGTATCATGGCGTTTACTTCAAAACAGCACAGAGTGACAGTTCTCATAGTAATGGAGTTCAAAATCTCCCTCATGATATTAATGCCTAAAAATATGATTTCTAATGTGTTAGTACTTCTACAGTTAAATAGATTGAATAGACATTCCCTGCAACATGACCTCCTGTTCATGATATGACTACCTGAGTTTTTAAAAGATCTTCTGCAAAGAACATCTAAAAATAACTGTCTGTGTGAACCTCTTTCTGATGTGACCCTTCGGAACAGACTGGTGCCTTCAAACACCCTGGTACAAAGTATCACAATGGGAGGTTTAGGACTCCAGCAATGGATTACAAAACGCTGCTGCTCACAAAACAGCTGATCTGTATCCCCTAGGTTCAACCAGGATAACTCGGAAAGTCACACTTATTCATTCTCACTCAAAAGCTGGAGTACCATCATCCTTACCCTTATAAAGAATATCCTCTTGAAACCATTTTAATTCTGTCTGCTTTGTTGCCTGTAAATCATGTTACAAGTTACAGTTATAGAACCCATCTGGAAAACTGGTCAAATATGGCCTTGGTTTCAGCAAACATACTTTATTTTTCCCTTGCCGCAAGAAATATGACACATTTTCAGATAAGGACAATTCTTGAAATTATTATGCAAACCATAATTTTCAATTTGGCCACCAGTTTGTATTGTTTGTATTGTAAACAATATCATTAATCCATTATATGGAAGACTAAACGTATATGGAAGGTACGTATTATGGTTAAAAAAACATAATTTTGATAAATCCAAACTGATATGATGTGATACGCAAATTAATTTATCAAACATGTAAAATATGAAATGATTTAAAAGTGAGCTGTTCCCCTGCAATGCTTTTCCTAATCATAATCAAAATTATAGAGTACCATTTTGCATTAGACATCAAAATCAACACATCTAAATTAGCACTGCCAGAACTGATTTCAGCATATTTGAAGTGTCGATATGGGTCAAAACAATTGGTACCACAGCATTAAAAAAAAAAAAAACAATAGTAAAAATAATAATTTAAAATGAATCATAAACATTTAAAATGCTTTTAATACAATTTTTAATACATATTATTATTTTTGATGGTTTTAAGCCTCTTTTTCGCTATCGGAAATTAGCATTAGCATTATCACACTTAACCATAGTGTGTAAATGCACCGTGCTATCCAAGCTAGCAGCTAATGCTAGCATTAAGGTCTGATGCACCCTCTTGTCCAAATATGGTCACTTGTGGTTCCAAAAATCCAAGATGGTGATCGTCAAAATGCAAACTTGAGGCATAAAAACGGGAGTCCATACACTGTCACGCTGGCTATGTCCATTATTTTTTAAAGCTTATGCTGATGACCTAGGAGCTCTGCTTAAAACCTTCATGCACTCCCAGCTCAAAATTCCCTCAAATACCTCCATCCCATCATGGCAAAATTGGAACGCTACAAACACAAATAATTCATACAAAGGAAATGAACTTATGGAACAAAAATTTCCACAATAAATAAGTGCATAGAGAACATTTTTGTAAACCATCATGAAAGAACACCTAAAGAAAAATAAACATAGTAGTGTACAAATTCTACAGATGGACAGCTGCACTGTCAACCAAACCATGGCTATTCTAAACAAATTATCAATTAATTCTCCTTCAACAACTAAAACTCTAACTGAAGACGCGCCATTCAAACCCTTAAGCAGAGATAGTGGTCAAAGCCACACACAATCACAGCAACGTAGACCCATGTGTTTTCCCACTTGCACTATCCCCACTCCCAATTCTATGCTATGGTCATACTTATCTGTTGTTTGCCCTGTTATGTTTGCTGGTGTGTTTGCGTGTTATGTATATTGTGTCTCCTTGTCTTATGTCCCTTTGTCTCGTTAATCTGTCTTTGTTTTTTTTTTCATATCTCTTTGTCTTGTACTATCCATCCAGAGACCTCACATATTTACATACATATGCATGTAAACACATAACCCATATATATGCTCATCATGCACACAGACTGCATTCCAACCCTACATACCTTAAGGAGTAACTAATAACTTTCTCTTTGTTATTTTTCTCTTTTCTATGCATAACTTTTATTTCATGGAATGTTTGTGGCATTCGCTCACAGGCAAAAAGAAGAAAAGTCATAAATCATCTTCTCAAATTGAAAGCAGGCAAATGCCTACTACAAGCAACTCACCTAAATAATTCAGAACAACAAATCCTAACAGGCACACAATACAATCTAGCCTATTCAGCTACCTACAATAATAAGCAGAGGGGTGTCTCCATTCTGATCCATGATTGAATACACATTACTCACAATAAATCAATATTAGACCCAGAAGGAATATATGTTATAATCAGTGCATCAATCAACAACAAACCATTTACAATTGCAACTTGTAAGGCCCCAACAATGACGACCATTCATTCAATCACACATTTTTCTCTCAAATATCCAATCCCGCCTCAAACTCAATAACCGTAATCTGAGACTTATCATCACAGTCAAGCAATTCAAGAATTTCTCAATCTTCAACAGTTATAAAAGAGTACATGTATGACTTTGGTCTAGATGATAGCTGGAGGCTTAAAAATTTGACTGAAAGAGAATACCCCTACTTTTTCTCCAACATCAGTCATTTTCACGAATCGACTTTTTCCTTTTCAGCAATTCTATCATTCGAAATATCCCAGAAAACAAAGTCAACCCAATCATAATAAGTGATCATGCACCTGTAACACTTACCCTGAAGTCTTAATCATCTGTTACATCCCACAGTGCATGGCACTTTAATACTTAACTACTTAAGATCCTCAACTTGAAAGCTTAATCAGGAGGAGTGGGCATCCCTTTTGGAAATGAACAATTCCACATACCTCTCCAACACTACTATTGGAAACAGGTAAGGTGGCTATTATAGGGAAACATACTTCATACTCTTCTCATGAGGAAAAAAAAACAAGCCAAAACTACAAAGTAACTTATATAAACATATACATATAAAAATATATATGATTAACTGATATCAATGTAAACAACAATACAGAGCACACTTGGAATGAATAATATACCCTTTGATTTCAATTAAATATTATACCAATAAGAAAAAAAAAGAAACTGAATTAGTCCTCCAACAGCTGAGAACAAGAACTATGGACAAAATTATAAATAATTTAATATATAATAACTATAACACAATAAAAACAGAAACCAGCAGGGAATTATACACAGTCTCTTCCAGCCATAAATGATACTTTCCCCGAAAATAAGCCATACCCATCAACTATTCATTTCTCTAAATCATCTGCTATTACCACAAATAGCCACAGATCATGTGGGCATTTTAGAAGCTCCATTAACACTTTCTGAACTACGCAATGCTCTTACACAAATGCCTTATAATGAAGCACCCAGACCAGACCAGATGGAACCCCTGCTGAATTCCTTAAACACTTCTGGTAGAGCACTTTTCTTTAAGATGGTCAGATAGCCGGAATTAAAGACAAAGGTCATCCCCCCCAAGATGAACACAGCTGCCATAAAAGCCTTATTAAAATCGGACAAGGATCCAACTCTACCCTCTACCATCCGAAAATCATCTCCAAGGCACTGGCATCCTGGTTAGAAACAATACTTCCATAACCAAACTAGCTTCATCAAGTATGAAGTCAGGTATTCTACTAACACTATCAAAAGACTCTTACATTTAATCATTGTTCCACAACACAACGAAGCAAAGAGAATTGTAGTTTCAATAGATGCAGAGAAAGCATTTGATAAAGTAAAATGGATTTTTACTTTTCACTGTTTACAAAAGTTTGGTTTTGGAGAATTGTTCATTAACTGGATAAAAACACTATATAATACAGTCATGACCACTGTCACTGTCCCTGTGCAGTGTGAACCTTTGTGATGTGGGATCACATGACAAAGGTTCAAAGTGCCCAGTGACACCAGACAGAAATGTCTATTCTCTCCCCTGCTTTTTGCCACTTTCATGGAACCTTTGCTTGTGCCATCAGACAAACCGTAAAGGGAATTTACGATGCAAACCTAGAACACTAAATTAATTTACATGCCAACGGTATCTTACTCTATCTTCAAGATCTACAAAACTCACTGTAGAAAGCAGTCAATCTCATTAACAACTTCTCACAAATCTCAGGCTACACTATAAACTGGTCTGAATCAGCTATTCTTCCTGTGTCAGTGAACTCATGGAATCCTGCAACCCAAGACACACACTGTTCTTTGGTAATATCAGATATCATTGTGTATTAACATCTCCTCCAGCTCAATTTCATCCCACTATTAGAAAAAAATCAGCAATGATCTAAAGTGATGGTCTAACGTTTTCCTCTCTCTAACCGGATGAATAGCAACCATCAAATCAATTACCTCTTTTCATGATTCCGATAAAACCTACAGCCAAATGGTTCCAGAAACTGAATTCTGTCATATCTCACTTCTACTGGGGAAAAAAAAAATAAAATACAAAAAATAAACTGGAGGTGGCTAGATGAACCACATTTTCTTCACTACTATCTTGCAAACCAATTACAGTATTTAGTTAAGTGGACCCACACAAACTCGGCTCATATATCTTGGAATAAATTGGAACAAGCAGAATGCAACAACATAAAAAAAAACCTCTTGATTTACCCTACATTGGCTCAAACATCAAACATCATATTCGCTTCAAAAACCCACACATTTCCTCAACTCTGACAGTCTGGTGGAAAACAGTCAAGATTAGTAAATCACAATTGACTCCTTGCATGTACACCCCTCTCTGGCACAATCCGGATGTTCAGTTTAACAAATTTCCACTTTATTTCAACTCATGGGAACAAAAAGGACTCACACATCTCCACCATATATTTCTAGACAACTCATTTATCTCATTTAAAGACCTGACCCAGCTGTCCTTACCTGACCCCCCACATCCACCATGTTTAGCTGTTAAGTTAATATTGTCTACCCATTTTGCTCCCTCTCCCCTTTATATCTTTCACACAGAAAACCCACAAACACACACATGCACTGCTACCTACTTACGTGCATGCAAACTACAATAAGAAAATCTAAGCCAAATTGTATGTTTTTTGTTTTTTTTTGCTTGATATATTGTTGTTGTTGTTGTTGTTGTTGTTGTTGTTGTTGTTGTTATTGCTCCTGCTTTTCTTTTTGCTTTTGTCTCCTTTTGTTTGAGTCCAGTTCTTCCTCTTGTCTTGTGCTATGTCATCATTTTGGTCACTTGTATTGCACTATAAACAAAAACTAAAATAGAGTATTGATTATCAAAGAGTCTCAAAAATAAGTGAGCTGACCAATGCAAATCATGGCATATTTATTAGTTAACTCATCAAAGTAGAGTGTGTTAACAGTACAACCCATTATGTTACTGCAGGTTTTCTTGAACACAGGCAGGTCATGAGATGTTCCAGTGCATATAAATAGATCAATCACTTAAGCTCATACCTTATGATACCCTCTAACAAATCATGCATTATATCAGTACGTTTTTTTAATACAATAAATGGCAGGTAGAGCAGGATATTTATGTAGTACATTACAGTTTTCAGTATGAAGCACTTTGGAGTACAGAATAAGTCCAGGATTATTCTCAGTAAATACAGACTGAATGTCTTCCTTATCTATCAGACTGAAAGTACACCAATGTGTTGCACTGAAAGATTTGACAAAACCTAGCAAGCTATTTAAAGCAATGGTATCTCCTGGGACTTGAATTACAGAGCCAAACAATTGTACTCCAATAAATAGAAGTTGGATTCCCTTTGTTTCTAAAATGTTAAAATCATCAATTAGAGATTTTAGTACCATATTTCCTCTGAAAGTGGCTGGGTCAAAGGCTGTGCCTCCTTCTTTTCTTGTCTGCTTCTGTTTACTCTGTTACATTTTTGTTACTACATTAAATGGTAAATTGACTATACTTGTATAGTGCTTTTCTAGTGTTCTGACCACTCAAAGCACTTTTACACTACAGTTCACATTCACCCATTCACACACACATTCATACATTTATGGCAGGCTGCCATGCAAGGTGCCGATCTGCTCATCAGGAGAAAACTAACATTCTCAAGCACATTCACTCACCATTGACGCAGCCATCGGCAGCAATTCGGGGTTCAATATCTTGCACAAGGACACTTCGACATGCAGACTGGAGAAGCCTGGAATCGAACCACTGATCATCCAACTAATGGACGACCCACCCTACCTCATACCTCGTCTGTAAATCTTAAAATCCATCATGAGTGTCCATGTGAAATGTTGATCTAATTGATCTCACAATTGACTTAAAATGAGCTCTATTTTCTTTGTATTTGTTTATCTCCAATTTGTATTTTATATTGTTCATAGTAATATTGCTCTTGCATTTGCACTACCTCCATAAATACTACCTCCATAAATATAAAAATATGACATTGATATGATACCTAAATATCTTGATACTGATATTGAATTGATAACAAGGCAAAAACCTAAAATATTAGGAAAAGTAATGGAACAGGAATGGATCAAAGAACAGTGTGTGAAACAGTACAACCCACTATATTAGAACATACAATTTAGAATACCTTTTTTAATGAATTAATAAAAAAGAAGAGATGTTTGTCGTATTGGTAAGTGAGCTAAAAAGCTAAAACCAAATTAAACATTGCTCATAATTGCCTCTTCAAACGCTGGTGGTTCACTTGTCACAAAATAAATCACAGTTGTTTGACTTATATTTTAGGACATGTAATGATGCTATCTATCACATTTCCTAATCTGTGACTCTTTGAAGACCTTGACCAAATGTTGAGATGCTTTGCCAAGTTGGCTCCCGTGGTTTGTGTCGGATTAAAACTTTTACAGATGGACTCTGTGGTGTACGTGGGCTTGTCCTGACTGTCGGCTGTTGATGCAAAATTATGCAATATTTTAATGTGTGTTTCCTTTTCATCAAGCCATGGACAGTTGTCAATAGCACTTGTACTTGCAGCCATGCCTCTCGTTCTATCACCAAGAAAACTGCTGCATGTATATGACAGAAAAAAATAGTTGGCATGCCTACTATGTGAGTAGAAGCAGAATATATATATATATCTCTATCTTACCTTAGTTTCAGTAGAACTCCTTCTCATGCTCGCCTTAAACGTCATTGACAACTTTCTCCATTGAACAAACTATTGTTTGGGTAGTGCTTTCAGAAAGACCAAAAGCTTAGAAGTATGCCACAATTGATCTGCACATTCTATGAAGAGAGTTCTGTGTGATAACGGTAGGAGCCTGCAACATGAATGCAGAAGTTGTTAGAAATTTCACATCAAAATGTCTGTGGCCACCTGTTAGTATTGGCCTGTAATCATTGTAATGCCTATGTACAGTATTTACGTTCTTTCTGAAGCCCTTGTATGTACAAAAAGATGAAGGACGTTCTTTCAATTGCAGGTTTGAAATTTGAAATGATGACAAAGAACAGGTTTTTATTTTTATTTTTTAAAACATTTTTTTAATCATTCGCTGGCCTTTGTGAACTTTTGGCATTTTAATTCTCTCGCAGTAGTCATGCTCTCAGTTCCTTGACCCATGGGCTTTACTTTGCATTTCCAACATCAATGTTATACACCCAAGTGTATCATCATAAAAGAGTCTGAAGACATAGTAAGCTTTGAATAGTCCATCAAAAGCAACCACTGATGTCTGAGTATATATGTATATATATATATATATATATATATGGTTGAATAAGATGTATTCTTGCAGTCCTATATCAACTCACTTCATACTTACAACTGCAGAACACAAATATCATGATTTTGGTACTACAAAAAGGTGGTGTTACATAACTCACTGAGCTAATCTTGGCTGTTTTTTCATTATTTTTATGGAAATGCAACAGCAACAGGAAGGCTGACATACTCTCTAACCCAGCCATGGAGACAAATAGGGAAAAAAACAACAGCCCTGTGATAATTACTCCTTTTTAACAAATTTGAAATTATTAAGTGGTGAATTCTTCTTCTTGTTAATTTTGTTACTACAGTCAATATTCAAATGATCACAGAGAAAAAAATTATTTATTTCAGGACATATTTAGTTTAGGTACTTAGATTCTTGTTGCATTTTGGACTTATTAAATCAGGCCAGTATATTTGGGATGTAGAAAAACTGTCACAAAAACAGTCAATTGCAGCATCAAGGGCAAAAGCTGCCTGCAGCTCGTCAACATAGAGATTTAAGGTGAAGACTCTGACTTTCTGTTATGTCTTTGTGCTTGAAATATGAAGGCCACTTTGCAAGAAACTTTCCCTTAACATCATGTAAAAATTCTAGTCAGTCTTCAAACAAAGGCATAATGTCCATATACATGTTACTTGAATGTGCTTTGCATTTAGAGGGATTCAGTTTTCAAATATTTAAAACACAAGCAGTAATCCATACATATCCTTACCAATCCAGGTATTTCAATGAAACAAAGGAATACACCCTAAACCGAAGATGTCGCATCCTGGTTGTGAACCAGCTTCTGTACTCAAAGGTGGCTCTCATCTTCTCTTTAACCATGGATTTATCTGTTGAGTGTCTAATTATAGAGAGCGCCTCCCTGCACTCCTCACTGAAGAGCTGTTCACAAATGAACAGATATTCTGTTGGGTTGTTTGGCTGTCCTGAAAATTAGGCCTGGGATGCCCACAGAAGCTATGGTATTGGCATTGGACTGTCTTGAGTCTCAAGATAGCCAGTATTGGACTCAGGATCATAGTAATGTTCCTGCTTATGCATACACATGTACACACATATACTGTACACACACACACACACACACACACACACACACACACACACACACACACACACACACACACACACACACACACACACACACACACACACACACACACAACACACACACACACACACACACACACACACACAAACCAAAAGCCCAATCATAAACATTATGAATACTAATCAGAAATATAGTCTAAGGACATAAGTAGTACAAGAACACAGTGTTTGGATTCAAAGCAACATTAAAACTTACCTATACATGTTTTGAGTATGGATCCTGGATATATGTAAAAAGGGTCACATCTCCCAGTTTATAATTGGTCTGCACACTTTAAACAAAATATTTATTACATTTGTGTCCAATCCATGCATGTTTTCATTGGTCATTTTAAGTGATTTCTTACCCATATGATTCTATCATTATGCAACCAGAATGTTGACCATCTGTCTACGTGTTGCAGCTGACAGCGTTTACGTTTTGACACACTCTCTGAAGACTTCTTCACCCCTTGGATTGGACCTCAGAACAGTGTAAACATTTTGCTAAAACATTGTTTTCAAACTTTTAGCTTCACGCTTATGCAGAAAAAATATTTTGTTTTGTGTTCAATTTAGTTTAGTTTGAACTATTATGAGTTGCATGATAATAGTAGTGCTGCTAGTCTTAACATCTAAAACATTTGTAAATGGGTTCAAGGTTTGACTGTCTTGCTTCAACCCGGTCCAGCTCTCTCAGGGCCCTCTTCCTGTTCTTTGTGGATGAGAGGATTATAGTTGAATCTGATGAAATGGAAGAAGCTGGAGACACTGGGGGACTGGGAATGAAACTGGTGATGATCCCAAGATCTAAAAAATTGGTCCACAGAGGAATAAAAATAAAAAAAATTGCATGTACTCATTTATGGGAAAATTATTAAAAATGAATCACAACATGACATGAAATCATATTTAAGGGTATCAAATATGATAAATATAATATAAAAGACCACATTAAATTAATCATAGCATCAGTTGTCAACATTATCGAAAATGCATCAAACTAGTTTGATTGATTTAAAACTGTTTAATAAATTGGTGTAAGAAAGTATCAAAATATTGATGCACTAACATTAGACCACTGAGTCAGTTCTTCCAAATGTAATAACCTTACCTGTGAGCTGGTTCTGGCAGTATCCAACCTTGGAGTTTTGGACCCCTGACTTCAGCTCCTCAAGTATGTCTGTGTTAACCTCGTTACCTCATGTAACAGTCAAGATGAAACTGGAGGAAAGCAGTTTCATCACTTTGTGAAACTTTTATGTATTTTTTAGACGCCTCCATATTCTACATTTGCCAGCATTTCCTGAATGTATTTTAGTAAATGAATGAGAAGTTGGCTCTCTGCACAATTTATCTGGCCAATTGTAATTAAGATGAATAAATGAATAGTTAGGTGAGCGAATATCACATACATATCTTATAACAAGAAATGTCAGGAGAAGATGCTTCTGAAGTTTTTGAGGAAAGCCTTAGACACAGAAAAGTTTTACTTTTATTGTGACTTTATCATACACAAAATTACATTTACAAAAAAAAAACATTGCAAGCTTTATAATACAGAGTTACATGAATTACACCATTTTACATATTTTCAAATTCATTAGAAAACTAATTCCTGTATACAACTGATAGAATAGGATTAGCAAAGTTTCTTCAGAAAAGAACTTAAACTCAAATCCTGTGTTTCATTAAGGCTACAAAGTTCAATTGTGTTTAATTCATAAATCCAAAATAGCTCCCTTTTTAAGAGCTGGTTAATCAAGTAACCCTCTCTTGGATTGAGTCGCACCCTTTCAATGCCGATAAATCTGAAGGTTATGGTGATTATGTCTTAATCAAGTGTATTTGAACAGTGTGCACATTTCCACAGTTTTAATTTCCACACACTTGTTAAGAAAGCCAATTAGTTTGTGCAGGTTCTTTTGACATAGAACTGACAACACTATCTCTGACATTCCTGCCTCTTTTGAAGCAAAAACGAGGTCTAGAGGATAACAAATGATTCTAACTTGGGTGTCATATTCTAGGATTATCCACTGTTTGGTTATGGTGTTTTATGTTTAAACATAAAAAATTTAAAAAACGGGCAATTTATCAACACTAAATTGAATGCAAAACTCTTTACACTGTAAATAACATTATAGCTGAAACAATGTGAATGATAAGCCAGCTTTGAAGGCACCTGAATCTTCAGTAAGATAACACTGTCGTACTGTCCTGCTGTGGACATAAATTCTTCACCCCAATCTTTATGTAACTCTGTAGTCACACACAGGCAACACCTTTGTGATTGTGTTTGGTGTGGTGATGTCCAGAGAAACATGTTACCTGGGTTACTTGTACAAAATAATATTGATGTTTTCTTCTGACCCAACAAAAAGACAACCTGCGACATGATTCAATACTATCACGATACCTGAGTGCTGATCAAATTCTGAATCGTTTCTCAATTCCTAATCAATTCTCGATTAAATTAATAGGAAAAAGAGGGCACAATTTTCAGTCTCTTACTCCAATATATACTGTTTACCAAACTATTAACTGTTCCCTCTATTCCACTGGTATACAATATGAAACATAGAGATAAGATAAATGGTCTACAGCCTTCTCATATTTTAAAAAAGCTAACTGTATTAATGAATTCATTATTTGTGTCAGTCTCCTTCCTGTATGAGAGTAACAACTGTATGAAGTGAAGGCAGAGTGGTCTTCTGTGTTGTTATTAACATCATGTCTACAGCAGTGGAGAGCAGCCTCTCTGCTGCACCTCTAGCTCCAGAGAAGGACATCGTTGACCAACACACTGAGCAGGCGAAAGGTTTTTGGGGTGAAACAGTTCCTGAGTTATTTTCTTCAACTCAGAACTTGTTTAAGTTGTTTAAGTGCTGCAGTGTGTGTTGGTCAGCCGCTTTCATTTGTTAACGCCGATTGCTGCTCCGCTAATGCTAGTCTCTAAGTGACGTCAAAGAAAGTGCAATATACTACATGTTAGGGTTAGGGTTAGTCATTAAAACCAAAAAAAATGCTGGCAACCTATGCTTTTTTGAAGATGAATAACAAGCATGTGCATGCTGTGCACTGTCCGGGTGCTGCATTGCCCTCACATTTGAGTTCCAACTTTTTTTTTAAGAAAGGCAGTGGCCAATAATACAAAGGTGGTCCATCTTTAAGTGAGTGTCATATCAAAACATAATGTTAACAGAAAGTATTTCATTTACTTACTAAACAATGTAAAGTTAAAACACTTTGTTTTGATGCCAAATTTTTTCCACCGAGAAATAAATATAAGGGTTTTGACTCTATCCACAGTATAATTAACAGTATAAAACACTCCCTGTGTAGTTACAGTTATTAGACACACATTACACTTCCTCTGTTGTCACCTGTCGAAAGTTTGACTTTTATTCAAATGTATTACAACCTTTAATTTCCCTGAGCCCATTCAGTACAGTCTTGGCAATTGAGGTTATATGTCATCACATTTCTCTTTTCCTCATCTAGTCTTTACCATATGCAAAATGAGACACAGTTTGGCTGCCCCTATTATAGCTTATCAACAGAAGTCTGTCTATGACATGCAAATTAATTTGGAAAAAACACTCCAGAGAGAGGAACTAAGTCACAATCTCGGCATTGCTTTGCCTGATCATTATAAAGACTGCTCAGTATACATAAGTCCTCAGTATTTGTGCATGCAAATTTCCAACAGCCCCATGAACACTAGTGTCAGGCTTAAGTTGAAGTAAATTCTAGGTCAGCAACCATAGAAACTTTGAAAATATAGTGTTGAAAAACAAATGCTATTGATTCAGTATTCACCATTAACTACTTTAACTTCACTAATCACTTTTTTGGATATTTGGGGATAGAACACCACATCAAGCGAAAAAACAAACAAGTTTTGTACTGTCGTGGCAAACAGTTGTGTCTTTACAAATCCAGGACATGTGGAGAAACATTAGCATTATCTTGATCCGATGAATGTTGGTTCAATAGTGTTTCTCCTTCTAACTTTGTTTTGGTCTTCACCCCATTGTGGGAAATATAACTTCACTAAGTTCAGCAGCTATTCGCTAACATAGTCTGCTGTTTGGTTCTGGATAGTTAGCGTACAGTGGACTTCCCTTTTCGCTTTCATTGCAGAGATGTCGGATAATTCTTTGTCAGTAACATATCACGTAATTCAACATTCCACCTACCTGAGGCCAGTCATACATGACAGGATTTTATGGTGTCATGTCAAGAAAACTTTTTTTTTTTTTTCTTTCAAGTAACATACTTGTTATGGTTTTGTTGAAATGGTGTTCAGAATGTTGCTGTAAACATTGAAAATTAAGTGCTTACCCATAATTGCATGGATATACTGTACGTGCGTTTTTCTTAGGTGACGGAAATTCTGGTTTAATTGGTTTCTTGACATTTTTTGCAGGGAAATTCATGAGAAATGTATAGGAACAGTTAAAAACCAACAAAAATGTGCTTTTCATGTCAAACAAGGACTTTGGTAAACAACTGACTGTGGTAAACATAATCTTTAATGAAACCAGAGGGAACATTTAAGGCTTTGTATTTTAACTACAATCTCTGATGTGTCACATTCACAATGTAGTGATGCACAAACTCCTCAATAATTGCCACTTATGAATACTGCTATTCTTTGCTCTATATGTCTGATGGCATTAAGTTGTCACTTTATTCAGAAACATTTTCTCAAATGTTATAGTCCTCTTGGCACAACCATAACTACTAATTACACTGACATCCAGAATATACAATACAATGCCTCATCTGTATTCACAAATTCATTATAAGGCATGCATAATTTTTAATTTTAAGTAAGCTGACAGGGACAATTAGAATATTTGTAAAAATAAATACACCGCTCACTGTTCCATAGCTACATCACAAATTAGACTATTACATAAACCAGCAGCTCGAATAAACAGTATTTATGGCCATGACATAAAGCAATTTTCTTCATTGTGGAAGACTTATAGACCAGAAGTTGTTAAAAGTATTGTAGTTTTTATCCATTCATCCATTATGCCAGCCTTACATCTCAGAATGAAGGAGTTATATAGCGTTCATGTATAAAACATGAGCAACACATTCAAAATGACTCACACATCTTATATAATGGGGGTGAGATTATGTAGGGTTTATACATTTTATCTCACCTTGACAACTGTTAAATCACAAGTCTCCACCCCACCTGCCTCTGCATAGACTGCCACTTCTGACTAGACTGACACAAGGTTATATAACTCCGCCCGTCAGGCCTGCGATTCCCCCTTTTTCCCCTCTAAACCACTGCATGCATAACAAAGAAGGAACTGATGTGATTTGTATTTTTCACCCTTTTACCATTCGGTTTGGTTGATATGACATTTATTGTTTGAAAGCTTGTTTTGTGTTGTATCATGCCAGATTCCTGCGTACTTCAGTGTTAAAAAAGAAGAGAAATGACAGATTGCAGATGCATTAATGATGTTAATTCAAATGATAACTTGATTGACCTATTTTATTCAATAATCTGTTTGCTACTATTCCGATTATATTCCTATATTCCTGGATCCCGTGTTTAAAACATTAGATGTTCTGTGAGTCAACGCCACCACAATCACTGTAGTTTTTTCAACAACTGTAATGCACCTCTCTCCTGTCTCAGTTGAGTGTGCCGTGATTCCAGATTGTGGCGCAATCTGCTGCTAGGCTACTGAAAAAGACTAAGCACATGTCAGACCATACTACCTCTAATTTACACTCTCTGGTGTGGTTGTCTTTTGGTGTTATGTATCTGTTGAACTGATTCATTTAACACTATGTTATATCTGAGTAAAGGTATCTCTGATCATTAAACCTGAGCAAGTGTGTGACCTGACAGCCACAGAACCCCCCTGGCCATTCTGTAGTCTAGACTAAAGACCAAAGGCAATTCAGTCTTTGCTTTCCAGGCCCCCAGGCTTTGAGGTCCTACCTGAGGAGCTTAAATTGGTGAAGTCAATGCACCTTTAGTTTCTTCATTAAATGTCTCTGCACATAGAGACTTGTATATAATCAAATCATTATTAATATGTTCCTTTATAACTATTTCATTGATGTTTGGAATTTTAAATAAGAAATGAAAATCATCAAATTACAAATGACTCTTATCTTTATTTTATTCTACATTTGATAAGAGAAAACACTTTATATATGTTAATGATTAATACAATGTGTATAAATTCATTTTATTCGCTTAACCTTAATGTAACCTAAAATTTCCAAGTCTAAGATGAGAGTCCTAAAATGATTTTGTGTAAAGAAACAGAAACTAATGATACTGCACTTAACAGTGGCTGTCTGTGAAATCACTCCACTGACTATATAGGCAAGGCAAGGCAGTTTTATTTATATAGCGCATTTCATACACAGTGGCAACTCAATGTGCTTTACATAAAACAAACATTTAACAGAAATAAAAATAAAACCCAATCATAGTAAACACATACACCCCCACACACACACACACACATAGCATATAGTGTGCTTTATTTCCCCTTCACCATTTTATGTGAGTGTCTGAATTCTTGGATTGCATACTGTGTATATATCGCTATATAGTGTTCTCAAAAGTTCCACAATAGAAGGAAAACCAGCAGTGTTCACTCCTTTCTGTTAACAAGCCCATAATGCATTTTATGGATTTGAAAATTACAGTCATTGTCAGTGATAATGCAACATGACAATTAGTATGTTTTTCAAAATGTCACTGTACTGTTAACAATAGAGTAAATGATTGATTGTCCATTTCGGGGGTTGTCAAACATGCGGCCCGTGGGCCGCAACCGGCCCGCCGAGGCATCCAATCTAGCCCCCTTTCCTTCCTGTCTTCTTTTCCTTCCTACCCTCCTGTCTTCTGTCCTACCTTCCTCTCTTACTTACTTCCTTCCTTCCTTGTTTCCTTCCCTCTGTCCATCCTTCCATCTTTCCTTCCTGTCTTCTTTTCCTTTCTTCCTTTCCTCTTTCCCTTCCTTCTTTCCTTCCTTCTTAATAATTTTTCCTTCCTTCCTTCCTCCCTCCCTTTCTTCCTTTCTTCTTTTCGTCTTTCCTTCCTTCTTTCCTTTCTTCCATCTGTCCTTCCTCCGTTTCTTCTTTTTGTCTTTCCTTCCCTCCGTCTTTCCACCCCTCCTTTCTTCCTTGTTTCATTTCCTCCGTCCTTCCTTCCTCCCTCCCTTTCTTCCTTCCATCCTTTTACTGGTCCGACCGACATGAGATCAAATTGTGCTGTATATGACCCTTGAACGAAAATGAGTTTGACACCCCTGGTCTATTATATGAGGAGAAGTGAGTGAGTGAGGAAGTGATGTCAGACACAGCCAAGCTCCAGGCCTCTGTGAGGTTGTTTCCCAGGCACTACTAACTGCTATTTGTAAGCTGGCATTGCTACTGTAGGAGACTCTGTCAATATCTGTGTTGTGCAACTGAGTGGAACTCACAACTACAAACATTTCAATAAGCACACAGTATTGTATATGTACCATAGGTGATTTAAGATGTGTGTGCCTACAACATTCAAACGATGTGCTGTTGAGTTTGTACTCCTCTTGTAATGTGCTAACATCCCACTTAAAACCCTATCAGATACAAATTAGTATTTAAAGCAGAATATTTTTATGTGTTCAAACATGTCTGGAGGGAACCTTTAAATGCTACTTTTTGTTCACATTTTTTGAACGCCTGCTGAGTCATTGGCAGCTCCTGCACATTCAGTGCTGTGTTCGACCCACATCAAAGACAGACAAGGTTCTAACTAGTGTTGGCTGTCTCTCTTTCTTAGGTCCAGTTGTAGTGATGGCAAATAGCCTCTCTGTCATAATTAACAAGTAGTCATGTGACCTCAGCACTGCTTACATTATACTATGATTTGAATCACACAGGGAGTGCTCAAATCATAGATGGGACTAAGCAGTCCGCCTCCTAGCTAGTTCACTGCCTGTGTGGCCAGTGGAATTAAAATTATATTAAGGAACTATTTTAGTTCCTGCCTACATATTGCACCAGTTTGTGAGTCACAACCAAATATGCACCCCCGGAGAACAGAATCCCTACAGAAAACAAAATAAAACATATATTTCCTTTTTTGTTTTTAATTATGACCGAATACACAAGTCAAAACAGACACCAAGGATACACTATCATTTTCTATAAGTTATAAAAGTTTGGCCCATTAAAGCACAGGACAACTTTAATACAGTTATGATTCACAGTCCTGATAACTGCTTTTAAAAAAACTTATTGCTTCAAGTGTTTATCAGACTGTGCCAGGTACAGGGGCGCATTGATAATGAGTTTTTTTGAAACCACATGTACAAGCTTAAGTCAGCAGAAAAAAAACTTACAGGACTTGGCCTGCAAATTTTATCCCAAGTAACGATAAAGCTTGCCAAGTATTCCCCTTTTTAAAGCTATGCCCTCCTGTGCTTGAGTTTACAAGGGCAGTGCTGGTCAGTCTTGCAATACAATGTACAGTGGTGACTGAGAGGCTACACAAAGAATGCTTGGAGAAAGATTAATGCTTCAAACTTTAAACCCATTTAGAGCAGTGAAGCAGCAGTTTTCCTCCCTTTGCGATATAAACTCACTCTAGGGTGTTTTCTATAGATAAGAGTACATTTTCTGCTTCAGTGCTAGTTGCACTTCAGTTGAACTAGACTAATTTAGGCATATAAGTCTCAAATCAAACAAACAACCTGACAAAATAGCTTTGCTTGTTTACAGTGAAGGTCCAAGACATCATGATTATCCCCTCAGTCTAAGTCTTGGGATACATGTGGTTTTGGTGCAAACTAGTAAAGTCAAATCTTTGTAATATCTGTTATTGTAGCATGTGGAGATTTTTAGGATTGATCTCCTAGACAGTCAAATAGGAGTTATAAATGAATGCGGATTTGTAATTCGAATGGCATTCCACTTATATTTTATTTATTTCATGTTGTCAAGTATTCCTTAAGGATGAGAAATATCCCAGTACGTAAAACGGAAGAAATCCCATTGGTAAGTCTAATTAAAATTTGGAGGCCAGATGTTTTGCCTTCTCTCTTTTCCCCAAAGTATTCTATTGGCAGCATTGAGCCTCTGTATTTTTCAAGAAGCTATTTGGATGCACAATAAAGCAAGAAAAATGTCTTTCATTTTCAGCCAGTGGATATTCTTATATAGATGCCATTTGCCGAATGTTTTTCATTCGAAATGCCCTATAAGACCACAAGGGTATGTAATGTTAAAGGCCTGCTCTCATATTATTTCTTTCTGCTTTATTACCAACGCAGTCATCAATAGTGAAAACACTGTATTTCTGTCTCTCGTGTTGGATGTCTGCCATATTGGCTCATATTGAATAGAGAAAAACAATCATTTTTTTAAATGGTTTGAGTCATTAGCGGCATAAGATGGCTCACCAAGGCTCTTGTTCTTGAGCTATGGGATTTAGAAATAGCTGGTGCTATTGTTTCATCTTGTCACAATCATAAATATTTGCTAATGCTTAACACATTTAAGTTGAGGACTTCTCTTTTACACAGGAAAATCTATGAGCATCTGCTCCTACAGATTTGCCCTATATCCTTGAGTAGGAAGGCTTCTATTTTCTTTAAAAAAAAAAGAAAAGAAAATCCATTACCTACAAATTCCACAGGATGTGGACAAAATAATAGAAATGCCTTACAAAAAACAAATCAATACAGCATCACTATGAACAACGATGTCAACTATTCCCACAGAGAGCAATCAACACCTTTCTCACTCAATCTCAACAACAGTCTAAGCTTTACAAAGATGCTGTTTGTTGCAAGCTAATTGGATTGCATTAGATTGTTACTGTAACCTCGCAAATGATCCTTTCTGTTTTGAGGTGAAGCAAAAAGCTGTAAGGTGTACCATAAATCAACCCTGCACAGTTTGTACCGAATCACAATGTGGAACAAATAGAATAATCGTATTAAGTGCAACATTAGACCACATTGATCTTATTTTCCTGCAGGGATTACAATCAAAATGAATTTTAAATTACACTTGAAAATTCAGCGGGACGTTATGCATGACTTGAATATTACTGATGATTACTGTGGATTTGACCCATGTGGCCTCAGTCGAGCTTGTTTAACAGTCTAACCAGGTCTGATAGGTGAAATGTGTAGGTATACTCGTCTTGAACACTTTATTTTATAAGTCTTAGTATTGAGAAGAAGAAAAAAAGTACAAATAATGATTACTTGTTAAAAACATTTTGCACTGTATCCTGTCTAGACACCAAGTGAAGTAGAACAAGCACTGAATTAGCACAAAGAGAGGCACAGAAAGTGAACATGTATCACCAAGGACAAGATTTTTTCAATTTAAAACAGATTGCAAAAGAATGGGGGTGAAAGTGTGGTTATTCATGTAGATGTGCAGTCACAAGAATGAAATACTTATTTAAGACGCTCTTTAAGTGTTAACATAATTCTAAGATTGCTCCTAGTGGAGTAACAAGAGAGATTAAGAATACATAAAATATTGTCTGTGGGTGTGATGTGGGAGATTTAACCATCTTGGTAGCACTTTATTTAAACCTCCCCCTCTTTAGCTTTTAAAACATACTATAATGTAGTAAGACATTTGCAGTATTTAACTATATCTTCTCCTTTTTGATGCATTCTTAAATGAAGCAAAGCTTACAAGACAGTTCACGCAGCCCAACTCAAGCTGCTGCCTCACTCTCATGCCGTACGCCTCTCAGTTTAACATATATCCAACACCCCTTATAATAATGGAGGCGTATATAAGCTGTCAGTGCTCTGCTCACAGTTTGCTTCATACCTGCTCTCCTTGCATGCTTGCTTCCTGCTATGCCGCTACCGCTGTTCATGTAGCAATTCACAAGCCCTGCCTCCACCCCAACATCCACCTGTAGGCTATGAGTCTATCTTCTTATTGGGAGGAAGTTAGTATCGTCACTATCGTCGCTCCCTGCTGTGTGAGATCAATGTTTCCTTGTAGGGAGCGATGAGGTCAGAGCCTAGACACCAAAACACTAATGCTGAGCATATGTTACATTTAAATCATTATCTACACCATGTGAGTTGTCTGAATGGTGTTTAAACAAGTAGTAGTTTTAAACACAAACAGCTTTAAACTTAGAATTTTGACCACACACACCTGATAAGTAATCTACAGTTAACATTTGATCAGCATTGATCAGTACACTCATCCCTAGAACAGACCTTTTTACATGTGAACAGTTTAACAGTGTTATAAAGCATGTATTAACTGTTTTTTACACATGTGCAGCAGATGTGTTTAAAACTACTGAAGCCATATGATTATACAGTAAATAACAACAAATGTGTTATACAGTGTTATTAAGCATCCAATAACTGTTCTTATACCAGTTGTGAATGCCTCATAAAAGGAGTTATAGTTGTTTAATTTGTTTTAAATCTACAACGACCTTATCTACAACAACCATTCATTGATTGAATAGTGCTTATGAATGCTTTAAACATCTATTTTATGTTACAGGCTCTTGAGCTTTAGCTAAATAATACTAAAAGAGATGTAAATGCAAAGCAAACTAAATGACCCGGCTGCACAAAAGATCCACTCTGTTTTGGTTCTGTGCATATGAATTCAAATATTATTAGTTTTGCTGGCAAGGACTACAGTGTTATCAACAACAAGTAATGCATTCAAATGTGGAAACATATTTTTTTGTTATTATCTCATATGTATTATAAATATGGTGTTCATTAAATCGACTTTAATAATTTGAGAATGATAAAGAAAAAAGTGATTTCCTGCTGTAGCCAGTGCCCAAACTTCTTTAAAGGCCTGAATCTGATTTTGAACATTATTAAACTCATGGAAGCAAAATCATATTGTACCAACATCTAATAATGAAAATAACAATGAAGTTAATACAGGGGCTTTTCATCTGTTCACTGCTGCCTTTCTCCTCGAAAACCCATAATATTTCTAAGACATTTTTGGTGTTAAGTTTTATATGCAATACTCATATTGGATTTGGTGCCAGTGCGTGGGGAAATCTTTCATATTAAATGCATATCATTCATATATTTTTTACCTGAATCTAAAATGAAAAGGCATCCTTCTTTTTGCATCTGAAAATGTAAGTTTAAAAAAAAAGAAGAGTAATCTCAGTTACTTCAAACACTGGAGCTGTTTGGAGCTTTATCTACAACTGAACTGTGAAATGTGATAAACCTAGATAATAAGGGGAGTTAATGGCATCACAGAAAAAAGCCAAGCATGTCGTATGATTAACAGAATCATACGAGGGAGAGGAATGATGCAGCATTCTGTGAAAATTACAGTCAACTCTGTATCTCTACCACGTACTGATCAATCCTGTCTCCCTTGATGCGGCTTAAGCTTTTGCCTTGCCAAATATTAATGTCCGATCATTAAAGCCTATCTATATTACTGTAAATAAACATTAATAGTCCAAAAATGCATTAATCAATCAAGAAAATAGCTGAATCTCAACCTGTTTTTCTACTATATTAAATTATTTCATGAGTGCTACCTGGCTCTCAGTCTATTTTTCTCATCTAGATTGGACTGGTATGAGAAAATAGATATCTTAAGCCAGCTGTGTTGTCTGTTAACCCTATTACATCCACATGTGCCTTTTCTTCTCTAGTCAATAATCTTCTGAGGCTCTGCAGTTTTTACCCAGCTAGAATTTTGCCAAGAGGATGTTACTGTACCTATATTAAGGCTCCTAGCTAAGAGCTTGGAGAACACTATTATTTTCCATAAAATCACATCAACTAGAGGATAAAAACTTGAAACATTTCCACTGCTATTAGACTGAAGCTGTAATCAACTGAATGGTTTGGCACAATACATAGTAAATAAGAAAAATACAAGTTTGGAAAATGAGACAAAATGACTTGATCCACAATTCAATTAGTGGAGACCCTAATTCAAACTGTGGAACTAGATGAATGCTGCCATTTGCTAATCTATAGAATGTATATATGACTTTGTACACAATTTAATCATTTTAAAAAGCAAGACCAAATTGCTAAGTAGCTTAATTTGCTCTCCCTCCACCTTCTCTCTCTCTCTCTCTCTCTCTCTCTCTCTCTCTCTCTCTCTCTCTCTCTCTCTCTCTCTCTCTCTCTCTCTCTCTCTCTCTCTCTCTCTCTCTCTCTCTCTCTCTCTCTCTCTCTCTCTCTCTTTGGGGTTAGCAGCTATGCTGTGCAGCAAATGACTGCAGGAGTGTTTAAAGTCTACTGTTTCACTACCAGAATTGTTATTGTTGCTATTATTGCATGCCTAACTGTCAGGATCTTATGGATATAATCCAAACCCGGTGGCAAACATAAACAATGAGCAAAAGAAAGGAAATGCAAACTACTTTAGCTCCTGGCATTGTTAAACACACTGCAACCCTCCCCACCCCCACCTACTGTATACCAGAAACACTGACTTCCAGCACTGCTGCATAGAACCTGGAATAAAGATAATTATGCACAAGTATAAGACACACAGACATGTTTACATGACAGCAACAGGAGTACTAACCCCTGCAGTACAACATATTCATTATGGAATATTCATTTTAAATATGTATTCATAGAGTTCTTGTTTGAAGTCCAGTTTTGTGAAGATGAAGGAGGTATTTGTAAAGCACCTTGTTTCTCCAAATTCAGATATTGCATTTTCGACAAGAAGGAGGAGTGATGCGGATCCTCCCACCTCTTAATACTGTCTGCTTGCTAGAGAGCCCATTATGTTCACGGTGCAGTATGCTCTCCCTATGAATAAGAGCTTGGAGGGGAAGATGCACATTAAACAAATGTGTGCGTATGCATACAGCGATGTGCCGCGAGGGGAGTTCAAGGCAAACGTCAAAGAATAAATGCACTTTGTGAGTATGGCCTTAACCATGACTTTAACCCCACCCTTCCCTCCTGCTCTTTGTTGCCTCAAATGACTGTCCTTTTTGTTTATTCTCCTCCCCCACCTCCTCCTTTTTTTTTTTTTTTTTTACACTTAAGTACCTATCTTCATGCTAAGCTCTCCACCTGTCTCATCTATAATATTGTTTGGAAAAGATAAACAAGTATGCATGAGCTGAAGTGATAACTAAATTGACAGCTGCTGGTGGAAATAGTGGATGAATTGTTCAGCCTTTGTAACTGCCAATCAGAAACACACACGCACACACACACACGCACACACACACACACACACACACACACACACACACACACACACACACACACACACACACACACACACACACACACATCTACATCTACACACGAAGCAAAATCATGACAGGAATGATGATGAGTTGTTCATGTGGCGCTGACAGCTTTATATACACATCTCTTTTAAATCTCTTCAGATGCCAGCGTGCCATTAGGAAATCAGTTGTCCGTTAACACATTTCAGTTGTTCGATCATGTCAACCCTCAGAGAATTTTCTCCTTGAGCTAGATTTCTTATTGACATGGAAAACATCAGATTAAACAGGTTTTAAAGAGAGATTTGTGATAATATCAGTTGTAAAAATTAAAAAAATCTCTTAAACGTGTCACCAAACAAAATAAAACGCACGTGCATTAGATGTTCAGTGTGGCGTCAAAATCGAGATTAGCATCTTTCTTGTTTAAGACTAAATGTAATTAGTATTTTTGGCAACACTTCTACAATGATGCAGCACTGTGTTCATTAAGACTCTTTACAAAGCTAAAACCTGCTTTGCACCCATTATGCTGTAAATAATCCTCACTTCCCACTCTCCTCACCGAGTGGGGTTTAAAGTTGTGCAAATGAATTAGTGATACCCAAATAAAATCAGCTTCTTTGTAATACCGTGAAAGCATTTGCTCAGCTGAAAAAGCAAAAGTTTAGACAGTAACATTTATTAGGTAAGTTTCATAAACTTGTGCAGAATATGGAGCTAAAGCAGATATTAGCTGTATGTAGAGAAGGAAACTGAGGCCAGCACAAAATAGAGTGGGTTTTTATGATCCAGCTGTTACCGCTGATGAAATCTCAACATGTGCTGATACTGTTATATTGAGGAATGTAGGATGAGGATGATGACACGCACATGTTTTTGAGATCTAAATTTGGCACTGTTTGCGAATCAGTAGTGTTTACAGGTATTCTCTGCTATTTTCAGGTGCACTTTGCTTGTCTGTGAATAAATGCCAGCATTGTATCAATGCTTATGTTTGGAAACCATCAATAGTTCAGCTAGTCTGCTGCATAATATCTTTTTATTTTTTATTTTTTTTAAACATGTGGATAGATTCACAAGTAATCTCAGTAGTGATAGAAAGTGTTTGCTTCATAAACTGCTGACTCCTTTTTTTCTCAGGGCTGAACACTTAAGGAATCATGGAGTTCCCTTTTTCACATCACTGCTCCTTCTATCCCTCAGTTGACCCTCTTTTTTTTAACTGCTCTCGCTCTACAAGTGGATGTGCTACAAATCTGAATGCGGCGTATTCCTCAACCCCCTGTCTGCCCGAGAGGAGGAAAGAAAAAACACGAGGAAGGCAAAAGGATGTTCGTCTCTACCGTAGCTGAAATTTCTCAGCCTCTGTTTTTTGTTGCAGTGACATTTGAAGAGTAAACCCATACACCGAATCACATGACAGAAAACTGCTGCTGCACTGATGCCTGTGGGCTTGAATGTTGCTGTACGTCTGGACACACCCCCTGATGTCACAGTGGGTGATTTCCATTAGCTGTCAAAAACACCTGCTGTGACATCACTGACTGGAATGCGACCAGAGCTACAACATCCTTGAACATTTGTACCTATAGAGAGCAGTGCAGTTTGTTTTTTTACCCAATGTCATTCAGTGTAGATTTACTCCCTTAAGTGTAACGCTGACATCTTTTTGTGCAGATTTTTTTCTTTTACCACATTAATTGTATCTTTAGATTTATCCCACCATCAAGTGTTGTATGTGCTGTGTGTGTGTGTGTGTGTGTGTGTGTGTGTGTGTGTGTGTGTGTGTGTGTGTGTGTGTGTGTGTGTGTGTGTGTGTGTGTGTCTGTCTGTCTGTCTGTTTGCATCTGTTTGCATCTGTGTGTTGTACTGTCTGTGTTTGTCTTTACTCTGAATATAAAAGTGTTTGTGGGAAGAGGGGTGAGAGAAGGTGCTCTAGGTGTGGTCTGTTATAAGAGAACAGATGTAAATGTATACGGATCACATTCACACACTGCTGCTGTGTACCTCAATAGCAAACAAACCATGAGCTTAGAGTTATAACATTGCGTCTGCCTTCAGAGCATTCAAGCTCGCTGAGCTTAAAAGTTTTTCAGCAACCAAACGACAAAAATAAAGATGGATCTGAAAAACACATTGTGTTTTGTTTGAAACACTTGCTTACTTAACTGATGCTTGATGATGAATGTGTTGAGATTTGACTAAATCAGATAGAAGCTTAAATTGTACGATGCTTCAGACAATGTGCTGGACAGATATGGTGGGCAGACTGTTTTTGGGTGGGAATTTGGGAGCGTTTTAAGGCCATTTCTCTGCCTTTCTTCTGATGTGCTGATTACCCTTGCCTTGTCCTCATTCGCCGCTCTCATATTCAAATATGGCCACCAGGAAAAGGTGAGTGGGAATCAAACAGACAGGCGACTAATAAAGACATCAAATGAAGCAGTATTTCAGCCCACACTCTGTCATCCCTGAAATAGACAATGCCACAGTGGAATCGTGGCCCTGGTCTGTCGCTGCTGTTTAGTCTAAGAAATGCATGAGTTTCAATGAATTAATTATACGAACGCTACATGCCTGATAAAGATCCTCTAACTGAAACGGTAATAAGTTGATCAAACAGTTAGTCAGTGTAGGTGTAATGAACTTGTAACACACCCCTAAGCTCCTATTTTGATTTATGTCTTAAATAGTTTAATTTGTAGTTACATATACAATCAAATGGAGCGGCTGAGAAAATATTTGATTAAACAGCAAAACACCATGTAACTGAATTTCTGTTAAATGACAAGACATCTGAATTTGAATAGTTTAATGTCATAAAGCTTCATTTTAAATGTGGCTTTTAAAAATGTCAAATGTAATGACTTGAGTCAAATGGTTGATTGTCATCTTTGTAAAAACTGACATGCAATGTCCAAATTATATGATTTTTTTTCTCTTTTATTAGAATCCATGTAAATGGCAAATTCTGTTCCTGTCTTTCTACCTGCTCTCTTATCAGAGAATTTACGGGCCACCTGTGAAAATATTTAAATGTTATTAGTATGGCTGGTGAAGAGTAGCTTAGCAGTGGCAGTGCGTGGGCGGGAGCTCTAATATGATTGGCTCAGGGACACTGTAAGTCTGAGTGGCAGCCCTTAATGGGAGCCCTGGAGAGGTAACCCAACAGCTGTGTGTTTGCAGCTAATGAGAGATGGGGGAGGAGTAAAGGATCACAGACTGGAAACACTGATAAACTCTTGCTGGAGAATGGCTGGGGAAGATAGGAAATCAAGTTTTCTCCGGAGGACATTGCTCAAGGCTTTCCTTTGTGACAAAAGCCTGGGTTTGACTCATTGCTCCTGGTCCATTGCATATGCTTAAGCAGTTATGATCACTGGCATCAGTGTTTTTGGAAGAAAGAAAGAGAGTAACTGTGGCGTGGGATGGGTTTCGCTCCCTGCTGAGCCATGCTGATTTATAGCCCTGAGCAAAAGCATTGTTGTGTTGTTTTTTTTTCCTATTTTTCTTTTCTTTTTTTTTTAAATTACACTGCTGCAGTTTTAACAGATGATGTCAGACATAACTAGTTTATTCCAATGTACCCCAGCAGCGCAGCCTTTCATCCTGTACAATTAATAGTTATTTTCTTCAGTGGTAAGAAACCAACATTATAATGTGCGTTACTTCAACATCAAGCACTGTTAACATTCGATTCCCCCAATTTCCTCAGCTGATGTAGTTTTACATCCCTTCCTCCTTATAATAACCGCCTGAGGGTGGCGCCAAATGAATAAATAGTGGCCGACCAGCCTCCATTTTTAGGCCACTCATTTTGCTACATGGAATGCATATCAACAAGTACACTGTCAGCCCAGGCTACCTGTTACATCAAATTTAAACAAGTTGCACAATCAGTGCATTTTAATATCAAAAGAAGCGCCGGTGGTTTTTGCAGCAGGAATAATTAAAAAAAAAAGAGTGCAGGACGCGCTCTGTGCATGATGTGCTGATTTAATGAGGTGCATTTCTCTATTTGAGGTGACCCAGTTTGATGAGATCTTTTTAAACTGTAGGAATCACACAATTTCCTGGTAGACAGCCGAGGCATAATGTGATGTTGAGTGTGAAGTTGCTGTGTGCTGCGGTGGATGGGAGCCCCACCTCCTCCCACGCTCTGATGAGAAGAGAGAGAAAGGGAGAGAGAGAGAGAGAGAGAGAGGAGCAACTAACCTACCCACAGTATCTCACCACTTGCTCTCTGGAAATGCTTCAGATGGGCTTCTTGTTTTATCGCATATCTATTCCGTTTTAACGGGGGGAAAAAAAAGACATTGATGTTGCTCTCGTTTAGACATCCAGTGCGTCCTTAGAGTGCGCTTTAGGCTAGTTCTATCAGGGGGGAGCACTGGTGAAACTTGGACCAAAGGGATGCACCAACGAGTGCGAATCTTGGCAGGGATCAGTTGTTGAGGATTGAAAATGGCACACTGTGGGTTATCCCTGGTGGAATGAGCCTCCTCGTTTCTCAGCTCTGTCATAAAATAATCAAAGACAACACCGCTCATAACTTCACACATTTCCACGGACAGACATCTATATTCGCTCTACGAAGAGACTACCGGACGACGGTGGATGCAGTATCCTGAATTTTGATGCGGAAAGTTCCACACGCTATGAATGGATTTTGTGGCCACTGAAGTTATTTTGATGTCAGGCACTGTGACGGAGGTTTGAGGGTTAGACACCTGCCTCTGGGAGCACCGGTGGACACATATCAGCTTGCGGACTGGACTGGCAACGCGACAAGCGCTCATAGAGAAGTCTCTGGCTCAGGTATTGAATTTAATGCAACATTTAACCAAGAAAGTTGGTGTGATTGGATTGCTTTGGAGACGTGTGCTCCGATCGGAATGAAGTTGATTTAGGAAACAGTTCTGACTTGTCTGAAGTGATGTCAAATAACAGGCCGTTGCCCAAATAGACTGTTTATACAACAAGTTGCCCGCGTTGCACTTTACAATAAACGATCCAGCAGCTGCTCGGCGTTACAGGTTGACAGGATAGACTACAGTGATAGAAAGGCAACAGTCTAGATCTGTCACTTCCAATAATGACGCGCTGCATGATTGATAAGACGAAGCCTTTGCAAGTAAAACACATCTGAATAGGCTTGAGGTCTAGCCTCCGTGAGTAATGGTATTAAGTCATTAACTCCACATATCATTGCACTTCAGTTATAATATGAGTGCGCTTCAATGTGATCTGTACTGGCGATCGCCTAATTGCATTTTGTTATAGTTATCATTATAATTCTGTGAAGCAGAAAATGTGATCCATTTGTATCACGGCTCTATCGCCATCTCTTTAGACTGGCTGCAAACATCATACTAATTGCCTTTATTAGTGGCTCTTTATTTGGAGCGATTATTTTTTTTTTTTTTTTTGCGCAAACTGTTCTGACGTACAGCCTGCCATGTTAATAACTAATCGGCAGTTTACATATTGAGAGGTTGGTACATTCAGTTGGAGGAGGAGGAGGAGGAGGAGGAGGAGGGGGATCTTCGGTCAGCTCATCCCCACGGGTAATCTCCCCCTGCTCTCTCCAGCGAGAGTCTTGGGTGTTGTTTCTCGCCACTCCACCGACCACCAGGCACATTCTAGTAGTCTGCTTTACATTGTCATGTCGGTCTAAGTTGCCACACATACTGTAGGCTACAGGGTCGTCAAAACAAACCACGTTAAAACAGGCCTGTAACACAGTTCTACCCTAAATATCTGACCAACTGTCCATAAAACATAAACCTGATGAATGTGATGATCTGTCGATTATGAAGCAGTTGCGCACAGATGGCAGAATTAATCGGCCCTGCTGGTTATTCTTGGGTTAGAGTTAAGGATATGATCAAGTGTCTGTCTGGTTATCTGCCTCTCTGTATTCAGGTGAAAATGATAAAGCAGCATCTGTATTGGCTTCCTAATTTGCTATATCATCATCACTTATCTTGAAATGAGGCACTGTAGATTAACATTTTCACTTTACAAGACTTTCTCTGAATATTTAAGTGCTATATTAGACAATAAAATGCAATGTGTCATGAACTGGAGTTGCTGATGTGATGCTAAATGTTTGGCAGTTGGTAAACAGTTAAAATTATGGAAAGGTTGCAAAGGGGTTTTTTTCTGGCAAAACTGCAGGTATTTGAACTCGAGAGTGAACCTTCATAAAATACTGCCATATACAAACTGTAGAATACCTCTGCAAAGAAATCGAACTAAACTCTGGTTCTAGTAACGCACAACGAACAAACAAGGAATATAAAGTGTGAACTGTCAGTATGTCGATAACACCCTCTAACTTTCTGGCAATGTCTGAATGCAGTCTCTTTGATCTTGGTGTATTTAATGGGATTTCTTTTAGTGCTAGGTGTGACCCTCCATCAGGATTTTTTTTTTTATGTGTGTGTGTGTGTGTGTGTGTGTGTGTGTGTGTGTGTGTGTGTGTGTGTGTGTGTGTGTGTGTGTGTGTGGTTGTGGAGTAGCCCACATGAATAACTGATTCTAATACCAGCGCCCTTAGCAAGTTCAAAACAAAGACCCATGGTTTTCTCACCGCCAATGGCCAATGTGTACTTCAGTTGAAGTGCATAAAGTAACATTTTGCTGTAAATTCTATTGGTAGATCAGCTGTGAGGAGACCCATGGCTGTGATACAACCCATCATAAATCATGCTAGTGAGAGAGTAATGGATTTTACCTGTTACACTAGCTAAAGGCACAGAGTCATCCAATATATCAAATCACATCAGTTGAGAAAATCATTAAATCATCCTTTATCTTTCCACACTCTAGCAAAGAAGGGATGAGCACATCCTAGTGTAGAAAGTTTGATTTGTGCAAAGTAACAGGTGAAAAGTCATGTTCTGGTTGTGCTGCTGGATCCTAATCCTTCCTGGAGTTACTTCAAAGCAAACAATTAATACAGTAGAAAGTTATCAATTTTATTTGTTTACTTTAATGACATTTTCCCAACACAACACTCCTTCCTACCCTTTGACATTAGGTAATTTACAATCATGCCTCAGTTGTTTTAACGCTTGAGTCATTTCTGCTGGACCTGTGGACTCAGCCAACTTAAAGAGCAAATGTCACTCAGTCAGTAGATAGTCTGTCTCTATGGTAACCAGAACAGGCGCACATGCTCCGCAACACAATCATTTGGTTTTTTCTTTTTTTTTTCTCCTTTAATACCCTTTTTAATGTATTAGGCAACACTCATATTTATGCAGCCACATACTTTCTTTGTATTTCTCTACTTCTCCCACTTAAAGCCAAAATCCGATACATCTTCCACAAAAAAAGTGACACACAATATCCTTTCTTTCAATACCACTTAAGATAATGGCTGCAAATGATTTTCTTTTACCAAAAACAGTAGAATGTTCAGATCACACTCAGGAAATACTTTAGGTTATGATGATAGATTGTTGATGTTATTTGATGATAAATGTTGTAAATGGTGAAATGCACCCTAAATTATTGTAATAATAATATAATTTTTTAACAGTTTGAAGCACTGCTTTGGCATTTCTACTCATAATTGTTTATTAATTCAAACTCATTCCTTTTTAAATCTTTATTTCAAACTCATATTGCCTTTAAAAATCATTGACGTCAGTGATTTATATGATATTAAACACTATCTACCAGTCCGAACTACAAATATATATATGTATATATATATAGATTTGATAACCACACAGCTATTAAGATATACAGTTGATGCTTTATGCTTGGCATTAGTGTGCCCAATAACTTTTTCATCTCACAGTACACAGTTTAAAATGCACAAGCTAACCTTGTTTTCTTCCCCCCTTTCTGCCAGCCTATAATACCTAATGACAGTTAGACAACTGCCTGTGGTGCAAAAGCTTTTTGGCAAAACACATGCGGAGTAGTTTTGGTATGACTGTGAGTCAGAACAGGATCCTTCCGTAGGGGCCAAGGTGGTACAGATGTTGTTTTGTTTTTTTTTGCATTTACTGTCTATCACTATGCAGACAAACTCGGGTTGGAAGAGTGGTAATATTGTGATTTTTGTAAGCTGGGCTGGTACCAGTTCTTCACAACAAGTCATTGTCATGACCGAGGTCAGCACCCCTGGCCTCATAAAGTCAGGGAACTGTATCCCTCTTGGGAACAAAACCAACTGTGCACAATGTGACACAGGTATGGACGTTGATAATAGACATGAAGAAGTTGAAATGTGCTCTTGAGCAGTGTGGGCAGTTAGGTGGTGCACTGTGTTAGGGCTCCAGGTGAGACTCTATCACACCTTGCAGATTGACTGATGTTTAGCTGCCAGTGAAGTCTCTCACCTTCTCCTCTGTGAGGAGCAGAGCAGCGGCACTGTCGCCAGGCACTGATCCTTTAGGGAGAGGTGCAGGGATTGAGGATTGTCGTCAGTTGCTAGGAGGAATTTTGGGAGTTCACTGTCATTCAAAATGACATTAGAGGAAATGGGTAGAAACATGAGGTAAGGGAGAGATCAGAACAAAGGGGAAGGGAGCTATGGCAAAATGTCAGGAGACATCCCCCTTTGTCTGCAACCGTTGATGAAATTCTAGTCTTGTCTTTTTTTTTTTATATAGAAGTTGTTGCAACAATTCCAACATTATAATTGTGAATGCACAATCTTTTTTTATCCTATTTTGCATATTTTGTTTTCCAACAAAACACATAAAGTTTTCTTAAATGATTAAAAGGCTATATTTTTATATAAAATATTTGCTAATTTGGAGAACTAGGATTTCACACAACATAATTTGATGCTTATGTTAACATATAGATATACAGTATATTCTGCCTCTTTTGTTTCTCATATGGTCTACAAACATTCTTTTTTGGCCCTTAAGAGAAAGAAAGAAAAAAACTGTCATGTTCATATCAATCACAACATTTCTACATATGAGTGAAACTCCAACATAAGTGACAACAGACTCCCCGGTGACACAGTGGGCAGGATTGAGAAGCACTTTCCTTGCTTTCAGAAGCATTCTTATTTATAAAGGTCATTGGCAGTTGAAGGGGTATGCTTGGGTGAGCTTCTCCTGCAGCTTGTTGGTCTGTGGAGTGATGGCCATGCTGAGCATGAGTCATGAAGCATGGACTCACTAGTCCGGTTTTGTACTTGGACTTGGCACCCCTGATGGTCTTAATAATCTGGGTTTTGGCCAGGCAGTGTTATTTCTGTGTGGCAAGCCTACTTTGTGATGTTCCTCAGGGTCCTAAACTCCCTTGATGTGCAACTTTGCTTTGGCTGCATTCTTTGTTGCAAAGTTAAACATTTTTGCATGATATATAGCAAATAGAAGACCAATCAGGCAGTTACAGACCGTGTTTGAAGGTCCACCTCCATACTGTGGTACAGCTTGCCTTCAGTTTTTCTCTATGCTGGAACCATCTGGACCATTGCATGATCACAGCGTGAGTTTATATTCAGAATGCTGCTTTGCTGGTGGAGTTAAAAGTTTTTTTTCCTCCTGTAGACAGTGGGTGCCTTGTGTCTGGAAAGATATTTCCCCTGAATATTTGTTGCTTTGTAGCTCCTGCTTAAGTGTCTGGCTCAGTGTGTTGAATTGTCTATTTGTGCTATAGGCTTTTTGCAGCATACAGTGCTTAAGGGAATTACTTTATGAGCCCTTTAGGCTGCAGAGAGCCCTAATAGCTATTTTAAAGGACGTAGTGTGTACTGCACTCATACAAGTTGTATCACAGTAGGGGCCCCTCAAACACCAGGCAGGTCTAAGTTGTCCTGTGTTGTAGCTACCACAAATTGTAATGGGTAGTCTGTGCAGCAATGGAAACGTTTCTGCAACAGTCCTCAACACTGTGCTGACACAGTGTTTGGGTATTGACAGGTTGGATGTATTTGACTATCTCCTGTTATTCCAATATATTCCCTATTTATTTACATTCTTGTAGAATTCAGTCATTACAGAAGCCAAGACCTTAACTATGGAAATGACAAAGAAAACTATTTGATTTTAGAGTGACTGACCAGGACTGCAATACAACAGACACATTTGAACACACAAATAGAAAACCTCTTGTTCCTCCATTTGATTTTATGCTGAGTTATGTATTGTGATCTGCCTGAATCAGCTTGTAGTCTTGTGGGTCTACTACACCATCTGGGATGGCAGATGATAACCAAGTTTTTCAGAGGAAAAGCGCTGAGATACAGGAAATGTCACTCCTAGTTGTGTTCAGCAGTTTTAATTTATCCATTTTGCTGTTCAGGTAGTGAACTTTGGTGGAGACACGCAGTAGTCCAAGAAGTCCTACATCCTCTAGCACAAGTTCCCTTTCACCACAACCTTAGCTTGCTTTGAAATGGTGGGTAAAATATCCTGTCACACTTTTGATAAAATATCTTTAAAATAGCTGAAGAATGTTAGATAAAAACACAAAGGCATGGTGTCAATATATGTCTGATAAGAGGTTCTCACTGGTTGATGATGATGATGAAACTATATTGATCCCCACAGGGCAAAAACGCATATTTCATGAACAACATGAATTTTAATGTAAATGTAAACAAAGGGAGAAAAAAAAGAGAACACCAATTCACTGTGGCTGCCAGGCACGGTGCCATCTGGAAGACAGGCATGAGGCCAACTGGAAGACATTAAGTCATGAGTGTCATCAACCATAACAATCATGTCACTATCAAAGCACGCCTGTTCATTCTAGAGGTGACTGCCAGGGGAGGGGGACGGTTATAGTTAAACAAAACATTGTGAAATTAATTATGGTTTTCATTTTTAATGGCTGTTTGTTGAAATAATTTTTGCAAACTTAAACTCAACTTTGGGGCGGCTGTAGCTCAGGAGGTTGAGTTGGTGTCGGTGGTTCGATCTCTGGCTCCTCCAGTCCACATGTAATAAGTGCAAGATGGATAGAGATTGTGAGCAAGATAGTGAACCCCAAAATGATGTTGGTGACTGCGTCATTGGTTTGTGACTGTGTGTGTGTATGAATAGGTCAGTGAGCATTAGAAGCACTGTAAAACGCTTTGGATAAAAAACACTATATTGGTCCTGATGAGCAGATTGGCACTTTGCATGGCAGCCCCTGCCATCAGTGTATGAATGTGTATTAATGCTGGCATGTGTTGTAAAGCAATTTGACTTGTCCGTAGACTAGAAAAAGCACTATATAAATGCAGTCTATTTACCATTCAACATTGAATATTGAAAAATAATGTGTCAAATTGGCTAAAGCACAAATATGACTATTACATTCTCAACCTGTGTGTCATCCATGAGTTTACATCACTGTTATATAAGATATGATTTTATAAGAGGAGTATTATCAGATTCTTTGGATGGAAATGCAATTAGTTTCTTTGAATTGATTTTGATTTGGATTTAAATGTCCTTTTTCAGTAAAAGACTTCATATACGCTCGTGAGTTTAATGTCACCAGGGACGGCAAGATGAATTGATATTTACAATAAGTATATTATAAATGTATCACAAATAGTGATGTTTGGATGGTAAATATCAGGTGTAGGTATATGAAATATGTTTTGGAGTGAATCCTCTGATTATGTTTTTACTCCTGCCTTCCTTTTATTCTTGTACACATGAACACACAGAGAGCACACTCTCCATTCACGCTACATTGACTAGAGGCTCCCCCTGCAAATGTAAAAGGGACACATCGATAACTGAGCAATTAGTGCATCAATAACCTGCACTTCCAATTTTAATGTATTCAAAAGGAATTGGATTTCTCATTGGATTCTGTATATTTGTGTTTTGCTGTCTAGCTTAATGCATATTTGCTTTTCTCCTCTCCGGAACATTGTACCATGTGAGGAGATGCAGATTTACTGATATTAAGATTCAAGCTCCAGAATATCGGCCCACGTTCATGTTTATTTCAATCAATCTGTCTCTCACCCTCTATTTTCCTCACAACCAAACAAACTAAGGATGTACTGATCCCTCTTGTTCTTTCCCCAATTCCATCTATACATCACTTTTTAACCAAAATCATAGATGTTACCACACTAATAATCTTTAAAGGCTTGCACACATTTTAGCTATATGATTCAAGAAGGTTCAGGAAACCGTAGTGTTTTCTCTAGACAGTGACTAAGGAACAGTGTTTAGGTCCAGTCTGGTTACGCAGTCCATTTATTAGTACGGAGTGGTGCATCACTGACACATGCAATATATTCTGTACACAACAGGCTGCACTGAAAGCACGCATAGAAATGAACACTGCAGTATTAGTGAGGAGACACTCCAGATGCACCACACACACAAAAATAGTAAAATGTTGCCACCACTAAGTTGTCCAAAGCACTGGACCTTGATACTTAACCTCAATATCTGCTCACATTTCAATTACCAATAGAACTCTACACGTGCACACACATACACAAATACAGACACGCACACACACACACAGGAAATAATTATAGTCTAAAATCATTGCAGCATGAAAAAAGCCAGAATTCTTTAGCTAGAGGGAATACAGATCAAAGAAGACTTAATAATAATGGGTCGTAATTACAGAGTTGAAAGGTTCAAAATCAAACATAATGATTACAGTGTTTGAGCTAGCCAGTAGCAATGGAGCATGGATGAAACTTTCTGAATTGTGCATTGTTGCAAGCTGCATGAGATGATAATGGACAAATTGTGTAATCTGCATGAGAAGAAATGGCCTCACTGTCTGTCTGACCTTTCTGTATGCAATATTTTGTAGTCATAGGCCTCTCTAGTAACTAAATTGATCTAACAGTTTGGTTCTGAAAAAAGACAATATCTTGGTAGGTTCGTGAGGATTTATGTTTTAGGGCATGTTTTACTGTATACGGAAGGTTATTTTCAAGCTGCGGTGCTTAACCGCTCAATGTCTAGTGGTGTAATTCTGAAATAATGAGTCTCTTCGGCTTGGTGGAATCACTGAGATTTTGTATTACATTTTTATTTGATTACGCAGCTGAAGCAATCCACACTGGGCCCCAAATTTTGTGTGTAAGATCACAAGATATAATTTATTTTTCCTGCATCCTACATGTTCTACATTAAATTTGTAAAAACTGAGAGATTTATTGAAGCTATTCAAGCTCTGGCACTGAAAAGAAACTGTGTTGGGATATAGTTATGATTGCATTTTTTTAATGCCTCTTTTCCCTTTGTTGTTGCTGTCTAATTATTATGTTGTGCTTGCAGGCCTGCGGTAGGTTTTGGTACAACGTATTGACAAAAATAATTCATTTTACAGCCTGTAAGTTATAATAGAAAAATACTATTAAGAGAATTTTTTGTTCTTTTTTTCCTGCTGACTTGATATATCACCCTGGTCTTAATGAGTTCTGTGATTTTACTTTATAATTAAAGTTAACTAATTATTGCCTCTGGAGTTTGATACAGATACCAAATGCGTTACAGCTAATTCTTTAAACATGATTTCCTTTAGGAAACAATATTTTGATTTTCTTCGTTTATGTCATTTTACAGGCAGATCTTCTGATGACCTAATGGAACTTAATTTACAAGTTGTGCTGTTTTGGCTCCTGGTGCTGCACTGTGGCTCCACTGAAGGTAGTATCCTGTACCGGGTCCAGGAGGAGCAGCCTCCCAACACTCTTATTGGTAGCCTGGCAGCAGACCAGGGACTGCCAGACTCGGGTCATCTCTACAAGCTAGAGGTTGGTGCCCCTTATCTTCGTGTCGATGGAAAGACGGGAGATATTTTCACCACAGAGATTCCCATAGACAGAGAGACCCTGAGGGACTGTCGGTCCCTTGCTAAGGGTAAACCCTGCTACCTGGAATTTGAAGTATCAGTGACAGATCTGATACAAAATCAGAGCCCACGACTCATTGAAGGACGCATTGAGGTACAGGACATCAATGACAACACCCCGCAATTTCCTTCTTCTGTGCTCACCATCTCTGTCCCTGAGAACACAATCATGGGGGCACTGTTCTCCATACCTCTAGCTACAGACAGGGACTCAGACAGGAATGGTGTGAGTGATTATGCCCTGACTGCAGGGCCCGACGCAGCAACCCTATTTGGTTTACAAGTGGCTGACGACAGGGGTGGGAAGCTCCCACAACTCATTGTCCTTGGCAACCTAGATCGTGAGTTAAAGGATTCCTATGACCTCACCATCAAAGCAGTGGATGGAGGAAACCCACAGCGCTACAGCAGTGCTTTGCTGAGAGTGGTAGTCACCGATGCCAATGATAACTCACCCAAGTTTGAAAAGTCCACGTATGAGGCAGAAGTGTCTGAAAATAGTCCAGTCGGGCACTCTGTGTTGCAGGTGCGTAAACATCTCTTTAAATTAAATTGCAGTCTGGAGTGTAATGTTAAGTTGCAACCAAAATTGTTAGTGTTGCTTGATGTACTGTTTTTAATTTTATATTCATTAGCAGTGCTCAGCCAATTTATCAAGATGTTTTTTGAAAAATTAATCCATGCATCATGTTTGCACAGTAGTTATTCCTCAGAATAGTCTTCATGTGTACATTCTAATCATAGATATACATTTTTATTCTGGTGTTGAGGTTTAAAATGTTTAAAAGTAGAATTTAACCTCTAATATAGAGCTCCTGGGAAACCAGCCACTCACATATATTGCTCTTTATAATATTTAATATTGCTAAAATTAGTTTGTCTCACTCTATTACTCTAATATGCATGTTAAGTACTAGAAGTAGTAGAGTATTAGCATATTATGCTTGTACAGGTAATTAAGCTGCTTATTGCTGTTGTTGGGCTATTATACTTACAGAAATAGAGTTAGAGATACACAATGCCAATGTAGGAGTAAGATGCTCTGTGTAGGATTTTCTCTGCATCCCACTGTGAAATTGCACTGACTGTCATGAAAGAAATAGCAGGCTTTGTATTTTGCCATACGTTTTCATATGAACCTTTCTCTAGCCCATTCTCAGGAATAAAAAAAGGGAAAAAGATGGTAAATAGACTGCATTTTTCTAGTCTTATCGACCACTCATAGCGCCTTACAATACTTGCCAACATTTACCCACTCACACATGCATTCATACATTTATGGCAGAGGCTGCCATGCAAAAGGTGCCCACCTGCTCATCATACAGCTATTCCTGTCTAAAATGCCCCACGGAAGAGGAAAAAAGGCCAGTGACATAACCATTAAAAAGCAGAGAGGAAGGGCAATAATGAAATATATATGGAGCTGTTCATATGCTGTGCTTTGAAATGATCAGGCATGCATTGATTAATTAATTAATTAATTAATTAATTGACAAATAATTAGTAGAGAAAATCCTACTCTGGCTTTCTTTAAATCCAACCTTAAAGTGTTGCATGTAATTCACGGCTTTAACCATACAACTTCTTTCGATTGTAGGTCAAAGCAAATGACTCTGACATGGGCCCTAATGGAGAAATTGAGTACACCCTTCACCAAGCAGTAGACCCAGTGCCGAAACTCTTACGAATCGATCGGTCCACTGGCATTATCTACGTCAAAGGACCACTTGACAGAGAAGAAATCAGCAGCCTGTCCTTCTATGTGGTGGCAAGGGATAAGGGTCCTCAACCCAAAAGCTCTAATACATTTGTAACCATTGAGGTGACTGACCAAAATGACAATGCTCCAGCAGTGGAGATTCGTGGGATTGGTCTTGTGACTCACAGTGAAGGAGTGGCTAACATTTCAGAGGACATGCCAGTGGGAACAGCCGTTGCTTTGGTGCAAGTGTCGGACAAGGATGAGGGAGAGAATGCCGTGGTCACTTGTGTGGTAGCAGGAGATGTGCCCTTCCAACTTCGCCCTGCCAGCGACTCACCCACTGACAACAAGAGGAAATATTTCCTACAGACCACCACTCCTCTCGACTTTGAAAGGGTTAGGGACTACCGAGTAGAAATTGTGGCTGTGGATTCTGGAAATCCAGCACTCTCCAGTACAAACTCTTTGAAGGTGCAGGTGACTGACGTGAACGATAACTCCCCAATATTTTCCCCAACCTTGTTTGAGGTAGAATTTGCCGAAGAAAACCAACCAGGAGAGAAGGTTTTGTATGTTACAGCTTCGGATGCTGACAGTGGCACCAATGCGGAACTTCTCTATAATATTGTAGGAGACTCATCCATCAAAGGTCTTTTTGAGATTGACCCAAATACGGGAGAAGTCAGAGCCCGAAGCCCACTTGATCGTGAGCATAAGGAACGCTATGAGTTCCGGGTCACCGCAGCAGATAAAGGGTCACCTGTTCACAAAGGAACAGCAACTGTTGTAATAAAAGTCATCGACCGCAATGACAATGACCCCAAGTTCATGCTTAGTGGCTACAGTTTTTCAGTTTTGGAAAACATGCCTCCCCTCAGTCCAGTTGGCATGGTGACAGTCGTGGATATGGACAAAGGGGAGAATGCTCGGGTTCACCTGTCTGTAGAGCCTGACGGAGGAAAGTTTGTTGTTCAAAATGGTACAGGCACCATTCTCTCAAGCATCTCATTTGACAGAGAAAAAGAAAGCAGCTACACTTTCCGACTTAAAGCAGTGGATGGAGGGGAGCCACCCAGGTCTTCATATGTGGGTGTTACCATCAATGTATTGGATGAAAATGACAACGATCCTGTGGTCACCAAGCCGTCCAATTCCTCCTTCAGACGCTTGTCACCTCTAGCTTCCCCAGATAGTCATGTGGAGATAGTCGAAGCTGAAGACCTGGACAGTGGGCCTAATGCAGAGCTGGTCTTCAGTATTGCTGGTGGAAACCCTTACCAGTTATTCCGCATCTCCCCCACCAGTGGAGAGATCACTCTGGCAAAGGAAATGACCCGAAAACATGGTGGACTGCATCGCCTAGTGGTACGAGTGAGTGACAGAGGGAAACCTGCACGTCATGCCACTGCCCTGGTCCACATCTATGTGAATGAAACCATTTCAAATGTCAGCTTAGTGGAAGCCCTAGTTGGACACAGTCTTTACACTCCACTGGACAGGGACATTGCAGGTGATCCTGACAATGGTTTTGCTGCACAGCGCAGTAACATTTTGTTTGGAAGCCTTGCTGGTGTGGCAGGTGTTGTCATGCTGATCTTGGTGGTGGTATTTATTCGACACCGCATCCAGAGAGAAACTAAGAGTGGGTATCAGGCTGGCAAAAAGGAAACAAAGGACTTATATGCACCCAAACAGGCACCAAAGAATGCCAAAGGCAAACGAGGAAGGAAGGGAAAACCTCAGAAATCTCCAAAACCACTCGGGGAAGACGAGGAGGTCAGCCTTCAAAAGAGTCTTAAGTTCAACCTTGATGGAGTCCATGATAGCCCCAGGATACATCTGCCCTTAACCTATTCGCCAGGAAGCCCTGATATAAGCAGGCACTACCGCTCCAACTCCCCCTTACCCTCCATTCAGCTGCAGGCCCAATCCCCCTCAGCCTCACAGAAACACCAGGCTGTCCAGGACCTTCCCGCCGCCAACACCTTCGTAGGAACGGGAGGAGATGACAACTCTACTGGCTCAGACCAGTACTCAGATTACAGCTACAAGACCAGCCAGCCGAAGTACAACAAACAGGTAAAGTACCGCCTTACAAAACATAACTACTGTGTAGATGGTCTGTAAGAGAAGGGGATGGTTGGTATGTTACTTTTGCAGAAAATATGTTTGATTGAGGGTATTGCAGGGCTCAATTTTAGATATCAATTTTAAAGCTTATACATTTTATTATTTCTTGAGTGCAACAGTTCTGGAAATTGTCTAACATTTTGAAAAAACACTCATGTAGAACCAGAAACTAGAAAACCCACGATCTGTGTTGTCAGCTACATTAATATGCCACGATCTACTCAAATGGCTTAAACTATTATTTCAAATTTGAATAATTTGAATTTGTTTTATTGTTGTGCTACCAGTCTAGATTGTAAAGCTGACAAATTATACTTTCCCACAGAATTGTTACTGTCATATGTTTTATTCTCAATTTAGTGCTCACTTGAGATTTCACATAATGTATGAGATGATAGGTGAAGGGCACAAAATGCCTACTGTCATCTGAAAGCATATGACTTGCCTAAATAAATAAAATGGCATTTCCCTAAATTGTATTTGTCACTAAAAATGTCTGTTGGTCATATTGATATACTCTGGCAATAAAGATTTACAACTTTGTAGATTCTAGTTATCAGCACAATATAGTATTATTTGTTTCTCATAATATTAACTGTGGCCACATGCTGTCATGTATTTGCGTTGCTCCCATGCAACTTTCTTTGAAGGATATGATTAGACACACAAAGGAAGCTGCTGCAAAAATGATTAATTCCAGGAATGTTGCACTTCAAGAAAACTTACATGGCCCTTCAAATTATGTTTATTCATTTGCCCGGCAGTTGAGTTGAGCAGGGAAGGGAAGGTCCATTTCTCAGTGACTTACTTCTGCTCTTCTGCGTGACCTCTAGTGCTCTGATCTCTGCAGGTCACTTGCTCTTATCTCCCTGCGACTTATGCTCTTATCTCATCTTATCTGTACAACATTTGGCAAGGCTCAAATCACTATGGAAACAGAAATATTAATAGACTCAGAGGGGGATTATGAACGGAAAATTGTAGAGTCTGGGGATATAAAGCTAGTATGTCTCTAGGTTTCTGTGTCATGTACAACTGTGTGAATGTGTGTCCTGGACTAGACAAGTTTATGTTTGTGTGTGTGTGCACGCAGAGGGAAAAGGACAGACTTGCACTATTTTTAAATAGTGTAAGCCAAATGTCCAGATGCTGGCATCCCATCAGTTCATTAAGACAGCTATACTTGAGATATTGAAATGCATCTCCCTTTTCCAATAATTACTTCACTTAATTATTCTTCAACATGAAGGAAAAAACACATATCACAAATATCAGTAGGAGGTAGGAACTGTTTCACACGGGTCCCCAAACCAAAACACAGCCAACTGAAATGGACATTTTTTCTCAAACAAACACAGTATGTCCTTGACGGGCAACCTAAAATGACTGACATTTCTTGCCACCTCTGAACTCTACTGATTCCTGATACAGTTCTGAATGACACAAATAAGCTCCAACCATGCTGTATGTACTGTATCTAATGCAGTAAAACAAACAGTAAATCTCAAAAGATAGCCATCATTCTGTATTGAGAAAAGCTGCCATTGATGTCTACAATTTATTTCCATCCAAAACAAGATGACTTGGGACTTCAAGATGCTTCCATACATCAGATTGCAGTGGCATTACATACAAAAACAATTTGACATTCTCCAAGACTTTGCAGATAACGTTTGCCACATGTAAATTAGCAAAAATAGAAGTGGAAGATGTGCTGCCGAGTTCTGAACATGTGTAGGTGACACATTTTCTGTGGAGACATCTTCAGAGCCAGTCTCACAGTTGGCTGGTTGCTAGTTTCGGCAGATGCTAGCTGACAGCTCAGGTGATCACAAGCCTTTGTGGGTGGAGTCAGTTTTGAGAATAGTCACCAATGTCTCCTTGATGGACAGCATAAGGGACCAAAATGACTGCAAGCCACAGGGTGTGTCTGGGTATGTGTGTGTAGTGCCAATCTTTGTGTTTGTGTGTAGAGTTGCTGCTTGGTGAAAGAGTGTTAATTGTAACTGCAGCACAGATGTAAGCTCTCAGCACTTGACAGTGTTTGTGGTTTCTCAATACGATAACATAAATGCGTATGAGACATGACTCAGTGATTGACAGGCTTTGTAAAAACATGGACAGATGTTGAAGCTCATGTGACATACCTCAGCAGATGTTGTCTCATGTATAGCATCCCCTCTCACATCAGGAAGAACAGATTGACCAAAATATATAATTAAAGTAACTGCCAAGTGATGTGACAGATGTAGAGTTGTGCCCTTGCTTTAATTAACTGTGCTACACTCAACAATGGCTTTTCATTGAGAATGTGATCAGGTGTCTGATATTATGTCTGAAACTTACTGCATGCATGTTCACAGACAATGATCACATGAAACGGAAGCATTTTTTTTTTGTAAAGCAAGGTTTGTTTGTTTTGTTTTTTACAACTATTTCAGTTAGTGTGCCACTAAATTAGTTTAGCTCAATAACTATCTGCTTTTTTATTGTTTATACATTTATTTTTTGCCCAACTCCTTTGGGCTTTAGCTACAAAAAAACATTTTACTGATGAGCACCAATCTATTTTTAGTTCAAATCTAAGTTGATGCTCAACAACCTAAACTGGCCTCATCTGAAAGCTGTAACATGTATGTGTGGCTGCCCTTGTATGTACATGTCTTTTGGAGCACCAATTCGAGTTTAGTGATAAGGTTAGAATCAGGTTTAGGTTGAGAGTTGAGAGTGTTAAGGTTAGGAAGAAAAGCATTATATCAATGAGGGTCTACAAGTCAACATGGCTGACCCCTCATTGATAAATATATTGCAAAGTATGTATGCATGTGCAGAAGCAATTCATTTGGTACTGTATGTAGTAGATTGGGGATGCATCACATCTTACCACAAATATACCTAGACTAATAATAGACACAAGTTATAGACATACTGTATTGTGTATGTGTAACACTGCCCTTATATTCATTTTATAGACATTTCTACTCCTCTAAGTGCTAGCCTTGAGAAGAACCTAGGGCTGGATAGAAGAATATTTAAATCATGTATCCTCAAAAATGGTTTGTTTAGGGTGCTAAATTTTAAACAGATGTTGAAGATGTGTTAATTTGATCATACCATTGTCTAAGTGTTTGCCAGCTATACGTGCAAAATCATATTTGTTTTCTTTTCTCCACTAGGGGCTAGTACTGCTATCAATTCAGAGGCATTTTGATCTTTTCCCAAGACTCTGTAAAGACATTTCCAGCCCTCTAATTGCTTTAGATTAACCCACTTTGGCACAGAATTCCTGAAATGCAGTTTCTGGGATAAAATATATTACAGCAGACATACTGCCTCTAAACACAGTTCAAGGCAGTTGGGCAAAAAAAAAAAAAAAATCCATTGCCTTATAGGAAATTCTAAATAAATCCTTTTTCTAAAATGCTTGTCCAAAAAAACGAACCAGGAAATTCTAGGAATAGACTTAGACATCCAAAACCCTCAACCACATTTGTAACCAATGGTTGTCATGTACTGTATGTGTCTAAAACCAATGAAATTCAGAATCATGGACAGCACTTTTACTGCCAACTGTTCCTAAGCCTACAAATGGAGTACTGTTGCATCATGAGCGGAGAGAAAGACGATAGCCCATGTGAGGCTGACATAGACTCTGTGGTCAACAGTCTTTAGAATTATACCAAACATGAATTAACTATTTAAATTGCTGCATTGAATTGCTAAATAAATAAAACAACACATAAAAAACCCTGAAAGTAAATAAATAAAGCAGTATTTTATTGTAAGTGGCAGAAGCCCACCAACACAAGACCTGAGCCATTTTCTTTATTCCCACCATTTTTATTTTCTTGCAAGAAAAAGCCTTTTCAAAGTGCAAATGTATCATCAAACAAACCTAAAATGGCTGTATGCTATGCTAGATTTGCACAAACAGGATGAGCTCTCTGCATGATGCTGTAGCTTCCCTGTGCTGAAAGGAGGTCCTTACAATTGCTTTCATACTGTTTGCACATGTTTAGGTAATATTGTAATTAAAGTGGGGACATTGGGAATTTTCCTCAGGGTCTTGGCAAGTTAAACCATTCTCAGTTGTATGTCAGAATTTAGTTATTGAGTGAGGGTAGGCATTTACATACAGGAAGGTGTAGATATTTCAAAGGAATAATTACCAATATCATGTACTATGTACTGTAAATGCATATGTGCAGTATGTAATGCGCAAATTATATATTTTCATACAAACATGCATACACATTTACTTACTCACATTTAGTGTGAGGATTGTTTTAGAAAAGTATTTTTGAGTCTGAGTGATTTGCTCAATTCAGTTCATATGATGTTAAATCACATTTACATTCCAGTGCCTCACCAAGGTGCAGCACTGCTGTTGCACAGTTGTATCCACTAATAACAATGGTAAACTCTTCCATTTCTAAAACAATCTCGAGGTCTGTGCACTTCAACAACTACTATCTTTGTAGTTTCTAGTCCTCCCCCCCTTGTCACCTTTTGGATGTGTGATATTACATGATGGTTGCTGGAGAAACCAGTGAGTCACGCTGGCCATTAGAGCTGATAATTAGTCCTGTTGGGTCTAAAAGTTGACACCTTTTTTTTTTTTTTTTTTTTTTTTTTTACACTGCACTTAATGAGAATCCCACATTTGTGGAAAACACATGGTGAGTGTCATGAAACACTGAGAATTCAAGAAGCAGTCACAGTCACAGCTGCTTGAAAAGCTTTAAATTTATCCTTTATACCACGCAATTGAAATGCTTTATTTATCAGAAGTGGATGAGTGTTTTCTCCTTGAGGTTACACATTCATCTCCATTCCCGTCTACAGTTCCTTAAAGCCAATCTAGTAGATTCTTAGAGCAGGAGAGGGGGTAGAGTGAGTCAGTGTGGGTCTTAATTAACCCTCCTCATTGTTAAGCAGGGCCCACACTTTGTGAACTTTAGGCATCCCTTTGAGCTGGGATTAGCCCAATTTAGCCCAATACTGCTGTTTGAACTCAGCAGAGGTGTATTTTACAGAGGAGGCCTGAGGCAAAATTTGCACTTGTTCTACAAGACTGTGACACATTATTCTATCTTACTTGTACTCAAGACCAGTGAAACCTAGAAATCATTGGAAATATGCCATCTGCATTTAAGTGAATAGGGAAAGAAAGGAATGCAGCTGACGTATTTCCTCTATCTTTTCCCATCTCTGTATCCAATCTGCCTTCCAGTATTTTTCAAATGACACACACACACACACACACATACACAACACACAAACACAGAAAGAGACACACACAAACACCCACACACACACAGCTCTTTGTGCACCACATATTTGCCCTGGCTGATTACCCAGAAAAGGAAGGCTAGAAAGAAAGAGAGGTAAAAAGCATTGTACTGTAGATGCTGGAATAATTTACCCTGCCTGTACTGCATGTTTTGCTTACTGTTTTATATCATAATAGTGTGATTCAATACATTGTGTTGTCACTGCATTGTATTGAAAATACTGTATATTGTTTAGCTTCCATTTCACATCTTCACAACACTATTTACAAATATTTGCCCATATAGCAATATGCTTACTGGGTTGCCAAACCTATTCAGCTGAAGACTAGTGACATCAATATAGTGTTTTTTTCATAATGAGAACATATTACCTCTGAGAAATGATGCTAGTCAAGCTGTATAATTGAACTTTCTCAAAAATACCCACCATTTTCCACTGTATGGATACACCAATATAAACCTACACCATCAATCAAATCAACTAGTGACACTAAACTATACGGTTGCTGTTTTCATTGTGCACTATTATCCATTTCTTTAGGTTGTCCAGCATCATTAAAACATTTCATGTATCAATTTATATGAAAATCTGCATATGATATAGTTATGTTATAAAGTAAGTGTATGCAAGGTTGCACAAGTCCAGCTAAAGGAAAGTCATTAAAAACACCAACCAAAAAGCATGTTGAAAGAAAATATATGTATTTTTATGGCTTAGAGAAGGTGACATTTCTGACATGGAAACAAACACAGAGGCCGTTTTAAAAGCAGAAGCCAGTAATGAATATATGGTACTTTGATCCAGACTTGATGGAGCCAAGGCATGGCTGGATCAAACATAGTCATGCTGTTAAGATGACAAGAGCAGATTCTCAGGAGGCAGCTTTGAGTCAATTTTAATTGGGAATCTTGCACTATTGGAGAAAGCAGATAACATGAGGGTACAAATTATGCACACAGTGGACTTGTTTTTTCACAGTGCTTCATCTATCATCCCCTCCTTTACCATCTTTTCAATGATAAAGTAAATCCTGGGTCCATAGTTTGGCCAAATCATACTGTCACCATTCAGGTAACTGACATAAGAAGCTTAACTCAAATGCAGACACCAGTACAGAACAGAGCAGTTGAAGGGAAGTTTACTAGGTGAAGCAATTTCAGGCTTATAACTCTCAACAAGGAGGTTGGTTAAGGCAAAGGCATGCAGGTAATCGGTAAGTCAGGAAGATTTCAGGCTAGTGCAGGTAACAAGTGAAATGGCTAGTCTGCTCAAGATGAAATGTAAAGTAAGCTGGCTATGACCCCTCTCTCTACAATTACTAGGACTAATTGCTGATGTGGAACAGCTTAGAAGACAAGTGACTGAGTCAGGTAGGAAGGAGTAGATGCTACTTCACAGCAGACTTTGACTTGTCCAAGCAGGAAAAGCACACGTGGAGTTAATAACATTAATGATGACCACATTCCATTTACTTGAGGCAGTATTGTGCTTGCTCACTCACTGACATGGCTTACCGGGACATTTAATGGAATGAAGCCATTGTTAATGTTATTATTTACACATGTGCTTTGCCTGCTTTGATAAGTTTGAATGTCTTCTATGAAATGGGTCTATTAGTGGGCGAGAAAGGAACTGGGGATGGGAGGAATTACTGAAATGGTAAAATTCCTGAACACACTGAGACAAGAAAGAGTGCAGTCTGAGCCTGTGTCTGAAAGTGCCTTTCTGTAGCTGAAAGAGACAGAGACAATGCAGAAGGCAACATGTGTCTGTATTTTTCGCTGAGCTGTGATTGCAGTCAGTGTTCGACATATTATACCAACAATACAAATGCGTGAGTGAGACAGAATTGAACTGTATCTGAGATAAATAAAATAAAAAAACCCAACAACAACATATTTTTATGTGTACGATGTTGCAAGTGAAGGACTGTTACAGGTCATGCAACAGAGGAGTCAAACACAAAGTAGAACATAATGCATTTTTGACTTAGCGAGATTTTGGCAAGGTATAATTTTGAGATAATGCTACAGGGGGAACATATAATAAAGGGTTTGCCTGGATTGTCAGAACAACAATAAGCTTAGTGCCGAATGCCATCCACAGCTCAAGAAAACAGCAAATACAATATGCCCTGCATTACCCTGTCGAGTTACACGGGTCTTCTGGATTTTTAGTGTTTGAGCTGATCCCGTCCAGATTTTCTTTCTCTGCCATTACGAAATGAAGCCAAAGACTCCAGAGCCTTTTCATTATTTTCTGCTGAAGCATTGCCTTTAAATACTGTGTGCTTCTAATTTCATTTTGTTTGGGATGGCTGAACACGAAGACTTAACTGGCAACTTCCCCATGGGACAATAATTAAATTAAAGTATAATAAAATATTCCTAACACATCCTGGAATGATTCAGGCTATTCCACATGTAGAAATTGTCACAGAAAGTTTTATACAAAAAAATATAAATAAATAACCACATTTTGATAAATTGTCAAAACTTTAACATTTTATAGGCAACTGCTTCCCCCGTTCACTCTGACTCGCTGACAGACTGTTGCTAAATTTGGGCATTGTAAACAGACTGCAAGCATTCCTCATGTACCAAGTAGAGAAAAAAAAGTCTGCATGCAAGAGTGTACACTATCAAATATGCTCCTTCTTTGGTTTTGTGTGAAATACACAACTCTGCAACAAAAATGGGATCAATGATGTTTAAAGCAATGAATAAATTCAATCCCTTAAAGATTAATAAATAAGCATGACTTTATTTTTACTGGTCTCGTTATAATTTCACTATATGAGTCAAATGGGCTACTAACTCAAATCCTGAAACACTACCCATTCGTATTTTCTTTGGTGTGTTTGCTCTTTGCTATTAAAAACTGCGCTAGGCAGGTGGATAGAGGCCAAAAATATTCACATAACATCCCCAGACATCCTTTGAAGTATCTTGCCAGGATAGAGAGGGTGTGTGTTACCTTGAGTTACAGTAGATGGAGACGGATGTCAGCTGTGCGATCTGGCTCTGCACAATATAAAAGATGGCACACCTCAATAATCAAGGCTTATGCGGAAATGCTGGATGCACAGACCACCTGCTATACTCAGCACATTTACAGTTTCTTGGCACCCTCCTTGTACCCTTCTAATGCTGCCTTGTTTCATGTTCACTTAAAGACTAGAGCACCTAAATACCTGGATACATTCTAATTATTCAGAGGCCAACCAACTGTCAAAACTTGGAGCGACAGAGATTCTTTCAAGATCCCCTCTAGACATGTTTCAAGACATATAAAAATAATCTGCTTGGAGTAATAATATGTGTTGAATGTGGTTTTTCTGCCCACAAAAAAAGTCTAATTACTGAATTAAAATCATTAAAATGATATCTACTTATTATCCCTCATTGAAAAATCTACAATCAATGAATATGCAAATGTTGCTCATTTCAAAAATGTTAACTGCTGACCAGCCTGACCAAAAACTCCATAAATTCAGATTTTCGATGAGCACAGAGAAACTTTCCCCTTTAAGGAGATGAATATAAAAACAGCCTTCTAGTGGCAAACTCTGTACATACGTCATTCTGCACAGTCAAACATAAACATCAAACTGAAGTAAAAATAAGCAAAAAAACACATTTTTGAACGGTGGGGACTAAGGTCTTGTGAATTCACAAGTCATATACTATTTGTTGCATGTGATGTTCATTGGTATGCTGATTTCTGGTTTCACACCAGCAGACCAATAGAAGTGTGCAGGCTTATTGGCAAGTTCCTGGTAATCGAGGAAAAGAAAATTAGAAATTGACTTAACTGAAAACTGGAGGGCCCATCTGGCAGGAGGCTGCTTATCATGGGGCGTAAGTGAAAGGTGTAAATTGGGCCCATATTGAAAGATGCATCTATTTAATTCACACATGTGAAAAACATACAACCAACAAATTAAATAGATTGAAATGACAGTATTTTAATTCCCTATGACTAGCAGTACCAGAGTCATTCTTTTAGCAGCTGTAACACTCTAAAATCGGTAGCAGTAACCATTTATTTATTTTTATACTCTCCACAAAATAAGTTTAATATATATTGTCATTTTGGGATTATTATACATTTGATAAAAGTTACTTCAGACTTCAAGGTAGAAGCCGCTGCCAGTCTCTCCATATACAATACACAGTATAAAAGGGACGTATTCCTTCAGTGCTGTGGTGTACACAATAAGTGACATAGAAAGCGAAGGAAAAAACACATTTTATACTCAATAAAAGAGGTACAAAAAGTTGAACTGAGGAATTATTCTCACACACACTCTGTAAGCAGATAATACTTGGAGGTTTCCCACTACCGGTAACAGCAGGTATTGATTCAGAATCCTCCCGATAAAAAAGCCTTTAACTAGAGGGATGATCAACATCGTGAGGCCAACAGCGGAGAGGCAAATGACTTCAATTAGTTGGCTTGCCCTAATGAGAAAACCATTCTTTGAACTAGGACATAATAATTGATTTCATTTCCATCTCAATCTTACAGCGTGGTTCCACAGGGCACGTCTGCACCACGTTCTGGCTCCGACGCTGGTGCCGGAGCTGATCACAGCTTTTGTGAAAATTGCCTATATAAACACACTGAAATATAACACACAAAGCATTTAAAGCAATGATGTTATTAAAAATGTAATGTACATTGCATTTAAAAGAAATATTTACCTAGTTACAGAGATCAAGAATTAATAACTCAATTCCAACTAAAAATCCAGTCACTCATAGTAATTTACAACAAAGTACATATTATACAGTGATTGGCTGTCACATTTACGGTACACACTGAAAAAACATTATGGTCATTATATAAAACATCAGAAAACAGCATACACCACTAAATCAGGTTTTTTTCACTCACTTCTGGTATTGTTCCAGGTCAATGTCCTCTTTTTCTGCTTACGACTCAGTAGTTCATAAAACCAAAGTTCAGCACGCATGAAGTGATAACTTTATAATAACAAATGATAACTTTATTTTACCACTCTCTTCACTGCTTGTTATTTCACCAGACATGCCACAGTGGCTTTCAGAAGTGTCCCAGAAGCGTCCCTCCACTCTCCTCCGCTAAAAATATGCACCTTGTCTATTTTTGATAGTAGCTGAAACAAGCTGCACAGAGCAGATTGAGCCGGGCAGGAAGTCAGACTCAGGAACAGCACAGAGCATCTGGTCATTTTTTTTAAATAAAACATCCTGGGCAGACTCCCAATTGTATAACACATCACTACATCAACATTACGTCATAAAACGAGTCTTAGAGGATAATTGACACCATGGAATATCACAAGATTCTATATGACATGGTAGAAGCAAAAAAATCAAGGAAAATGACCAAATCAATGTTGGACAGGCGCAGTAACATGTTGTTTGTTTGATGTTCTTCTTAAACATCCATGGTTGTTACACAGATTATCACATGATCTAACTTTTCTCTTTTAATTTTGCAACTGAATGATGAGTGTTGGCCCTCCGAGATAATGGACTAAGATTATGTACAAGATTCGGGTAGTAAATATTGTTTTAGTATTTAACAAAGGCGTATGGTTGGTAGGGATACAACAAAAACAAATCTCGATCCATCTCTCCAACTAAATTACAGACCCATCTCCAACTTGTCTTTTGTAGCCATCATTTTAGAAAAAGTGGTTGCAAGTGCAATAGATCATGATATCTTTGAGAAGTTAAAGTCTAATGTAGAAGAATGTTCAGTGTCGGTGCTGTTGAATCTCAGTCAACTTTTGATACTGTGGATAATTGTATCTTTGTAGATAGACTTGAGCAGTAGGTATTTCTGAGTCAGCACTTAAGTGGTTCTCTTTCACAGTTTCTGTTGGCAGTCTTACCTCCTTTTCTAAAACTCTCTATTATGGTGTGCCCCAAGGTTCAGTCCTTGATCCAATTTTGTTTTCCTTCTATATCAGCTAATAAGACACTCACACACAGCACACACAGATGATATTGAACTATGCTTCATTTAAACTTCAAACCATAGCTATTCATTATACATCATCAGCTTAAATAGATGCCTTATTTCTGTGTCTGTAATAAAAGGGATAGTCTTGAGTCTCTCATCTCATCAGTTAAATCTTTCATAAGAAATCTATGTGCCACTACGACTCTAGACCAACATGTTAAGCGTCAGATTCATTCTTGTTTTTTACAGCTGAGAAACACTGCAAAGCTCAGGCCCATTGTGTTTCAAGCTGAGATGGAAATGTTAATTCATACTTTTATATCATCCCATCTTTACTTGTAACTCTCTTTTCACCTGCCTCGGCAAAATGTGTTTGGATCATTTATAAGTGGTCCAAAATGCTGCTGCTAAAATCTTGGCCAGGTCCTCCAAAAGGTCTCATATGACACAGTTTATTTTTGGCTCGCCATCAAATCAACATTCAGAACCCAATTCAAAGTACTTGTGATCACCTATTGAGTTCTGCATGGAGTCCAGCAGGTCTCTAAGGTCTTCAGAACAGGGTTTGTTGGCTGTTCCTTTAACTAGACTTAGAACTAAAGGAGACTGTTTGAGTTTGTGGCTCCTTAACTTTCCCATTGGATTTAAGATATGTTGACACTGTGGACAGACCCATTTGTTCAGACTTCCCTTTGTGTATTTTTTTCTTGTTTCTATTTATTCTGTTTTTCATTTTGTTATGTCTGTATGTTTATGTTTTATTTCCTCCGCGAAGCACTTTGTGATGTCTCTGTCTTGAAAGGTGCTATACAAATAAAGTTACCGACTTACTTACTTACTTTCTGCTAGCACATTGTGTTATAAGATTTACACATTGTGCACAAAAATGCACATACAAAGTTGTTCTCTCTTCAACACTGCCTGTGTCCCTGAACACTTTCCTACCATATTAGTGGCGCCGTTATATGTCTGACCTCATAAGTCTGATGGAATATTCAGTCTCAAGAGAACATCACTAACTACTTTGGCTATCTGCTCACCAGTTGTCCCTGGCACCTCATACAAACCCACAAATTATTCCTGTGTGACCAGGTCTTGTCCCACAAATCTAAAACATATAGAAATTTGATTTCTCCCCCCAGTATGTCTTGAGTGCGATCCATTTTAACTGAAAACTGAACCACTAGTAACAAAGCAGTGCCTGTGACAATTGTGTTACCAAGCAAGGTTAAGTATTCAATTTGGCACTGTGGACTGACATAATCATGGCAACGGGTGAGCCAATAGGAAAGAACAGGGTCATCATTTGCAAGTAACTTCACAAGGTGGTCCAAATTCCCTTCATTTGCCTCATATACTTGAATTGCTACTCCCTGCCTAGCCAGATACCATAAAGCACCTGTTATTTCCTCCAGACAGTGCCTCACCTTTTACTGTGTTTTAGCCTATGCACTTGATATTTGTGCATGAACTGGAGTTTGGTCCTGTGCATTGATTGTAACTGCATGATGATGTGCTTTGATGACTAGAGCTACCTGTGGCATTTTCTGAAACCATTTGAACAGAAGGCAGGCACATTCTTTTTTTTCCCAAAGTGGTGTGGTGCATGCTTTGACATGCTCAAAACAAAGAAGTGGAGCATTTCAGTGTTAGACTATACTGAAGCCATGGATACTGACTGTACCAGTTCACCTGAAACCACATCATCTTGTTTGGAGATTGCTGTGTACTTCTTTGAATTTTGAATCAGGCTGGTATGACTTACTCCCCATGTCCATGACACTGCTACACTTACCTGTAACCTTTAAAGAGGAAACAAATCAATTATTTTGCATTCTCTGTTATAATAACTTACTACTAAGTTAACATCAAAATGACTTAACAGAAGGCAGAAGCAGCTGCTCTTCCCTCATCCTGCTCTACAGCATCTTTACTTTTTTTTTTCTTAATTTCCTACATTTAATAAAGGTATGCATTGATGAATAAGATGCATCCAAACATATGATTCAACTTGGGGTCCCATTATTTTTGAGGGCAATAAACATTGAGTGAATAGGATCTTATGAAACCAACTTGTAGTGATGCAAGATTTATTTTTCAAAATAAACTCATGACCAAATATGTTGACTTTCAAATATTATATTTGTTGAACATAATAAAACTAACTTTAATGTTGATGCCTCCCTATAATTCCAAACTATAATTCATAATTAGGACCTGAAGATACACCTGTTTCCTCATTAGCATGCTGTACTTCTCTAGCCTGCTGCTGTGTTTCCTGCATACAAAATAATTATTTAAAGACTATACTATAACTCAAATCATATTTTGATATATCCACTTATTTTATGTTGACTCCTGCTAGAAACCTGAGTGGTAGCCTGCAGATGACAGAAGCCGGCTTAGCTTGCTAGCTAATGCTAGCTTGCTAGATAAAGCTAGGTAATATGGTCACTTTGACATTATTTAAAAGAGTGGAACAGCTGGTGATGTTAGGTAGTTAGCAGGTTTTCATTTTTCAATATGGTTACTGGCTAGTTAATTTTCTACTTTTTATTGAAACTCTGGGTTATGATAAAGCTCTTGATGTCCCTTCTCTGTTTTGTTGGCATCTGGTATGATATCTACAAAGTACAAAATGTGTTGGCATGGACAAAATTCCGTTATGTGTGGTGTGCAGTGCAGGCAGTAGAGGAAAGGGAGTAAGGGAGACTACATTTTTCCAATGCTTGAGGTATGGACTGACAGAACTGATAACACACACTGATCAGCTCTCGCCTCCTCCGTGCCTGGCAGTAAGGACGATACTTGCACATGACGTGAGCCTTCAGATAGGCCCCCTCCCTTTCAGCCAATCAAATGCTAGCATGCCCAAATTGGTTGTCTTGGATACGTAGCCTTTGGGAAGGCACATGAAATTATCTAATATGACTTCACCCCAGATAAGATAATATGAACGAGTTTGCTCAAATATTGGTAGGGACAATTCTCTCCCCTCAAAATATTGATAGGGACATGTCCCTACCATCCATATGCAAACCTACACCCTTGGCATTCAACACATTATTGTTGTTTTTGTCTAATGCTATTTGGAGAGCCCTTTCACCAAGTAACCTGTAAAAGCTGAAATGTGGAACGTTCCACACATTGTTCTCTGCAGTGGCAAGAGATGTTTTCTTAGAAAGACATTACAAAACTTGAAAATGTGGCAATAATGTATGATACCAGTGAGCTTAGACTGCTGATTGTGATGCACAAAAATACTCACATAGTATGAGACTTGTTACTTCCATTTAACATGTTTTGAACACATTTTTACAGACATTGTCCACTTGGATTGGTGCAAAATGATGAATTAACACCTCCAAACCAAGATTTTAACAGTTAATGGAACTGGTCATGAATACTGTTTCATGCTTCATGCCTTAATGTAGCAATTATGCATTTAAAAATCTTAGATACGGTAACTATGTATTGATTTAAGGGCAAAAAGACTTGGCAATTGTAACTGGACTTTCTGTGCAGCTAGCCCTGACTGCCAACTATCAGCCTTCTTGATGTCGTCAAAGTGCCCAGCACTGCTGACTTGCTCATTGATGTAGAGGGAAAATAATTAAAGCGATGCTAGTGATACGTATTAAAAAGTGATGGTCTCTCCTTATCGATCACGTCTGATGAAATGTCTGATGAAAAGCCAGTGGTTCACAATAATCTGTTCTCATTTCTCCTCAGGCTCATATGCTTTCTGCGAGTGGCACATGGTCAGATTCGCTCTTTTATGTAAAAAATAAAATAAAATAAAATGAGTAACTCCTTTAGGTAAAGCTGTGTGGAGGCTCAGCTCCCTGATGGCATTGCCTTTAGCTGAGATATTATATCACCACACATCCCAGCCTCCTTACCTTCTGCCAGGCAGATTAGTGCTTTTATCAATAAGCAGCTTAGCACCAAAGTGTCCCTCAATAATATGCCATGGTATTTTTTCTGCCGCTGCTTTAACTCCTGGGCTTCTCTTTTTTTGTGTCTTTTGCTCTAACACATTCTCATAACCTTGCATTTCCCTGTTTTTACCACCCCAATATTCTCCACTTTCTTTAACACTAAGTCTTAACCTCTGACTTGGAGGAACAGAGACACATTATGTATTCTACTCTACAGGTCACATTAGGAACCTAGACAAGGCCCAGGAGGGCCAGAGAGCAGCATCCCATCAGACATAATACCCCATTAGAAGCCTGCAGTACACCATAAAACCCATTAAGGTCCATTAGGGAAGTGCTTTGGCCCACAGACACCTTTAAGGCCAGTTAGCCACAAAGGTGCTCAGTTACAGATGGTGTAAAACTTATTTGATTTGTCATTGGAATACCATGTTTTATCTTTAGTCAGGTCAATGTGTCAGAGATTGTTACACAAAGCGTTGGTTCATGTAACAAATATTCTTGCTACATGGTTGTGACGGTTAGTTTCATAAATGTAATTGTGATATCTAAGTAGCATTGAAATTGTTCCCAAAATCAGTAATATTTGGTGACAGCTGTTTTAATTATACAGTTATCACGTTCATTTTCCTGGTTAGCAAGCCAGCACATAATGCACTTCTTTTTTCTTTTTACAATAAATATAAAATAGCATAAGTTGTATTGAGCTAAAACAGATCCCATTTCACTCAGTCTTTTGTAACAGCCTGAACATGCTCCTCAGCGAATGGCAGTTCTTTCACCCTCCTTCGATTAGAACAATTGCATACAGCTGTGAGGTTTCAGCATACAGCCTCTCATGTGATTAGAGCGCTGCTTATTACGTTTGATGAGCCTGACCCAAATCTTCCAGAGGCAGACACAGTTTTCATAGCGAGTTTGAAATTCTAAATCCTACATCAAGTCAAAGGTGGATCCCTGACTTGACCATAAATTGCTATTTCTGGTACATTTTTGAATGATAAAGGGCCTAAAAAGATTGTTACATCCTATCTACCATCTGGTATTTCGGGAGGTTTTAATGACATTTAATAAACATCGTCAAAATAGCTATGAATGTGGATACCAAGTTTTAAAGCAATACAGTGTGTCACATCCACATACAGTACTCACATCAAACCAAAACTAACCCTAACCCACACACAGCACTGCCTAATGAATGGCTTTTAATTAGCGTTGTGGTGTTATGATTAATTTTCCATGCTCTGTGCTTTTTTTTTCAACTTAAAGTGGGGAACTAATAGATTTGTTTGTTTTTTTCTAAAGCCTCCCTCGCTATTATGTTTTGTTTTTGTTATTTTAATTGTTGTAATGTAAATGTTAAAAAAAAGTCAATCATGGTTGAACTTATGAAAATAAATACTAATAAATATATACTTTACTCACATGTCCAGTGTACTGTAATGTACTTAATATTGATGTAGTTTTAAATTGGGTTATGCTCCATATGCAGGGGGGACCAAAGTATTTTATTTTATTTTTAAGTTTGCCCATAAAGTGTTATAAAGCACATAAAGCTTTCATAATGTTGTGATTAGTGTAAAATAATGAATACATACTGGTATTTATATCACAATATTTAACATTGCAAATTTAAATTAAAGCCAGAAAAATTGAAATCAACTTCCCAAGAAGAAAAAACACTTATATCACGTTGCTTAAAGTGTTCCACAATGCAAATCCCTCTTTTCAAATTACAAGTGGTTATGCACTCTTTACTCTTCACACTCATAATATCGCTTACAGTGTCATTTGCAGACAAACAGCATGACTTGAGAATCTATTTTAATTGAATAAATATTTAACTTAAAATAAATGATGTCAGTTCGAACTATGTCAGCGGCAAGAATAACATAGGCTGTATCTGCAGCCCTGTCCCTCTTCTTATGTCTTGTAGCTTGTAGTACATAATGAACCAAAGAGCTTACTGATGTTAATGTTAGAGAGCAGCAATGATGTCCTGGCCCAAGTGTGTTAGGCCTTGGTGAAGCAAGTAAAAAGTTAGATTCATGTGTAATGGCTTGATGAAAAGGGTGATGACAAATCTAATCCAAAAAAAAGTATTTTAGGGTTTTCAATACGATTTTTAAAATTCATTGTAAGCTAGTGAAAGCCAAATGAATGGGGCCAAGATTACAGCAATGATGCTGTGCCATTTACATTCATGATTAGAGACCTTGTTGCTCTTTTGCCTTTTTAACTGAACGGAGAATAGACAGAGCAAGAAAAGAAAATTGTCAAAAAAGAAAATAATCTCATTAATTTTGATGTGCTCAAAATTTTAAATGGTTACATCAAAAATTCTCAGCAAGATTTTTACTTTATTACTAGAACACAGAAGACATTTGTGACATTGTGAGGCAATTATGATTATGTCAATGTTTTATTCAACTGGAGAATGTTTTGACAGAGCCAACGCATTGTGACAACTATTATGCAATTAGACTCAGTTAATTTTACAGTAGTTCCAATCTCCTTGAGTGCATTATTATCACTTTTTAACATGGAAGAACTGCCAGAGCAGCTGGGAATGTGGTATAACACTACAGCTGCTCACCTGTGAAAGACTCGATACGTAGATGTCTTAGGATGTTTGACAAGCTGTTTTAACACAAGTCACACGAGAAAATTGGAGATGTGTTGATGGGAAGTAGGAAATATAGCTTACTTACCTTTTTTTTTTTCTTCCTTTCATATAACACATGTAGAAACTGATACATAGTTTAGGAGCAGTAAATGTATACTTTGGAACTATGTATTGACCAACAACAAGGGTGTGGTGACTGGACTAACCATCTGACTAGATTGCTAGTTACGTTTGGCAGGAGGTTTCTTTTCTTAATGTTTTTCTCTTTTTTTAAACTTTTGACTGGAGAATATTTTTTGCATTGGGCTATTGGGGGAAAATTTGAAAACACAGTACCTTCCTCCTAACACGTCTGCAACCTGCATGTTGCATTCAAGTGAGAATATTCCTGTTTGTTCCCCTGTGAGTGTGTTGTGTTTCAATGGCCTGGGGGCAGAAGGCATAATGCACCTGTAGCTCCAGGACTACACACGACACGGCATCCTCTTGTGAGTCTGGGGGTTGACGGCTGTCTGACTTGTCGGCTTCTCCTGGCATTGGCCAACCTGCTCTTCTCTTGATGTTGGCAGTTCAGGTTTCATTGTGTGGGTACAAATGATGGCAAAGTTCCCCCCAAACTGTCAAACAGTCCAAAACAAAAAGTCAAACAATTTATATTTTTAGCATCTTAGCGGGGTATAACTCAACACCTCCACTGCTGATCTCCCCACATCCCTCAGGTGGTTAATAACTAGTCAGGTCTCAGTAATAAACACACAGAGAATGAAATAATATTGATCCTCTCATCTAACTCAGCAAATATCTCAAAATGTCACATATCCCTCTAAATCCTTAATATTCTCTCATGGACATTGACTTTGGGATTGTAACATACACTGCAGCAGCAGGGATTTAAACATTGATTTGGTGTATTTAAGAATGATAAAATACACAGTGAAGTGTGGTTTGGGTGGAAAATAAAAGATGAAATGAGATGAATAAATCATCTATGATAGAAATAAATGTCAATAAATGTATGAATGATGAAAATAGTAACAAATAAAGGAAATAAGCAGATAATACTGCAGCGGGGAAGACAGACAAGGATGAATAGTTGTGCCATCAGAAACCAGCAGAACTAGTAAAAGAAAAGAGCCTCCAAAGTAAGAAATAGTATCCTTATGGAGTCATGACCACTCTTATTATTTGGAAACTGAATAGCTTGTCAGATAACTGCATGAGCAGCAGAAACATCGCACAGTTAGATGCAGTAATTACTGACTTACCTTCACACCACAGACAATTCAGGTTAATTACACCTGGTGAAGGATGCGTAGACACATTACCCACTGGGGACTGAACATGCAAAATGATTGCCAACTACAACACACTTCCTGAGCCAAAGAAAGTGTTTTTTAACCTCCAACTGAGAGATTTTTACTGAAGAAGCACCACCATAATGCTCATTATAGGGCCCAGGTTGGGGTAGACACTAAGCCAATAAAAGTTTGTCAAATTCTGCCCGTGACACATCCAAGAGTGCCATATCAGCATGCTGCCTCTGCTTCATTGCAGGTGGTACACATAGAGAAGAAAGAGGAGCTATGGACTAACTGAGCTCTTAGAAGCTATACTGTGTTAGTGGGATATTCAGTTGTAATCAAAGTTGAGCTTTGTAAAAGAATACAGTTGCATGCGTATGCCTCATTACATATAATTTAGGTTTCCGAAAGAAAATGCTAATATCATTCAGACATGCCTTTGGAAAGATGATTTTACTCCAGGCTATATGTCGCCACTGTTACTGGGACATACATTTGATTAAGCTCAGTGAGCATGTCCACGCAGGCAGACAAAATTGTGTGTGTACAGTGTGCATTGTAGCATGGGTTGCATCCTCATCTCCAGCGATAGGAGAGAGGGCAGGTGCTGGCAGAGGTTGGAGGATAGATGGTGATGGGTGGTTGGCTTAAGAACGGGGAGGATCGGGGGCTGGGTTGTGGGCCAGATCTTGTCCTTGCAGTTATGAAGGAGAAACAAACTGATCTGACAGTGACAAATGAACCATCTCCTCTCTCCCAACTGCCAGTTTTATGCCTCTCAAACTCCTTTCTCACCCTCAGTCTCTTCTCTGTTCCCCCCCCCCCACCATTTTCTTCTTGAGCGCCCTCAACCCTATCTTCCTTATTCTCACCTACAGAGTTCTTTTTCAGCCATGGTTTCCTCTGCCCTACATTTTTTACTTTTCTTTTGTACTCCCCACAATGCTCTTTCACTTCTCTGCCTTCCACTATTACCTCCCCATATTCTCTCTTTCGCTCTGTTGCTTGAGAAGTATTGGAAGTTTTTACATCTGAAGAGGTCCTGCTGCATTCCATTATGTAGTAATTTTTTAGTGGATTATTTAGTCCATTTAATAGATCGACGGATTCTTGCACACAATAATTACCTCCCTGCTTCTGTTTCATGTCACTGATGTGACTAACATGGCATTTAAATACCATAAATTGCCTTCTATGTAACAAAATTTTATTGCTTTTGAGTGGAATTGTCATAGCCGAGTGCCATTAAGCAGGAAACACTGTAGCACGAAGGATGAAGGCATAGCTCAGCAGTGATTATTGTTGAGGTTTAATGACTGTCTTGCTCCTGTAATAGACCTTCTGGGGTGTTGAAATGAGATGCCAAGCAGAGAGGACAATTAATTGCTTGGCTTCCTTTTGTCCCCGCCCCCGTCCCCCTGTGTATTGGACTGAGACCTGATAAGATAAAGGCTTAGGGCCACCCTAATACCTTAAGAGACTTGTCTCACTATCTTGCATTTATTGTGGGTGCATTGTGTGAGTTAAGTTGCCTTGCTGTCTGACATACAGTAGCAGTGTTTTAATGCTCTGCAGGTGTACCTTTCAGTGTTGAAGCCCCAATATACAAACATTAAGAACAATGCATTGGATAGTGAATGCATATTCTTATATGGAGATGTAATTTAGACCATCCAGATTTCTAGAACTATTTTCATATTAAGCTACCGCCACCACCAGCAGGACAATGTATATTTGCATAGTGCTACCACAGTAATACGATTATGGTATGATTCTGTTGTGTAGTATAAATATTCTGTGTTGAATATTGATGTAGGAAGAGGCACCCAGATTGATAGTAGGAGGAATGCACCATGCATGCTTCGTCCATTCTTGTGCTCTCTTTACAAATGCACTTCAGTGACAGGATTTTAATATACGGCAAATCAAATGAAAGGTACAAAACAATTTTTGGGCCAATCAGTCTCCATCTAAAATATTCAAATGCAGCGTCGGTATGCATCATTTCCCTAATTTAAAAAAAAAAATCAGTTGGTGGTATCTGAGATATGGTGTGAAGCTCGGAGGAATGACTGAATGAGTGCTGTAGAGCCCCCCTTGAGCTCATCAGTGTAATTTGAAAATTGCTAAAAAACCCAGCGGTGGCAAGCATAATTCTCTTAAGTTTTGTCGAAAGCTGATCAGTATCAAAACATCAGGTCTCCTACTGTACGATAAGAGACACTATTAATGAGATGTTTCTCTCACAGGCAAGCTTGCATCCGCATCACAGTTGCTCCATAGCTACGACTGGAGTCTGTGTCATTTTAACACAGCAGCTCACCATGGAGGCGCCTTAAATTCAAGCTAAATGTCTGTCTTTGTGTTTCTGCAAAGACATATTTTCATCAGGATTAGCCTCATATAAGCAAGAACAATTTCATACCAAGGAGTTGCTAGAAATGTCACCATACACATAGTTAAATGGTGAAGTAAACATATTCTGTGAGAAAAGCCACAGTACACACACTTGTTTATGAGCATTAAAAATGCATTGGTGTTCTAAATCATTATAATGCAAATTCTTAGTCTGTTAAGCAGCAGTGCACTGCACACATTAGATGAGTGCAAATCCATCAGGCAGAGCTAAAAAATACTGTGTACCGAATGTAATTGGAATAATAAATAGTAGGCTATATTATTCAACATATGGTCAATACCATACAGATTGGAGTCAGAGTAAGAAAAAAAAAAAAAAAAAAGCAAAATGTTCATGTTTGCCACACCATTTCCTTTAGGCAGGCACAATATGCAGTGCCATTAAGAGAACAGCCCGCTACGGGTAATGGAAAGTGTGATGAATAATACAACCCCAAATAAATACTGTCAATCAGTTAGAGGTAAGGATTAATAGCAAACAAGGCCACTCTTAGCACCTTCATACAATTTCAATATTTTGTTGACATATTTATATAATATTTACATATTTCACTCGCATTGATTTCTGTCTCTTCTTCCTTTCTGCTAAGTGTCAGTTCAGACAATGCACTTAGAATGAAGACTAAATGCATTGCAGTGTGGAATTTCAGCCCTCGACATAATGGCTCTCAGAAGCTACAGCGGCTCGCACAAGGAAGGATTGTTTCTGGTTTGCAGTCATATGAAATGTCATCTGGAATTTGACAAGATATGAAGAAGCAATCCCCTTTGAGAGCTCCACTGAACCGCACATTTTCTTATATTGTTCTCTTGTTATAATCAAGCCCTTACGGGTGACCCATGTCATTGTGTGATAAAACTAATTATTTGCCACAAGAATTATTGTGGGCTCTGCTGTCTTGAGGTCAGAATAACTGGCAGCCTTCTTAAACTATTAAACTGATTATATTGTGTCACTGGCCATTTGAAGCTTGTTGTAACAGAGTTGATATCACATCACCAAGCAGATACTATGCTTGTCTTTTATTAGCTCTACATTGACAGGGTAAAATATTAAGGCAAACATTGGTTTGATGCATATTTGTTTAATTCTCTTCTTGTGCTTATTAATGTACTGATCACACAGACCTAACAAGGTTATTATAACACATTTGTAAAATAGCGAAAGGGTAAGATCATTTAAACACTTGATTTGACCTATGATAACATTTTTGCACATACTCTGAATGCTATTACACTTTGTGTAACACATCTACACTCTTTTTCCCCCCCACAGTTATCATGGTTTTGCATGCATCTGACTCATGTTATGGATATGGGTCTTTTTTAAAGTAAACCCTTATAGGCGCTCCAGTGTGAGTGTGGCTCCAAGAAAACTCAAACTAACAAACCTCTTCCATACAGTTAGATAAACTTCCACTATATTCAGTATTTTTGTTAAAGCAGGTTAAAATGGTACAATCTAATTACAGTTAGCTATCAACAAACAAATGTGAAATGCTATTTTTTTCCCCCTTTGAAGTCATGCTCACAGTTGTGCTTTACATTTGAGCGGCATGATCCCTGAGGGAATAAAATATATAGCGGCATGATCAGAACGTTACTCACCTCTTCTCTGATAAATGTGTCAGTAGCATTCTCACAGACCAAAGATCAATAGTTGTCATTGTTCAAACCCTAGCTTTTCTTTGTTTTATCTCTTTTTTTTTGTCTATTTTATATTGTAAGTTATTATCCATGCATTCTCAAACAATCCTGGCTCTCTTTGTACTATACAGCAGCAGATTTGGGAAGAAACAAGCCTGCCAAGGCTCATGTGTGGGGTTCCAGCTGTTGAGAGGTTCGGTGGCACAGCTGGAGTGGGTCTGCATCTAAGGCTTCTTTTGCCTAGCACATTGATATTTCCATGGCTGCACAGTTTGAGCTCCAGGGCATCCTACAGTAGGACGATTGTCCAGCTTCCACTTCAGTTCAAACAATATGCATCCACTGCAGCTGCATTCACTGTTGCATACTGAAAAATAAATGTGTGTGTGTGTTTGTGTGTGTGTGTGTGTGTGTGTGTGTGTGTGTGTGTGTGTGTGTGTGTGTGTGTGTGTGTGTGTTTTCCAGTATAATCATAGAAGTATGCATCTCATATTGTCAAACTGAGATCAGCTTCTTTTCAAGCTTGTTTGCATGTACATTTGTGTCTGTAAAAAGGATTAACACAAAAGCCATACTGTTACAGTTTTTAGCATCGGCACTCCAGCAAAATGTACTCCAAACACAAGCAATCCTACATATCCAAAATTTAAGTTAAATGGAGACTCACCAGCAGGAAGACATTCTACCACAAAACCGGCTGCTTCAATAGCAGTTTTCTGCTTCTTTACTTGTGTGCTGCAAAAAAAAGGTCCCTTTAAGCCCGTGTAATTCATGAGGTGAATTGAGCTGAAACGCTTACCATATTTTAGTGAGTGTTTAAAACCTAATACTGTATAGAGACTCAGTGCAACCCCCCCCCCCCCCCCCCCCCCCAAAAAAAAAAAAAAAAAAACCTACGCAATTAAGGATACATTTGCTAATTACCTTGAACTTGTGACAGCACTTTTAAGTGTTAAGTTATGTTTGACAGATTTCTGTTGACTGACAGCACTTTTAGCACAGGCACATTTGGCCATCAAGTGTCGCATTTAATACAGAATCTGCAAGGGTAAAGATAGCAAATGATGTTATTAGTAAAAACTTATTTTTTTTTCTTTCTCGTTTGCTGCAGAATATTTATGGGAATGTCTTACCTTGAGCTCAGCGTTTCAGGCAGCGCTTAAATTCCCTTTTGCATACCATAGGCTTACAAACTAGGAGTAAGTGCTGCCTGTAAGGCTCACTTTTGAGCAACAAAGTCCCTCTCCACTAAAGAAGCCCCAGAGCTCTCTAAGACAGAGTATCTGCTAAGATGAAGATAGAAACATAGTTCATTTACTTTCTTTGTACCTTTAACTTCAGCAGACCTAATATGTACGTATACTCTATACTCCCTATTGACTAATGTCCTATAAAGGATGCTTCATTGACAAAGTGCTCTGTCATTACTAGAGACATTCCAGGGGCAAGACCACGATACAATTTAATTGCCAAATTTAATTAACTGACCCATTAATCAAAATGAAAAGAAACAGGCATTAGCCTTAAAATGCCATTTCCCCTTTCTGTAGGTGTCACATTAGCATGCAGAAGAGAAAGCAGGATGATATGGCCCCTTGACATCACAGCAGAATTTACCAGTAAACTTCTATATGTACAAGCAGGAGCGATGCCACAGTATACTATTTAAGAAAAGTGAGTAAGGCATCATGTATTAGATTATCTGACATGTCTAGTCTAGAAGAGGCTAACATTTAGATGTTTCTTACCTTGTCAAAACATATTACACTAAACACTTTCCTGGATCATAAATAAAATGCATTTTTAATATCATCCTGGCTTTTTCAAATTTTTAGGTTCAGGATTTGTAGATATTTGGTCAAGTGGAGACCACAGGAGATAACTTTGTGAGTCAAGGTACAGGAAACATAGTGTCAATAATGCAGTATGTGGAGGGAGTGGCAACACAATTTCTGTATTTTTATGGCTTAGAGCATACAGCGCACTTGGGCGCACATAAAAGTGGGTTTGGATTAAGGAGAATCCATTTTCATACATAATAGGTGTGTGTAGGGGTTGTTTAGGGACTGTAACAACTGTGGCCAATCACATCATATCCTTTTTTTAACTCCTTTAAATTCAGTGCTCTTCTGTCATGACGTACTGACAGTTTGGTAATGGAGTGGAGAGTTCGGAGCACCTCTGCCTATTGTTCTCATATAAAACATTCAGAGTTCTATACGCACGTAGGCAGCAGTCAGAATAGGGAAGAAGATGTCTGTCAACTGAATTCACATTTACAGACATACTGACAGGGCAGTCACCATGTGTTTCATGCGTAATGATGCACTTGTACATGGGGGTGATAGTAGCTTCGGAGGTAGAGCAGTCAGCATCTTGCATGGCAGCTTCAGCTCCATGGCCATATGAATGAGTGCATGTGTGGGTGAAGGTAATGCACAGCAAAGCACTTTGAACCATTCTCTGGTTGCAGGAGCTGCATATATACATTCAGCTCATGTGCTGCACCTTATTTATTTGGGGCCACAAAGATAGAACATAGCAGCATATATTGTTTTACATAACAGTATACTGTCGTATACAAGTTTAAATATATATATATAAAAATGTTCAGTTTTATCATTATGAAACGTATCTGATACAAATAAAATAAACAACCACGATTCATGCAATCAAAAAGGTTATGCTAAAGATGCTTTAGTGGATCATTATATTGACATTTTTATTAACTTTTTATTATGTTAATATAATTAATATTGATAAAAAATAATAATGAAAAAAATACATTGAAACATGGCACCAAAATTACAATCCACCTCTGGATGACCTGGTGACACTTCTATATTGTGTCTTTCCTCCTGAAACGACACATAATGGTTCACCAAAATCAAAATGCGCGCAGAAAAGCCAATAACCTCACTGCACCTTTATAAAAATGCCACTTCACCATTGGACCTACACAAAAACATAGCCCCATATCCCCAAAACAGTTGCTGGAAGTTGAGCATTGAGGCAGGCCATGCATAATTTAGGGAAGCAGAAAAGAAAACTGCACCAGGACATCCTTAGCAGAATTGAATATTTGCAGTTTGACATGTAAGACAGCAACCCAGCTCCTCATTTTACCAATTACAGTTCTGTGACCATTCATGTCGGCTGTGTCTGGGCCAAGCTTGAAGGTATCTCCGGTCATCGGAAAGTGTTAAGTATCCCAGCAGGGTTAGTTTCAGCGCTTTGATGATTGCAAAATGTTACTGAAATGTTTCACCACAAAGGAGAAAGCAGAAACAGGTACTGCCATTCTCCCTGTGTGGCTTTTTGGTGCGATGCTGAAATACAAGCGGAGTAATCAGATTTTGAGCTAAAAAGAAAAATAAGAAGTAGAAAAAACTGATAATTGCTGGATTTGCAGAGTTACACGTGTGGGTGATAAACTCAACGTGTAAGAATACGCACTCACCACAGAATAACTGTTATATGACAGGAGCTGCTTATATCCTCTCTCAGCAGTGTTCCTTTGACTTATTTCCAGCTTGTTAACTGGATAGCAGACTCGCTGCATAGATGGATAAGCTCAAATACAATATATCAGAAACCTGAACATTTCAGGGTGTGTTTGTGAAAGCCCCAACCCAAGAATATGTTAAAAAAAGAGTCTATGCATTTAATAGTGTTTCTGTATGTGCTTGATAAGCATATGACTTAAATCAATGTGCTGCAAATGTGTGATAAGGCTTACATTTGATTATAGCCGTCCATAAAGCCCGTTCTTTTGATTTGGTGTTCTCTGTGCATTTAACACTATGCATTTGATCCTAACTCTGTGTAAATTTCTTTAAGTTTATGGATTATTGTCTGTAGCTGAGTACTGGCTGTCTCATATCACGACTTTGCGCTGAGCGAGGACTTGGTTGCATTTCAGACACTACAGTTGTGCTTGTAACTCATGTACATGAGAGAACCTTCCCATGGCATAACATTGCGTCCAACCAAAGATTTAAATGTGAAGCGGGGGGATAATGCCCCTGTACTATATGTACACTGTGTGACACTTCCGATGCCCCAGATTGGATGCAGTAATTGACAAAAGTTTTCCCATGTGAGCTGTGCCCTTGGCTCAGCATTGTAAACTATATATTTTATTCCCTCAGGGAAAAAAGGTTATAATTATTTTTCTGTCTTCGTGTATTTATATGTGGTTAAGTCAAAATGTCAACTTGCTACACAGGGGCACAAGATGTCTGGGAGTGATAATGGGGACCAGATTATTTCATTTGGTTTATGTTTTTGATAAGAATCTATTAGATAAAAGCCCAGAGATAGCTGGAGCTCAGTGTGGTTTTAATACTATCAGGGTATATATTTGATTATAGCCATTTGCAATTTGCTGTATTCTGTGAATTTGTGCATGTATCTCTCCAGCTGGGAGCTTGTTTGTGTCTTTCAGCTTGTCTGCCTCACTGTCGGAAACAGTCATTGACTCAGAAACAATTACCCTTATGACTTGAATATAATTCAATTAATTTCCTTCATTTCACAAGTAATAATGCATAACAGAGTTCGTTTTCTTCATTCGTATGAAAGACATAAGGTATTCACAAGAGAATACAATTGCCGTCGGCTTCTATTTTTCTGCTTTCCTGGAGACACAGTTCCATGAAAGTCCTTAATCTTCTCCACTCATTTGAGATGATTTATGAGTTTGCACTGAAACCTTACTTTGTTTATCAGAATGTCCAGTGAAGAGCAGGACGGCAAAATAAGCAGACTCTGAAGGGAAAATTCAACAAAAAGATTGTGCTGCCTTTGTGATTGCTCAACTTGCGCAAATGAGACAAAAATAAATTGTGTAATTCACAAAGCACCCGCAACGGGTGAAATGCTCCCCAAATAGCGTTTCGGTGCGCCTTTGCTATTTGCACGTATGTAAATCAGTTAATATGCATACATTTGGCACAAAATTGGCCCCTTTCTATGCAAATGAGCCTCATTGCAAAAACAGTCCAATTCACAAAGACCAGAGCTAATAGCCACACGCAGTTAGAGATTAGCATCTTCAGAGAGTTGCTGGTAGCCTAACTGAAACTCACTCACCCACTCACTCTTTCTCTCTCTCACCCTTTCTCTTCAAATCTTCAAGCTTGTGAGGCCTTGAATGATATTGAATTGATATTGAATGATATCAAGGGCGAAAATCTTCAGTCAGACATTGAAGGGGGGATCAAGTGGGTATGGGGGTTTTAGGCTTATCTCGGACTTTCAGCTACTTAAAAATAAAAATGGCCTGACAGCACTGATGGAGCTAAGGATTCATCCAAAAGGGCAGCTTTATTACAAACAATCCCAAGTATAAACCTGAATCTAAGTACAGCAGCTGACCTGTGTTGATGTGAACACAGTACATTGATTAACGTCACATCCTGACCGATCCGGTGTTAATGAAGTTACCGCTGCGGTGTCACGTGCGTAAATTGCACTCAGACTCTTTCTCAGTTTGGAGACACACTTATCGTTTCAGCTGCTGTGTGATGCTACAACCAGCTGTGACACACAGCCATCTGTGAGCATCAGCACTAATGTTTCTGCAAAATCACGAATACATGTAGTAACACCTGAACAACATAATTATAAGATTTAGATATTCATCTAAAATGATTCAGACCTGCCTGAGTCACATAAATAGCTATATTTTGACATTTGATATTTCCAGTGGATGATATTATAGATGTGAAATATTAGAGAAGTAAAAGAAGCTAAATGAAAGAAAGTCTGTGATTGTGTAGGGCTCAGTGTGTGCGGACCTCTGTTAATTAAAGACACACTATTCCAGGCTTTTGTGCTCTCTGCAGTTTTCATGAAAGACCAGTCTGTGTGCAGAAATGTGGAGAAATGCCTGAAACACAGATAAAAAACGCGCCACTCGCACAACCAGACACAAAACAAGAGCGAATCGTACTCCGCTGCAAAACTTTATGGGCATGTTGGCACCACCATATCATTAACACTAAATCTTTTGTGAATCTTGACTTTGAGACCGTGGGGTGAGATAGTGGTTACAAATTATGCACAATTCATGGTGCTATCAACGGTCACAATCCATTCTTTGTGCATTCACCCCTCAATCTTTGTGCGTGCTCGTCTTTTTCCTGCGTCGCCCGCTTGAAAGTGTTATTCTCCTGCCAGTTACAATAGTGATGATAGGAATAGAAAGAGTATGCACCTCACACATTCTGTTTAAATTTGACATGTATTTAATAATATGCCACAACCCCATTGCAGACAACTTGACACCTCTAATCTACGTCTTGATGACATTCGCTGTTATGTCAAGAATCCCATACCAATGGAATATTTAAAAGAGAGAAATTTCAGCCTTCCCTCTTCCAGAATCCAACCGTTTCTTCTTTTCAAGTGGTCCTTTGTGTTACTTTCTGTAGGATAAGATCAGGAGTTAGGTGATGTCAGTATGAAGCCCCCGATTTTTTACTGTTTTGGCAATAAGGGTTTCCTTGTTATAAAGAATCTTGCTAAGGATTCTAGCCTTAATTGTTCCCCTGCCTTGAGCATTACAGGCCTGCTTCCAGTACTTTCTTGGTCTTGGCTTTTTTCTCTGATAATTAAAGGTTTCTCTAATGTTTTCAGAAGTTAGGTCAGGCTTCAAGAGATGTAGAGATCTCACACATTTATATGGATCAAGAAAATATCCTTGAAAGATGATCTGCCACTTTTGGCAATAGAGGAGTTTGTAGCAGTAATATATGCCATGTATAAATATGCTTGACATTTTGAAACACACATGACCAAGTCAGGGCTCATGTGTATGTGATGCTCAATGCGCTGCTGCAGCTGCGGCCACATTTCTTATGAAACTTGTTCATATGCTTTGATTTGCATAAACAAAATGAGTTTTAAGTGAAAGCAGTTCTATTGGGGGAGCAATCTTCTGTCAAAGTTTGAGACAGAAAGTTTTAGTTATTGTACATGTATTTTATATGCAAACAAAATAATAAGTTGTGTGCAAAAGATAATATGATGTTTGCACTTTTATTTGAACAAGTTAAATAACTACAAATAGTGTTATGTGCATGTGGCAACTCAATATGAAATGGGAAAAAAGCAATACTAAATCCTATTTGAAACATGTTTGCGATGGATACACAATACAAGTGTCAACATTGTTGTATAGTGTATAATACAATATATTAATATATAAAACATATTATTTAGAGATCACTGGTGTTGAAAGTAAAGGACTGTTGCCAGCCGGTGAGTGATATTTTACCAATAAGGTTAGCAATCACATAGTTTGCTTTGTGCATGTTAGTTGACTAGCATTTGAGTTGTAAACAAACACAACACATAGAATTAAATAAAGACTTAAGCTATCAAACAACATTGGCTGAAAGCAATGACAATGACATTAGGATCAACAAGCATAGGCAGAGCTCATCTGTTTTTTGTCTATCCTGACTCTGACAGAGAACATTACAAACAACTTTATTGAAGGAAGATTGCTACATGGCTGGCTATTTGTAGGTGAGAAAATAATAAATAATTTAGATTAAACATTTTTGAGCTTAGTTTAAGTATTCAGGCATATGAGCAGCAGATTAGTCTTGATTTTGGTGCAACTACAGAAGGCACTGTGAATAATAAGAACTTTGGATGAAAAGCAAGAAGGGGTTATACCTTCGCCCATTTGTTTTTTAGTTTATTTCAGTGTGTTAGTAATCTATATAATCAAAAGGGAAATTTTCCTATAATCAGTGTTTTTCATGCCCCTTTCATCATCTAATTTAAAGGACTGTTGTGTAGCATTTAGTGGCATCTAGCGTTGAGGTTGCAGATTGCAACCAACTAATAACCCCTCTACTCCCCCTCACCTTCCAAACATGTGAGAACCTACAGTAGCCACCAAAGTTGTGCAACACATTTAATGTCCTCTTTAGAGCCAGTGTTTGGTTTGTCCATTCTGGGCTACTGTAGAAACATGGCAGGCTCCATCGAAGGGGACCTACTTGCTCTGTAGATATAAAGGGCTCATCTTAAGGCAATGAAAACACAACAATTATTATTTTAGACGATTACACAATATTATATTATATTCCATTACGGCTAATATTTCTACCAATATATCCCCCTACATCTTACACACTGGTCCTTTAACCCTTATGCCTCACTTTAAAATGCTATTTTCTTGTACTGTTAGGCACCTCAAAGCTCCCCGTCAAAAACTGCTATAAAAATATTATATATTAATAGTAGAGTTTTTTTTAACCAACAGCAGCAGTGATCATAACTGTCAAATATTTGTTCATTTTCTGAATTTTAACTCTTAAATGTAAGAATTGCTAACTTTCTTGGAAACATGTAAGAAAGTAATGTATTGAGACATTGTGTGTGATAGCAGTGAGTGGTAACTTAACAGCAACCCACCATACTGTACAGAAGGTGTTAAAGTGTGCACAACATATACATACAGTGTAGAAAACAGCTAGAGAAGAGAGAAAATGTGAGGAGGATTAGGTTTTGTGTTTACTTTTTTCTGTATGCGTCTCTGCAGAAAAAAAGACACCACAATGAGTGGGTTGGGGTGAAGGTGAAAAAAAGTCTAGTAAGAGATTGGAGGTAGCTGCTCACCTGGGGATTGGGTCAGGTGCCGAGAGCAGAGACAGAGGGCAGGGAGAAGTATGTGGGCTTGCAGAGTAGGAGGATGTGTGAATGTTACTGTATCGTTTAAAATGGAGGGGGTTGCTAGGATACGAGGGAAGAGATCAGATGCTCTTGGAAAGCACACACAATTTGTCGACTGGATTTTGCATCAAGAAAATTAGAGCCAATGATTATTACTTGTCTAAGAGAAAACTACCAGACGTTAGCAATTTTGAGATCACAAAGCCTAGTGCAAAATCAGCAGTTTATCACACAAAAACATGTACTGTATATTGCAAAGTCTTGCAAATTTCACCATAGCCCAACTTTGCACACAGGAAAAAAAAAATCTGGTGTTGAGTACAACTTTTAGGCTACAACACAGTGGCGTAGAGAGTTAGTGCCCCATTGCAAGATGGTCAAAGCAGGCCTGCCCCTCACAATGCATCATAATGTTCCGCTTGCTATTCAGTCTGTGGCCTGCCTTCCTCCTGCCTCTCCTCATCCCATCTCCCTTCGGTATGAATTGTTCCATTACAATAGCAGCCTCATTCTCGTGTAAGGTTTAGTCAGAATAATTTCGAAAGAATTTCATAAATGTACATTATCATTAATGGCCCACAGTTACAGTCATAGGGCCTGTGTTTCAGATGTCTCTGTGCTTTTACAACTTAAGCACCTTGGACAGCACCTGAGGGCTCCACTCAGGTGGTGCTGAAGGAAAGCAGCGTCCTAACACAAGTCTTCTAGTTTTTGTTAATCAGAACAATTAGACCCAATACTGGATCCTGAGAGACGTTGTTTGGAAGTCTCTTTTCTCTCTGAGTGTGCTGCCTTTCTCATTACACATTCTGATTAAAGCTTAGATTAGCCAGCAGTGGCCCTGTGTGCTCTTCACCAGCAGCTCGCTCAAACTCACAATATCACAATCAGATGTAACATAATGTAATGTCAGTAGCAAATGAAGGAAGTGAAAGCGCACAGCTTTAAAACAACCAGTAGCAGCAAAATGCATTGCACATTAGATGCTTAAATGGAATGATTACTATGAAACAGACCACCATGCTATATTTGACAAAATCTGGTTTTGGCGCACTGTAACAGATGAAAATATAATCAGTGACACTTTGACACATATAAAAAAACATAAGCGGTCAGCGACAGTGCACCTTGACACATATGAAATGATAATTGGTTGTTGACAGCGCACCTTGACACAGATGAAAACAACATCTGTGACAGCGCACCTGCACACTGACCACATTATTTGTCTGCACATAGGCCTTATAAACACAAAACACAAGACTGTAAGTTGATTTTTAGTCAAATAAATAATAAATAAGTTCTACTCACATCTTTGGTGCTTTGGGCTTTTCACTGCGCAGAGTTGTCTATTAAACTCTTTAGATCCAGCTTGCAGATATACAGGTCTGTTTGGAAAAGGATCTGCAAATGCTACAATCACTGGAATTGTTAAGAGAAGCAGTAAAACGGTACAGATTCCCCAAAGCCTGCAGTGATGAACATCTCGGTTGGAGCTTGGATTGTTTTCACGTTTGAGATACATTTTCTTAAACACCCACGGAATGACTGAAGTTGCGTTGTAAGGTGTCCTTGAGTGCTTTGAAAGGCGCCTTTATATAAAATGCATTATTATTATTATTATTATTATTATTATTATTATTATTATTAGTATTATTATTATTATTATTATTATTATTATTATTATTATTATGTCAACTTTTTACAATTTGCTCAAAAGGTTCATCGCCTGTTGCAGTGCACAGTGCTTCTAGGTGTAGAAGTTTGAATGTTTCCACTGTTGTCTTTAAACATTTGAATCTCTGTCAACTGGGAGATCACTATGTAAAGACAGGCATTGAACAGTCCCACAAAAAGTTTTATCAAAATGCCTTTCACCGTCCTCCGCCCAATATTCTTGAAGGTTTTGTTTTCTCCTTTTTTCTTTGACAGGGCATGCACAATCTGTTTGGCGTCCTTGAACTGGTTTCGGCAGGCTTGCAGGTCTGTAATGGTTCTGTCCAGTAACGTAACAGCTGTGGTCAGGTCTGCGTCTTCATTTTGGAGAAGTTTGGAGGCTGTGTTCGTGCAATCCAAAATCTTGACAACAAGGCTTGTTAGTGAAATGTCAATGCCTTCCGCCCATCAGTGTAGCGGTACGTCATTTATGTACTTGACTTGACTCTTACCATACCCTACCTATCCTTACCTCTTGTATCTTTGTAGAATAATTATGGATTAAGGATTAGGTTGTGAGAAGCACACTTTACATATACAGCCATCAGCTCCTTGGCAGCAATTCTTGATTGTACTCCTGTGTATATGCCGCCCATGTTAGTGGCACTGTTGTACTCCTGCACTCCGCACTTTGATAGATCTAATCCATTGTCTTCTATAGAGCCAATTATATCCTTGGCAAGTTTATTGGATGATGAATCTGACACCTCAGTGGAATCCAACAGATGACTCCTTGAGTTTTACATCACTTGCTACACTGTGGGCATCTCTCCCAATGGTCACATATCAGAAGATCTGACTCATTTGATCTACTGTAGCTTTATCTATCTAGGTAGTGTCTTTAATAACAGAAAAAATGGGATTGCTTATCCAGAATTTCTTCTTTATTTTTCAATGAGCAAAATAGGTGACCAATTAAATCTTTGAAGACGGGGTCATATTCTGCCATCAATTCAATAATAGAGGAAATTAACACTTTTCATTCGGCCTAATATTTCCCAGTGTCCTCTGAATGGCATGTTGTTCATAGCTAAAGTAAGTGTGAGATTAATCAGACGGTCCATTACCTGCCTCCAAAAGTTTACTTCTGGAAGAATATCTTTCTCCATACCCTTGTCAATAGTTCCATGGAAGCCCCACTGGTCTTATACCATACATGCAGTATGTACAGAAGAAGTGTCATGCTGCTGGATTTTTGTGGATAAATTGTGCCAGCTGTTTGTTTTCCACATAGTCTTCCCATCTAGCACTGAGCAATCTTCAGAGAACCAACAGGTCTCACCATAGGCCACATCTTGTTTGGTAAAGAAGCATAACTATGTCCGTGGTATCTCCACAATGGTTTTGCTGGTGTTGGAGGCTGTGGAAAAGCAGCAGTTGCCCTGTGTTGGGTCCTGTGGGAAAGGTTCCAGGGATAGATGACATTTGCATTTACCTTCTGGGGAAAATGTCCCCTGTCTGTTGGACACTCATGCAGAGATGCAGTGGTGCCAGTTGTAGAAATTGGCTTCAGCTCCAGCTTGTTCTCTTGCACCTTGTTCTCACCATCTGCAGTGCTGTTGGGTGGCACGGTGTCGATATTAGCAGGTGTCTCATTTGGCTCTTGCTCAGTGGAACAACTAGTTCTTGCTATCTCATCTTTCTTTTCAAAGACACCAACTATTTTGAGAAGTTCTTACCTGCTTCTTTCAATTTTCGCCTCTGAAACATTCTTTTGAATTTGTGCTCCTTTGCTCGTTTCTTACTTACTCACTGTTTTAACTCTTTTGGGTGGATTTTGCTACACAGCAGTATACATGTCCATAATTCCTATATCCGAGAATACACTTGGCACATTTTTGAACATCAAATTACTCATTAATACCTATTCAAATTAAATTTAGAAATGTTTGTTTTTATCTTATCGTATTGTTATTTATTTAGTGAATAAATGACATTAAGTATGTTATACCATGGAGCAGATGACCTGGCTCATTGAATACTATAATTACTTACTTAATTACACTTAACATTAAAATGTATTGGCCGCGTTTCTACCATAGACTCAGTTCTCAAGATCCTCGAGATCTTAGGATACAGGCAAGATAAAGAGAGGCCCCAAACTGTTATTGGCCCCAATGCAGCTGCATGTATGGTAGTTATACCCCTGCTGTAACACCCGTGGATAAAGGCTAAGGATGTTGAACGTGAGGGTAAAATTCAAACTGTGAATTGATGGGTGTGTGAAACAAATATGTAGCTTTTTCCCTCTCTCTTAACAGGCGAGTCTGACACAGCAGAACATACTGCATCATGTCAAAAGGAGAAATCACTACACACAACCTTATCAGCTCTGTGTATGCATAATTTAGAGGGGAGATGTTCAGTAATTGGCAAGGTTTAAATATCTTGAGCTATGGTAATTGAATAGTCTCCCCACTAATGGAAATGTGTCAGACATGCTCTTACACCCAGCAGACCGCAGACAGTGAGTGACGGAGCACCGGGGCAAGAGAGTGAGACATAGAAAGAAGAAGAAAGGAAATTCTGCCTTATTATTTGCTTGGCTGTAGAGAAGAAGATGTCATGATGAGAGAAAGAGTGTTGTTGCCATTGAGCTGCTTGGAATTATTCCATCTCTTTCTTCTAATATTTATCTTATGATAAACCCACTGTTAGCTCCCGGGCTATCCAAGTCCTGTTGGTTTTGTTCTCATCATAACCCTCCTGGCTATTTAGTTAGGTCTGACTGCAGTCTGAGGGAAGCTGATCTATTCTTTCCAGTGGGAGTTACTTGAATGAAAAATCACTTTTAAACATACATGGCTAATGTGACACTCATTTTGGCATAGCTAGAGTGATTACGTTTCAATCGATATCTGAGGCTGTGTGTTGGTAACTGCTACACTGACAAGCTTGATCACAGTGGGACTGATGCCTTCCTTCTCTTCATCATCGACATAGAGTCCAATTTACCACTTCACAAATATGTTCAATGCACGAAACTACTTTGCATGTATGTAAAAAACAAAAAAGCAAAACCCTAAATGTAATTATTGTTACATTGTAGTAATCATTAGGTTCCACCAGCCATAATAATCATATCTAGTCAAAGACAGTACATGTGAGTGCTATTAGTCTCATTGTCTATGAGCAATTTATTTATTTATGCTCTTATTTATCGAGCATAGCATAGGCAAAGATTATTTTTCCAGTGTTATCACAGGAAAAATCGAATCTTTTAAATTTTCTGTGTGGTGAAGAAATAATCACAAGATCAAGTCACAATGCTTCTTTAAAAAAAAAAAAAAAAAGGTTTATATCATGTGAGCAACTACTTTAACACCTCAGGGAAATAGTGATAAGTGATAGGCCGTTTTGAATTCCATTATGACCATGATAACATAGGAAAAGAGGTATCCTAATGTGTTTGTTTGAGGGTTGTTAGTTCCAGCTTGTAATATTAACAGTGCCTGAAAGGTGTACCTAGACACTCTCTTTCCAGAATATGATTTCTGACATTTCAACAATGTCAGAAATGCTATTGTAAAGGTGAACAACCTTAATCTGCTGAATTTCGAGATAGACCGATGATATGTTATGCTCTCGAGTCAAAACAGCAACACTTTACAATGACTGCTGATCTATGAGAGGTCTATTAGAGAATAGATTATACAACAAAATGGGATTACAATGAGAGGGATGTGTACATATATGCATCTGTTTTCTTGTAGATCAAAACCACTCTGTGGCACAAACTGGGGTTTTTGTGGGTGTGCTCAGAGCTTCTCTGCAGTTATTTTGCACAGCCCTTAGTAATTGCTAAGTTCAATACATCTTGTTCTTTATAAATCAAGTTAACACATTGATCAGCCAGGAAGCTGTCCTACAACAACACTGAGTGGGCCAGTAGAAAATAGCGTCATCAGTCTTTTGAAGTTTGCTGCACTTGCTTGTTTTATAGTTAATGCAAATACCATTTTTGTCCCCTTGGAATTAGTTTGCACTGGTAGATCTTATTGGTTAAGTCCAGCATAACACACTGTAGATACTTGTATGCATGAATCTAGCAAAATGCAGACTGAAGGAACCAAAATAGCAAGTTGTACTATGCTACAGATTTACTCATGAATACAATGGATGGACTGGCATTCTGCAGACCCATTGCAATTTCAAAAAAGATTGAAAAGATATATTTGCAGAAGAGATATGCTAACAAAACCCCTGTAGTTTTTGCTTATGAATATCATAAGTAGACAAAGTATGAACCAAAGACAAAGGAGTTCTAACTAGAAGTCTTTGTTGAAGAATTTGTCTTTGCTGAGGTGTAATGCAAAATGTCAGCAATATCTCCTGTCAGACAGCGGGAGTTGCTTCAAAATCAATGTCGTGAAGAACGTTCAAACTATTTCTGTTGTGATTGACTGGCACGTCAGCAGCTGAGCAACCATCAACAGCTGCCGAAATAACCCCACATGGGGTTATAGCTGTTTGTTTTATGGTTTGATTTTTGTGGGTCATGATACAGAAGGAACATTACTTAGAAAGGAATATTTAACAATCTGCCAAAACTGAATATCCGGGGACGTGTGCTATTGAAACCAGGACATATTCATCTATTTCAAAGATTCCTCTGGACACCTACTGTGTCACTGAAACTGGAGACACAGGCTACATTTCTAGTTAACTGTCGAACACTTCCATCTGTGACAGGTTGTGCCTTGATTTCTTGTCATTTAAGCCAATCAAAGAAGTGGGCATTCCTTATTTGATCACAAGGACAATGAAGTTTAGTCACTGAGGAAGAAAATGCCCAGATCCTGCTATACCCAGGACATAATTTAATTTAGCTGCATTAGCGCTGCTAGATATACTGTTTCATTCACTCTTTGAACCCTCAATTACATCACCCTGCAGGATACGAGGCCCCTGCCATGGTGCACTATGCAAGTAATGAAATCCTATATGTGCTTAAGAACAAGCTAGAATTTGACTTGTGGTGTCTAAATCATCACCACCAACAACAAAATATATACTACAGTATATCAGAGGGTTGCTCTATCGTAATATTCAGACCATTTATCAGGCAGTGGACAAATAATTGTGCTTCACACTATTAAACTAAGAAATGGGAAAGTCATTGTAGATAGAGAGCAAGAGAGAGATGGATTTGATGGGGGTTGGGAATAACAGTCTGACACGAATGAAATTAATCCTCAATATCCACTGCTCCCAATGCACCTCCACAATTGCAGGCTCAGGCTGTCTAGTCCATTCATGAATCACTGGGCCTAGGAGACATGCAGGAGAAAACCTCCAGCTCTCATAAATAAAGCAGGAACCTACTACTGTAGTGCCAATGAGTCATCCAGGTCTGTTCTCATTCAGTTTTGGAAAGGGAAAAAGCATGACAAACCATCTCCAACACTCGTGAAAAACCTGCCATGACTGTATTTACTCTAAAACTTAACCTTTCTGCCACTGCTTTTATCAGCCCGAGAGCAGCGTTAGCCGTTAGCCAACGTCACAATGAGAAAACACACTTTGGGTATGAGAGAAACACTATAAAAAATTAGATAAAGAACACACATTTAATTTCCTCTTATTGATTCAGGGTGGTCATCTGGATTTTGGCTTCAGCGATCGATCTAAGATAGATGATAGAAGGTGGTTATCAGGTGCAGATGACTTTTTATTTGAACATATATACCAGATTTCTGCTCAACTCACCGGAGACGCTTCACATCAAAATGTCACTAAAATGCCACCAGGGAAATAGATCTATTTTTTCCCTCATATGCCTCTAATGTTTGAAGGGAGGAGAAAAAAAAAAAAAAGCTGAATTCCTAGAGTGGTTGTTCAAATAACATGGTTATCAAGCCAGGCCTATCTGATGATCCACAGTGTTTGAATTCCAATGGCAGTAAATCAGTTTTGATTTAAAATAAGAAACTTGTAGTTTTATGGTCAATGTAGCTGAAGTATCATGTCGTGTCCCATTATGGCAGCCTTTTGCAATTTATAACAGCAGGATTTGAAAACTCTTCAGTCTTCACACTTGACATCAAGAAAACTATAGATAGATTGTTCAGGTGTTCAGAATAAACAACAAGACTATTTCTGAAATAACAGCCTTAGATTGTTATTTAGAAACATGTAGAGATGCTGAGCAAGACTACAAAAGCTAACTTTATGTATAATTAGAATTGTCATTATTTTATGTCAAATTGAGTTTTATGCATTCAGTTATTATTTTTCTATTTAATTTGGTGTTTATAGTTCATAGTTTTAACCCTTACATACTGTTCATATTTGGACTCATAATTAGCCTCTACACCAATTCACATTCATAAATTCCCCATCAGTCATTAATACATGTTTGATTAATAATATGAAAAAGACATTCACAATCACTATTTTATGATCCAGGAGAACATTTTATAGAATATGATGAATACAATATCATGTCTGAATGTTGATTTTTGATTTTTTTTAATCAACACAGGTAAATTTGTACATGTGCATATATTCAAAAACAAATTTGTTTCAGCTGCACAGACATTTAAAAAAATGTTGCACGTTATTTCTTTATTTTTGTATAAAATATGTAAAAATGGGTCAAATTTGACCCTGAACAGTATGTAAGGGTTAAGCATTTTCTACAATAATCAATTAAGACAATCAATAGTTAACAGGTTGCATGCTATGAAGGCTGTGGACAGCATGCCAATAATCTCATCATTCCCATGTTCATGAGACATTAAGCTTGTTAGGTTCTGACATCTCCATTGACTCTGCAATGTTAAACTTACTGTATCTATAAATGTTTTTTGTAGCTGTGCCGTGTGCTCGGTGACAAAGTGAAACCTCTCAGGGTTTCTGGCTCAATTTTCTCTGTTCAGGGGATCAATATGTGGAACTCCTTATCCCACAGACCTCAAAATGGCTCATACCCGGGACCATTTTAAAGCTAATTTGAAACAGTTTCTGAAGCGTGATCAGGCACCTTTCCTTAGAATTGCATACACTTTTAGTGTCATTCCATTGTTTTTTTTGTATTTATATTTATAGCTTCTGCTCTTTACCATTCTGTATGCATTTTTCATTGCACTGTACAGTATATGCATTTATGCATTTTTTTGTTTTAGTAACGTCCATCTAGGGACAAGAGTCATAAACTGTAGCCTAGTGTCTGACATTACTCTGTTCAGTGAATTTCCTATGCAGTGTGTCTGTCGCATGAAAAAATAAATTAAAAAATGATATGTCACCTCAATGTATGATGTTTTCCCAATCCAATTGAATTATTTAATTCCCCCTTCACAAGTTAATAAAAACCTTTATGATAGGACCTCATAGAGCTGAAGCTGGTAGGGGCTACACTCCACACAGTATATGTTATATGTATGGAAACATTTGGAAAGGCGTGTCCTGAGGGGTGAAAGTTCTCAGGCACTAAGTTGAGTTCAGGCATAGAGCAGTTTTAAATTCATATAATACTTAATTCAATACATTATACACATTTCCTCCTGGACAACTTTCCGGGCTCACAAATCTTTCCTTGTGTCTTGTATTCTAGCCAGTTAATTATATTTTTAAAAATGCTCAAAGCTATGCATTATTTCCTTTTTATGTTTTGTCCAAGTCCTATCAATTAATGTGCACAATGATCTGGTGGGCAGACAGTTAGGAGCCCCATGACGATCTTTCTTCTAGTTAGGATTGTGGGGACAATAAAATGAAAATAAAAGTCCGATCAATGGAACTCCAGGGTTGATGAAACACTACCTAATCCTTAAAAATCACTTACATATCCATTAATTATATTCATTACAGCTTTTGAGAGTGTTTCCTCTCCAGGAAGACAGAAATATTAATAAACAGTTCTACACTTTGAGAAAATCTTCTGCAGGGATGAATATCAATATGAAATATTATTTTCTGCCAACTTTTATTAAACTGCAGGTTATTTGTCTTTTCTACACACTTTCTGTCTCGTTTGTATAATTAACAAAAAAGCCCATTGTGACACATTGGCCCAAATGAAAGGTCACAGGTTTCATATTACCGTACTTACTTATCCAACATATTGTAGGTTATTGGTATCAGCAAAAGCAATATGCCTATGACTAAAGGAGCAGGATCCACGCTCCCGCTGCTATTGAATTCCTGTAATCTTGTGAAGTTAATTCCTTTCAGGTAGCACAGAAAATGTCTACCAGATGGTGATCAGTATTGACATTTAAGGTTGTTGTTGAATGTTATGAAGGAACAAATATGGCATGCTGGCTTTTAGGGAAGCCTATCGATTTGTGTGACATACAATATATTTCACGACAGGCTTTGCATTCTGTCTTTTTCAAACACAAAGTCTGAGAGTTAGAATTAAGATCGTGTTTTCATTTAAAAGATAAAATGAAAGGTCAAATGACTGGGCAAGTTTCTGGAAAATTCAGGAGTCATCGTTGACTTCCCCTCAGTTATTCCCTTGGTCTCACAAACCGCTGCTATTATTTAGAGTTACTGAAGTGTGGCCCCGTGTCTGTTAGTGACAAAGGCTGGTTTGTGACTCTATAGTGTAGAAGCCATGAGCCTTTCAATGTGCTGATGGACAGGGTCAAATACCATGATCTGTATTTATCAGCGGGATGCTGCTCCTGTGCTGTAAATGTGATTTTAAAGCCTCTTTATCCTCTTTTTGAGGATTTGCAGTATAGCAGATCACATGTTAGTCTCCCTGCACTTAAGCTACACTATCAGCAGCCCAGTAGGCTATCCATAACACACACAGCCTTCTTTTCATTTATTTATTTTTTTTTGTATTTATCAGGGTGCTACACTCATTGGATATCATTCAAAATCATGAAGCAATCTGCTAAGTGCCTTAACGTTGAGACTTTTCCTTTACTACTTAAAGCCAGTGAAAGTATTATGGAAAAATAGCAGTGTTGGATCTGTTTAGCTTCATAACGGTACGGGGTAGTTTGTATTGGAATAAGTTAAATATTGAGCTTTAAAATGCAAAGCTTTTATTTCCAGACATTTTCAGGCTTATTTATGTTTGTTATAGTTCCCGGTGAAGTAGATGAATACTGGAGGGAACCACATGTTTATTCACTTGATGTTGAAAGCATGACAGCTTGTCGATAGTATTAGGGGGGAGATATACGACGGCTAATACTTCCCTTTGTGGTCGAGGTTCATTACAGTAAAGTCCAAGATGTCTGTTTACTAATTTATGGAAAGACTACAGCTCATACCTCTAAAAATCAAATTTTAATCAATATCCTGCTGAAAGCACTGTAAAATCAAATGGAGATCATATGCAGAATTGTATTGTATGGATAAAGGCCTCTTATGGTAATTACGGAGCACTTTATGCTGAATGTATACTAATGAATGTCCATTTTATTAGACAATGATCCAATAAGCCACCTGCTCTTATCATTCAGTGTGTATTCATTGATGATGGTACGACTGGTCCAAAAAAAAAAGAAAAAACATATTTGAATTATAAAGGTTAGATTTGAATGCCTTTGATGCTGATCTGGGGCTTCATTTTATTTCCATGAACTGATGGTACAAAAGCAGCTGCTGGATATCCACAGTTATAAATACCTGCTGATGTCAGAAGAATATGGAAATCGTATGAAATAAAATAAAAAAATGTTGATCAGTGCTCTGGAGTTATTATTGTTGCATCTCCCTAGCCTATAAAGCGCCACAGCAGTGTCAGCTTATTGTAGAGATGGCTTTCTAACATGACATTATACAAGCTTACAAAAAGCAAAGGTAATATGTAAGTGAATCTATTTTGGCAGCATGTTCTGTAACCACCCAAACAGACTTCATAGGGAATAAAGAAAGTGGGGAAGCTAGAGGGGGAGGCAGCCACTGAAGAATCATGGGATGTCAGAACCGTGTCTGTCTAAGCTTCAGGAATCCAGGAAGCTAATGCTGTTTGATGTATTAACCATGATGGAGGGGGCAGTGTCTGCGTGTTCATGTGCAGTCCTGTAAGGATTTGGGTACATTGTGTCTGTGCGTGCATGGGGGTGTATGCGTGTGTGAGTCCGCCTGCATTACTGTGAATGCGGGCGTGTATGTATGTGTGTGTTTGTGTGTGTGTGTGTGTGTGTGTGTGTGTGTGTGTGTGTGTGTGTGTGTGTGTGTGTGTGTGTGTGTGTGTGTGTGTGTGTGCTCATTGACAAGTGGAATAGGAAGGAGAATTGATGTTGTTTGATGTATTAATCAGGCATATGTGGGATTGAGAGCCTCTGTGATGGGTTGCTTGGGCACTGATTCTATCTTCAATCAGAGGCTCATTTGGGTCCCTTTGTGTAAATGCTTAACATTGTTTAGCGGGAAAATAAGCAGTCTGTTTATGAAACAGTTGCATTTATTTGTGCGTGTGAGACAGTGAGGAGGAGAGTTTGGGGGGGGGGGGGGGGACAAGAGTGTCTCATAGAGTTCTCATCTTGTTCATACATAAAGCAAATTAGAAGCATTGTTACCGTGAACCCACCTTTTGATGTGATATTTATCAAGTGACTCTTAGAGGCCGAGCGCGAACAGGAAATGTGTTTTCAAACAGAAGCTCTGTGTATGAGTTAATCAATAATTCAGAGGAAAAAGGTATGACACTGATCTATATGCTATCATGATTTATCAGCTTCCTGTCAGCCCCCATGATATATCATAGATTCCAGCTGAAGGCAGGTGAATAACTGCATCCATTAAGACTGTCCATTTTAAAACTACACAGTTAATTAGTTGTGCTTATTTTGTGCTCATTCAACCATCCATATTCAGGTGCGAGTCGGTGCTCTGAAAGTTATTAAGGTACGGCAAATTATTTGCCATTTTCCAATTCACTTCGCCCACCTTAGCTATTGAAATCTTGTCCAAAAGGCACTCCTACTGTCTAAAATTTAATCCATGTTGCCTTTGGATTACAAATGTATTTCGTTTGACACTTTAAATCACTGCAGAGCTCTAGTTCTGTTGCCAGGCAACTCTGTTAAGGTGCACACAAAGGATCATTATAGATTTCTTGGGTGCAACTGTTAACTTGTACTTCTTTAAAAGGATATTGTAGCATTCTATATCCTGATAAGGTGTCTGTTGTATTTTCCTATGCTTCCTATATCTCTATTCCTCATGTTTTCTATTCAATATGAATAAGTGCATTTTTTGCATTCAACTAAATAGGCTTCCTTGCAAAATCATCCCTGTAAATTCACCAACTCAGGACTCAAGCTCTTCCGCAGCACTGAAAAAAAGAATCAAGTTGAGTGCCTCTTCTTATGCGTCTATCAGACATATGTTACTAACAGGAGATGACAGCATGGCCCACAGTATTTAAATGGTTCATGGTGCCTGTACTCTGATGGCTACGATATGACGTGATGAGCCATAAATATGTCAGATATGACTCAAATGAGCTCTGAAAGGATATGGCAATCGAGTATTCATACTAGATATTCTGCTTTGGGGCTCTGTCTAAAGCCCATTGTGGAACACTCTGACGAAATTTCATCAGAAGATTAATCAAATCTGTCATCAATATCATACCATATCTATATCAACTATGTCTTGTGTATCCCCCCACAGTATTACCCAAGCTGCAGAGGGACTGTGATGAGCACAAATCTGCTCATATTTTTTTTTGAGATTTCAAAATGAGAATTCCCTACGTTGTTACACTCTAGGCAGTTTGCTTAGATATCTTAATATCTATCTTTTTAGTGATACACATGGCACTAATAACTGTGTAAACTTTATTGAGCATCTTTGGCGATATGCGCTGCTGTATGTGTAAATTGAAAATTTGTGAGCAGCCATTCCCCTCTGACTTGAAATGACAGTCTGGCTTCATCGACAGGGCATCTTTTTTTTTTCCTGGATGGAAGTTGTAAGTCATCTTTTGTTTGAAGCCTGCAGGAAGATCATTGCTCAGTTGCAGACGGTTGCTGCAGAAAAGCAGAATGGTGGGATGCAAAAGGGTGAATGATTGGAGGTAGGCTCAGGGAATGAGAAATGCAGCAGGATTACATTTGCATGTCTGGCAAATGGGTGATGAAACACAGCGCAGGACTTTATACTGGAGTTTGTTTGCGCTATGATTGAGATGCAGTAGGTGGATTACAGAGCTCTCCTCACAAAAAAACACCCAAACTCCTAAAGGCCTCAACACACGGAGCCACTCACTCAAACAGAGTAATCTCTTCATCTGATGATTTTTGATATGTTGTTTTTCTGCCTCGTTTCACTGCACCGGGGCTCTTCTCAATTCCCGGGTCTGCAGAAAGATCAATATTGAGAACACATCCTGCTTCGGCAGTGGCTGGACGCTTGCAGCCAGAGATGAAAAAGGTCACTGAATCTAATTAAGCATGATTTTTAAGTTCCTTGATAAGATGGAGGAGCATGAGGGCTCCCCATCCAGTTGCATCAAAAGGATTACTTTGAGTGGAAGAATGAGATGCAGACACACTTCCGAAATCGTCCAGCTCTCGGAATCTATTGCCAATTGGGACATCTTGGATGCAGGGTAACAAATCAAGACAAGCGAGACCATAAGAGATGCTATTAATAGCAAAGGCATATATGTGCATGCACACGCACGGCGGAGCACCCAATCGCACGCTCTCACGCACAGACAATATTAGAGCATGGCCAGAAAAGAAAAAAAAAAGTTTTAAGTATGGTTGAAGGCTTTTTCATCCCTCTACCCAATCCAATTATGTTCCAGTTCAAACAAATGGAACTGTATGCATGCTTCTCAGTCATATGCTGTAGCAATAGAGATATTAACTCTGAAGATGGGAACTATGAGAGGCAATAAGGTACCCAGCAGGGAGTGGATATTGAGGATTAATTTCTCTCATGTCTGATTCTTTACTTCCCCCCATCAGCCCATCTTCTTCTCTGTCTATCTTTCCCTTCTGGCGTTATTAACTTCTGATATGTCTTTCACAGTGGCAGTTTGGAAGATGCTTATTTTACAGTATCTTATAGGGAACGGAAGAACATGTGGGGGAAAAAAGCTAAATGGCAATCCATAATCTGCAATGAGTGCATACTCCAAGAAGTAGCAGAACATTTAAGTAGGTACTTGAAGTAAACCTTGTTCAATTGAGCTTACCACTCCTTGCTGACATGAATACACTGACAAAGTGTATACAGGCCCACAGACAGCTATTAGGATATGGTGACTGTGCAACATCTGCTCTGGGCTTAAAAACAGTAAATATTGATTGCTTTCACTGAACTTAAAGCCACTGTGTGCAAGTTTAAACAATACAGAATGTAAACTGCAGGTATCAGCTATAATCCATGTCAGACAAGATAGGGAATTGTGACCAAAGAAAGCCCCTACTTTTAAGTAAAAATGTATATATTTATGTAGTATGCATCCAAACAGTCCAAATGGGTTATTTATTTCAGTGTTCTTATCATCAGCATGGTAGGAAATTGTTCCATTGACTTTACTCCTATTCATGTCTTTCTGTTGAGGTATTGCCTTTAAATTCTGTCTGCCTTTAATTCAGTTTTGTTTAGGACCACAGCGTTCGGAGATTGAATTGGAACCTTGCCCTTGGGACATTATTTAGATAAAAAATATAGCTGCAATTGACCATCTGAGGGCTGTGAACCCATAGGCCAAACACACACAGATATCACAATTTGCAAAGCTGCCAAAGCGCCTGCTCAGCAACATTATAGAGCATGACCAGATGTGATCCGACAAACTTTGGGGCCAATTCCAGACATTTATGTAAAATTTGATTTCTCTCTGTTTTTTTGGCATAGAAAATTAGGGATTTTACTTTGAGCTGCAATTCCAGACGCTGGCTAAAGTTAGCAGTGTTTGATCATTTGGGTTTGACCAAAAAGAATTCTACCTGCAGTACGAGTAATTGAGGCCAGATAAGAATAAATTACATATCATAGTCGTGATAAGGGCTGGTTTCTATCAAAGCCCATGAAATCAGCTGCTCTCACACTCCACCAGTGCAACACTTCACAGTGTATCACCAAAGGAACTTCACAGAAGAGGGGGGTGATGTTCTTGCTTGTGAAGCGCAGACTCGCGAGGTGAAAATATGCAACCTAAAATATCCGGCTGAGGTCACTCGGTGTCAGTTTTTAAGTTGAAGTCCAATTTCTGGAAGAATTTAAATCACTGTCACCATGTTTTCCATGTGCGGTGATGTGAATCTACCATCACATAATGTAACAGACGTAACTATTATTCTTGTTTAGTGTTTCTACTGCGTAGGTTGTTGGCAGTTTCTTTTACTTACTTGGTCATCCATGAAGGTCATGTACTGTTGTAGTGCAGTATACTGTATATGTATAGCAAAGTGAAACAAGCAACCATAACAACGAAGCCAACAAAGGAAATGGAAAAAGAAATGTCTGCACAGAACTCCAGTCCGTGGAGAAAAATTAGTTTGTCTACAATACATAGATTGGGCTTCTAATCATACTGTAGGTTCTTTCTTCTTAGAGCCTTTTCTGCTTCTTACCCTCCCTGCATCCTGCTGGCCTGCCTCCAAGGTACAATGTAGCCGGTCTAATTCACTGCAGTTTTCTTATAAATGCTACTGTTACAAATATACTGTGTCCTTCAAAGTAGTGTTAATGTCTGGGTCTGAGAGGAAAATGAAAAGGACAGAGCTCTATAGAGTTAGACACTCACCGTCTATAATTCAACATAACTCAAAAGAGAAACTAATTCACCTTGAACCTGCACTTGAACCCTTTGCACCGGTGAAGCAAAAATGATAACACAGTGCTGTATACTGTATATTTAACAATATCTCATGACTGGCAATGGTATATTTTGATTACACCCCAGCTAATGGTCGCTGTTAGCTGACAACCTCCTTCACTGTCATAATATCACAATGTAGCACTGCCAGTCTTGAGATATTACTTTTATAAAACAGTAATCAAATAATACAATATAGAAATTAGAGACACAATCTAATAAAAAACTGTTTTATTAAATAACAATTACATTACAAGAGTCATTTAGTAGTTCCCAGCTGCCTGCGGTTGCTATGCAACATTAGTAAATTGCTAAACTAACCACAGTTTATTTATTCATATTAATTGGAACATTCCCGTTAATTGTACACTTATGGAAAAAATTGTCCAATATCACTGGGGTCATGTGGGGTCTTGTAAGGAGATGCATTGCTTGGTGTGGCGAGGATGCTGCTCCATCGTCTCTGGTGCCTGAGCTTTGGTCACCATGGTGCTGCACAGACAGTGGTTGGGGGAGTTCTGTGTCATATCTGCTTGCTTGCAGAGTTTTGGCAACATTATAATGGTAGCCACTAAGTAATGATTAAAAAGTAGAACAGTAAAAAGACATTAAACATCGTAGCTGTAGCATATGCTCATGATCTCACAGCTATCAACCGATCAAGATTGCAAGATTCCAAGTTTTTAACTACCCGTTTTATAATGAACATTAAAAACACAAGGACAGTTGTATAAGTTTTATATGGCATATGGCATAGTGTTGTGACTCATCAAATAGTTATGATTTTATTTTTATTTTTTGAAAAATGCAACAATATTTCAACAAATGCCAGAAAGACACTTAAAACAATTTAACGCCTGATGGAGATGGGATAAACATGGTCAGATATAACAGTCATTCAGTATTTAAAACCCAGTGTTGATGTAATAAAACCAAAGCATTAATAAAAAGAATAATGCAAGAGTCAAAAGGTCAGACATTAAAAGAAATATTTTCAATTTGAGCAAGGTGGCCAGAAGAGTAGCCATCATCAAAGCTCCTCTTCTGTCACGTAAGGGTTAGAGTTTTTTTCTTTGCAGTTATTTATTTTTCCTGCTTCAGATCACCATCTTTTCTTCCAAACAGCCTTGGCAGCTTGTACTTTTTCTCTCTTTCAGTTCTTCTTCTGCTACATGGTGGCAGAGAATAGCTTCAGCGGTTCCTCTCCTCTCAAACTTTATTTTCCTCTGACTCTCTTTGCTTTGTATTTCTCTACATTGTGTCCTCCGTTTCTCCTGTCTTCTTACTTTTTGTTTCTCTGTTCAGAACATTGATTCTTTCCCAGAGTGTCTAGTAGCACATCGCTTGCAAACCCCCAACTAAGTCTTGTTCACTCTGTACTATTTGGCCCTTTGAGCTCATATTAGCATATTTAGTCCCTACAGTTTAAGACAATGACAGTGTCTCGGAGAAAAAAAAGACCAAAAAAAAGACATCACCATCTAAACCCTAAACCAATCAAAAATGTTAATCCTGTGCCCTTCCCAGTTAAGTTTTAGCACTGATCCTTTCCCTTGCTCCCCAAAAGCGCCCCCACACCCCCCACTCCTGAAATCTCTCTTGCCACCAAAGAATATTTCATTTATGTTTCCTCAGTTCATCATCTTATTTCATTATGTCAGAAAAATACCAATCACCAAAATGATATTGTGTATTATTAATCAGCGTTCACACAGTACGCAAGTATTTTAACTTTAACTTGAGCACAGGCTCAAAGAAACAACTGTTGCCGATGAATCAATTACAATTCATCTTTGGCACACACAGAATGACTATTGGATCATCAGATAATGAGTCAAAGCTTTGTATATACAGTGTTAAATATAACAGTCTGCCATACAGTTGCTATACTTAGAATCTACGTATTTAGTTGTATTCTCTTCTCTGATATCTCTATCATGTGTTATTAATATTCACACACAGCCTCTTGCCTTTATTAAGCTAATTGTGGCTTGGAAACCGGAGTCAAGATTCCATATTTTGACTATATTAATGCGGTTTATGTCTATGTTCATGTACATGCAGCCCCTTATTAACTGATGCCATCAAAACAGCACACAACATATTTAACACATGCAGTTCCCTTAACAACTGCAATCCTCTTTGTGTGTCAGTGCAAACAATACCAAATCACTTGTAAAATTAGCAAATAATCAGGTTTGGGAAGGTTGCTTTGGAAATATTACTAGTTACCCTGTTTAAATGTAATAAGTAATGTAACTTATTAAATTGATTACTTTTGTAATTGTCTAACCAATGTTTTCAGCTGTTAGGGTAAGTGTACCCATTAAGCACCAACATCTAAGTTCAGGTGTTTTTCATGGATACTGACATGATTTATAAGGGAGATCATTTATTAAGAAGCAAGATTTATCTCTCATTTGAAAATGTATTAATTAGTTCATGAAGATTTTGGAATATAAAATAAAGATATTTTAAGAAAAAAGTCAAAAGTCTGGCATGGGCTTAATTTGTACTGTGACACCATTTAAGCCCATGTTGTTTCAGTAAAGCCCACGTCATGATTTATTTACAAAATATTAAAAACTATATAGTTTTCAAAGAATTAAAAACAGCAATGTATGTATTCAATAACATGCTAAATATTAAAACATACTTTTAAAAAACCCTCCTGAGCAAAATCTTAAAGGTATAACTTCAGATGGAACCCCCTTGTATTCAGCAACATTTTCATCAGTAACTGTAATTTAATTACACATTTTTTCTCAGTAACTGTAACGGTTTACAGTTACCCTTTATATTGTAATTAAACTATATAATGCTGTTACATGTAACTAGTTACTCCCCAACACTGCAAAAGGAAGAAGACTTTGTCCACATAAGAACTACATTTTTTCAAGAAGACATGTACAGAGAAAATGTCTTTTTGCACTTTGTTTTTGACATTGTGTGCTTTCAGCGCTTTCATCAGACAACAAATACGCCTAATTTCGTTCAAACCAGGTCAGTGAAGGTGGGAGGTTTATGTGTGCTAGCTGTGGCAGTGACACAGGATCATTGCTGGATGATGCCCTGCAGCTGACAGCAGTGAACCGACCAGAATCCGTTTCATACACTCACTTGAAATGTGTTCTATAGTGAGAAGTGCTCTTGTAATGGGGGGAAAAAAAGACATCCATAGCTCATTGTGGGACAGAGAGGCTGACGGAGAGCTTTTTGTCGAAGGGTGATGCATTCACACCAGCACTCCCACATCCTGTCATATGGAATGGCGTGAACAGTCAGATTTGTCATTAGATGTGGCAGCTATATTCACACTTGGTGGATCCTACTGCAGTAATACTTGGTTTTACTGTGACAACATTATGGTATTTCAAGGCCAGTGCTCCCATTGAAATGAAATTCTCTGTGTAGGAGAAGAAAAAAAATTACTCAAGAATAGGCGGTGGCACAGACAGTGAAGAATGTGAATTCAGTCTTGCCTATCAAGACCATTAAGGTCTATGTGATTGTTTTTTAATGCATTCACTTCAGCCTTTTTTTCTCTCCATTTACAGTACAGTACGTGAACAAAGGGACTTTTGGTCTTTATCCACCCCCCTCCTCCCCTGTCTGATCACTTCATCCACCACCCAAATCCATGCTGACTCCTCTGCACTCTTCCCCCCTCCCCGCCTCTCACTTATGTTCTTCCCTCCCCCTCTCCAGCGTGTCCCCTAGTTTTCTGGTAGCTGTGTCTCTTTGATAATCCAAGACTCTTTGAAGACTCCAATTCCACGCTGCTTGCCTTGGAGCTATTGCACCTACAAAAACAACTGTGTGTGTGTGGGTGTGTGTGTATGTGTGTGTGTGTGTGTGTGTGTGTGTGTGTGTGTGTGTGTGTGTGTGCGTGCGTGCGTGCGTGCGTGCGTGCGTGCGTGCGTGCGTGCATATGTGTGTGTGTGTGTGTGAGAGAGTGCATGCAGAGAAAAAGAGAGAGAGAGAAGAGAGCAGTAGATGGGATGAGAATGGAAGACATAATGGGAGAATGGAAAATAAAACAGTTCCATATGCATTTCCTTTTCAACTGCTTCAGTCTGTATGGTTTTACGCTTGCTGCATACACTGAGAGGTGCACTTCTTCATTGTCATATTTGTTGGTGCAGCTCATTTTTTCTGCGCCTTCAGAGGCAGCAGCTCATTGATTCCTGCATACACGCCCAAAATGCCAGAGCCAGGATGTACTCACAAACGCTGGAACTAAATGGAAATTCTAGGTATCACACTCGGGGAAACTCTCCCAGGCTATATCAAAGAGTTTACATGCACATTCTGCAACAGTTCCTAACATTCACAATAAGAGAATATGATGTATACACCACAGGGTTTCATATAAACAAGTAAAACAGCTTGAACACTAACAAAAAAAATTAGCTAAAGTGGCTTGACCTGTTAGATCTTAACAAAAAATGATTTTCTCTGCTAGCTGTCAGATGCTGCAGAGAGGTAATTAGAGAAAATTAGTTGGCTATACTTAAAATGCCACGGTGATCAAAATTAATCATTGCTAAAACATTTTTCTTCTATCCACTTCCCCTCCGCTTTTATATGACCACCTCTTTCCCCCCCTTACCTTTCAGCAAGTTTGCCTACTCCCTCCTTCTCCATTGTTTTAGTCTCAATCTTCAGTCCGTCTCCTTCCATCTTAGTCTCTAGCCCTCCCTTTTTGTCTCTGTCGCTCTGCCTCTCTTTGGCAGAGGAGCTTGCCATTGGGATTTAGAAGAAATTGAATTGAATTATGAAGGAATTTCGCTGCAGTACGATTGGCATCATTTCCTCCACACAATAGAACATCATTCTCATATCTCTCAGTGTGGGGGAATGAAAATAGGCCGTGCACCATTCTTTCTCTCATCCTTTTAAATTGAATTTTTCATATCACAGGGGCACTGAGACATCAGCCGTTTCCTTTAACATGGGCAGAAAACCCATTTCATAATATCTGAGAGACACAGAACTGTGATTCAATAGGAAAAGTCTGGCTTCCAGCTCCAGTACACATACAATATACCCCAACTCAGGATTTATAAACAAGGCCACATAGGTTTCCTGCAGCTTGAAAAGTTGAGAGTTTTCCAGACGAGTATACTATAGCTGTTTCACAAGCGGTTAAAAGCACTTCATTGAAAAGTAAATGAAATCCAGCATCGTGCTCATACCCTCGTTCTTTTCTTTTCACCTGTTAGTGTTTATGTTTGTGTGTATGTGTGTGTATGTGTGTGTGTGTGTGTGTGTGTGTGTGTGTGTGTGTGTGTGTGTGTGTGTGTGTGTGTGTGTGTGTGTGTGTGTGTGTGTGTGTGTGTGTGTGAAACGTATAGACTGCATTATTCACTTTCTGAAGCCTCCCATTTCACCATTTACCTTTTTAAAGGAAAAGATAGCGCTCTGTAACTCTTTGCAGAAGCTGTATTTTCCACTAAAAAATACCACCCATGTTGCTATACAACAGAGCAATGACTGCTTTTGGTTATTATTCCCATTCATACATCTGCTTCAAAGTTATGAAAGGCAGATGGTGGTTGTGCTTTGCTCCTCCGACCAGAATTCTGGGTGTTCAGCATGTTTCCCTGACCTCGGTGACTCAGCTTGAACAATACCTCTGTGTAATAAAACATTTAAATAAAAACATTTGGCAACAAACTAACTGTGACAAATACATTTCTATCCAATGGACAAAGAAAGCAACACAATATTTTTATTCAAATACAGTGTTTGGTGCCTTCTCTGTTGAAAAATCTTTCAGCTTTTCAAAAAAGTAGGTAGATAGATAGATAGATAAATAGATAGATAGATAGATAGATAGATAGATAGATAGATAGATAGATAGATAGATAGATAGATAGATAGATAGATAGATAGATAGATAGATAGATAGATAGATAGATAGATAGATACATGAAAATATAGAGCAGAATTAAATTAGTGTTACAACCAATAGCATCTCATCTATCTAGCACATGATGCTATGATAACTGGATTGATTAAAAAGGATTATTTTTTATGATTAATTCATCAAAATTATGCACTATTTGACTTTGATCTTGAAATGTTTTAGCAATCAACCAGACTAGCATAAATGAAGATGCAATCAGAATGGCGTAAATGGGGTATCAACCATTTTAGATTAAAAATCAGAGGTTAATGCCTTAAGGATTAGATGCTTCCTCAAGCTTTCAATCTCAGGTTAGATATTAATGAATGTACTTTCATTAATATGAATATCAAATGGGGATACTTAGAAGATGCACCTTAGTACCATTCTAAAATAATAATCACAATAATAATATCATCTTCTGTTATATTATTAAATATTCTTTATGATTATTTTTATGTTGTGTTATGCCACAATATCTAGTCCAACCATACAATCAACCAGTCAACTGTTGCGTGCTGAGAACTGCAGTACACCAGGGAATTATTTCTACAAGGTAGTTAAAGTACAGACAATGCAGCTTGATCACCAAATGTTCACATATAGATCTGTCAAAACACAAAGGGAAATTGAAAGCATGAGAGAGAGATTCAAACAGTAAATCTAACTCGTCTGCAACTCTGCTGAAAGTCTGCTCAAAAAGTTGTGAAGTGGATGGAAAAGCTTTCCCATCTGCATAAGTACCAGCAGGCCTGTGCACTGACAATCAGTGAAGCTTGGCTGGATGACAGGGCACCTTACGGCAGAGTGGTGTCAGGTAGCTCGAGGGCATTCACACTGAGAACTCTGTTCTATGGGAAAGCACAACAGCAGTGGGTTCTGCTGTCCCATCAGGGATCACTGGTGCAAATCAGTAATGGCAAAAAGCTATCCTTGTTGCTTGGGCAAAGCTATTTGCCCCAAGAATCCCTTTTTATTCCTTCATTCAAGCTGCAGGCAAATCCTTTTTTTTTTTTTAAATCCGATCTTTAGGGCAGTCTGTCCAGGCTGTTATTTGACAGTGATTAGATATAACTGTTAATGATAACCCATCTGCATCAGCTGCTGTGAAAATGACATAGGCACAGGTGCATTCACAAAGTGGTGGTGCTTTTTTCCAATACTAACACAAAACAGTAAGCTGCAGGCTCAGTGAATAATGGAGATATATCCTCTCACACCATAGCAATATCCAGTCTCAGCACAGAAGTCCTCCATCAAACCAGACAGCATTAGTGACAGAGGTGTTTCATATAGATATATATATATAGCTCTTGGGATGTGACGTCACTGTTATATGTCAAACTGAAAGTGATGTAAAGGACAGTTTGAAAACTACATCAGATATGATCCACCTATTGAGGTTTGAATCTGATAATTGATAAATGAAATATTTATTGTGTATCATAAATCTAATATGTGCTGCCAGTCTCATTATAGCCTAAAATGCTAAATTCAGACTAGCAGGCTTCTCTTACCATAAAAATAGAGCCTCAAGCTCATGATTTAACTCACTTAGATCATCACTTATGATCTGCGTCAGACTGTTTTCACTCCACATCAGTTTAACCACGACCAGTTGTTGTTTCAAGCTAAGTCATGTCACATTGCGTTGTGGTACTGTGGTATCCCATTGTTTTAATATATGATGTGTAGTCACCAGCAGACACAACACTACAGTTGGCATGTTTGCATGTGTAAATTAATTATACAAGGACAGGGAGAGGAGGTGTAGTGCTTCTGAATTCACAGGTTTTTTGGTGTTTTTTTCTGTATTCCATCAATAGTTTTTTTAAGAATACCTTCAACCGACATAACAACTTGAAATGGTAAATGGCCTGAATTTATATACCTTTGTAGTCTTCCAACCACTCAAAGTGCTTTTAAACTACATACCACCATTCACCCATTCACACACACACACTCACACACACACACACTCACACACTGATGGCAAAGCCTTCAGGAGCAATTTGGGGTTCAGTATCTTACCCAAGGACACTTCGACATGCAGACTGGAGGAGCCGGAGATTGAACCACTGATCTTATGTTTAGTGGGTGACACGCTGTACCTCTTGAGCCACAGCCATAAGAACATCTAACGCTTGTAATGTATCTTTACTTATTGCACTGCATGCCTAAATTTTGGTTTTTCAGAAAGAAAAAAAAGAATTTGATTTCATTTTTGTTTTGTGACTAATTTGACATTTTAGCACCTAAAAAAACACATCTTTAAAGGTTCCCCTTAGCTGGATAACAGTTTTTAAGGTATTATACTGTATGTTGTAATGTCCAAAACAAGAAGGTGATATCAAACTTTGCCTTTGTTATTAGGCCTACACCATATTTCCCAGAAATTGCCAAAACTTTTTATTTTATTTTATATAAAATAATGCAATTTTATTTTGTCTGTGAAGAAAGTAATCTCCCATCTTTATTCTGTGAGCTACAATTTCAGTATTGAGAGGCAACAATGTGCAAACCATTCCTATAAATGTTATTCATAACAAATGGCTTATTTGTTCATTCAAAGTTGACTAGTTCAGGTACTGAGCCATGTTTGAAAGTACAAATTATGTACGTGTGAGGTTGCAGATGGGAAAGTAAAGGCACAGGCTGTCATACTACGTAGGTGTACAGACTGCTCATTTGATTTTTTCAAGCGTAGTATGTTTAAGGCAATAAAGCAACACAATATCATGTAGGGGTTGAGCTAGTTCTTGTGTAGATACATGTTAGATCTATGACATTGAAAGGCTTAATGCTAAAAGGTGGATACAGCAGTGATTCACTTATTTATTTTAACTATTTTTGTTAACTGAACACAGTAGAAGACATCTGGTTAAAAGGGAAATCAACTAAATTTACAGTACATAATAAACTGTGACCACTTTTAATCTTGCACTTGACCATGTGATACCTTTTCATACCATGCATTCAGTAATGAATCAAAGAAATCACTACATAGTTAATTTACTGCCAGCATCTGTTTTGACTTTTCAGCATATCAGTGTATCAACAGAAACATTCAGGGGCAACTGTGTGTGGCTTGAGATTATTCTGAGGCAGTAGGTTGTAGATAATATTTCTGGCAGCCTGACAGAAAAAAAGGGGGCTCCAAATGCTTGGGGAGCTCCAGGTACAGTATGATGATTGCTGTTTATTATGCCGTTAAAATGTGTCTTGGTCCCCTCGTAAAGGCAGAATCCTGCAGAATCTTTCCATCTGCTTTGGGATTGTACTATTACACGTATAAATGAGGCCATTTTAGCCCAATCTAAATGGGGTTATGAATTCAGATGTCATCATAAATGTCCCCTCTTTCATTCTTAGCCCTGTAGCTTCTTACTCCTACCCACAATGCCCAAACAATCCCCCTCTCCCGCCTCCAGTCTCCCAGAATCTAATCCTTCTGCCTGTCCCCTCCAGCCAAAGCGCCGTCCGTGTCTGCCTGACCAACTCCCCACTCCTGCTCAGCCTCTCCTTCCCATCCTTCCGTCTTGCCGCATCCCTGCAGCCCCCAAGGCCTGGCAAAGGATTTGTGCTACGACTAAAAGGAGAATCTATTTCCCATCTCTGTAGCCGTAGCTAGTTATCATAACCAGGAAACATGCTGACTCTCTGGAGTGATGCCTTGAGGAGAAGTTTAAGCAAGAATCCATATTTGAACAACTACTGTAAACGCCGCCTCACATTTTAAATACTCGCTGTGACGTCCAACATTTTAAGGACACACAATTGAAATATGTAATTAATCTAATCCAAACACATGAGGCGAAAGTGGGTTTATTTAAATATCACAATAACATATATAGCTGAAGAATAACTGAGGAATTTCTGTTAAGTTTGGTTTCTTATCACAGTGCATTCTTTCTGTGATAGATAACATATTTCCAGCTGAACACACACACTTTTTGAGTTGGAAAATGTCACTGTGCAAAGCTGCACCAATCAAAAAGCATGTTTAATAGGAAGAAACAACAACATGTTCTTACCCCTTTCTTATATTTGCACTATAGGCAAACAAATCACTATCAATGACAAATACAGTGTTTTGTGCCTCCCAAATCTTTCAGTTTTGTTTGACAATTTAGTGTAATTTCCACTGAGTGTTACCGGTAGCTCATAGGGCTGAGATAAATATTTGGTATATAGGTGTTATTGCACTGTTGAGAGAGAGAGAAAAAAATGATGCATCCCAGAACTCAATCATAATTTAGATGAAAGACTAAGAGATGCAGCTGTGCAGTGAGAAAAAAAACATGTCTGGTTGAAATGATGGGAGATGAGCAGGTTTCTAGAAACATTTTGAAGCCCAATAACAGTATTAAGAACACAGTGTTGATAGCACTTACCTAAGCTCTAAAAGCATTTCTCAGTGGCTGCTGTGTATGTACTAAAAGGATGATGGTTCGAATGATTTCTAGCATGGATTTGTTTGCCAGAAAAGTGGTTGAATGGTAGAAAGCACAGACCCGTGGTATTGATCCAGGATGACTCGGGCAGCGGAGGCAGGCCTGTTCTGCTGTATCAGTGCTTTCCTGACTTTTACGAGGGGTGCTCATGTGTGGGGGTGGGAGGGGAAGAGGATGATTGCATGTGCACTGTAAGGAGTCATCTTTCTGGTGTGGATCGGTGGTAAGTCGCCATTAGTAAACTGATCTTTGGGAGAGGAAATTTAATGGTCTCCTAACTGTATTTACAAGCCATTCAATTTGATAAAGGGTGTGATCCTGAATGATTTATAATATGCCATTGTGCTCCTCTTCAAGCTATCAAATTCAAGATTTCATCTATATTTTCATTCATTCATTTACTCTTTTTATTCTTTCATCAGATCTTATCAATATATAACAGTGAAAGCAGATCTAATGGTGTATTCTAATGCTGGCAAAGTAGTGAATGTCACAAACTATTTTTCCAATGCTCAGTTTTGATCTTTTTCTTTTTTCTTTTTTAGCCTTATTTAGATCTTCTAGGGATTCCTTTTCAGTTAAATTGCAGAAATATTGTCTAGCTTTCCGCTCGGTTAAACATCAAAAGCTGTGGAAAGGGGAAATATTAAAATATGGAGATATGAAGTAGCTCGCTGGGGCTACTGATTAGTGTACCAATCATTGTCATCAGAATTCATCTGGCAGTGGCTGATTTATAAAATGAAACTGTTGCCTGACTAATAATAATAATAGCAACAATGATTCTACTTTTCATGTTTTCAATCCCTGTCGCACCCTATGACAATTGTTTTCTGCATAGTATGTACATATTGTCTCCACAGGAAGTACTTTAACTGTATACAAAGTCTATATGTCTACATGCAATAGCATTTTCGGAGTGTAATTGCATAAATCCCGAACAATAATGCAGAAGGAACATAAACATTATTGGTATTTCGTACATACTGAACACCGCTCCATCTGATAGCATAAAAGTCCTCATTCTGTACCCTGTATGTATCTGCTATTTCATCATCATAGATAAGCTGTGTAGAGCTTTATCATCATAAACATTATCAACATGTCAGGATTTGTGTCATTTTTTAATCTAACGTTCTTGAACATACAGTACATCTGCTCATTTATTATATACTGCATACAAATATACAGAACAGTATCATAATGAATATTTAAACACACGGCCCTAATTTAGATATTTAAATTCTGATTTTAATAGTGTGTGTGTGTTTTTTTAGTCTCATTTTATCAAATTTATGCTGCTTCTAATATGCACACTCTTATTATCGAAGTCTGTGACCTCACTCTATTCATAGATTTCTACCTTATATAATCTTCAGAATAATAATAGTGCAAAAGACTATTTAATATTTAAGCCTGTTTAATATTTAATTCTATTTTCTGACTTTTGAAGAGTGAATTTATAAGGCCGGCAAAATTCAGACAGTTGTCTTAAATGGAGTTTTGAGCTGGAACTGCTCACACGCAACCTACTTGGTGTCTCTGTGGATGCAAAAAACAACAACAACAAAAAAAGAAAAAAGAAACTCATTTGCTGCCTCTCTGTTTTTTTAGCATCCCCATCGGCGAGTGACCTTCTCCACCACCAACCCTGTGCAAGACCTGCAGGATGCCTCTCAGCACAGCTACTATGACAGCGGCTTGGAGGAATCAGAGACCCCCAGCAGCAAGTCATCTTCTGGTCCTCGCATCGGACCCCTGACCCTGCCTGAGGACCACTATGAGAGAACCACTCCAGATGGCAGCATTGGAGAGACTGAACACCCTGAAAATGGTATGACAGTCCCTCTCCATTCTGTTCTGTATGAATATGTATTTAAATGTAAATGGATCTACTATTAGGCTTTTTGTGTGTGTGTGTGTGTGTGTGTGTGTGTGTGTGTGTGTGTGTGTGTGTGTGTGTGTGTGTGTGTGTGTGTGTGTGTGTGTTGGCAATGGAGACATTTAGGGAGATTAGTTTGTGCTCTGTGGCCATTTTAGAGAGGAAATGTTGTGGCACCCGTGACGTTGAGTTGCTGTGTTTGTCGATGACTGTTTAAAATGTTATTGGTTTTTAAGCAGATCTGTGAGTGTGTTTGTGAGTGTGTGTGTGTGTGTGTGTGTGTGTGTGTGTGTGTGTGTGTGTGTGTGTGTGTGTGCGTGTGTGTGCGTGCGGGTGCATGTGTTTCTCAGCCGGTGTTAGAGTGTCTCCATCCTCCTCATCAGCAGGTCCGCTGTCAGACATCCTTAATGACCCTCCCTCACAAGTGTGCTAATTAAAAAAGCCCAACTAATGGAGCATTTGCCCTCTAAATAAATGTGAACCATGACATCTATGCAGACAACACAGTGTTTACTCTAAGCATTTCCTCTACTCTAGTTTGAATGTAGTTAAACTGCAGCTTAGGTGTGCAGGAGCCATATTTTTTCGAGGCACAGTAATCAATCCAGAGGCTGAACACTGATGATCTCAGCATTGGACCATATTGGAGAAAAAAAAAAAAAGAGTCGTAGCCAAAGCTGTAACTGCCATTCTATGAACTGAGTATCATAATAACAATTTTGCTGCCTTAAGCTGTCAAACATAATCCATTACCTGTCTTGTAACACGCTATGATAAGTGATTCACATGGTGCATTTCCACTTACAGTATTTTGCATTGCACTGCTCTCTGGATTAGACACTTTTATATAGTGATATTTCTCTGCTCACACGTAAAACTTTATTTCAAAAGCAAGCATAGTTCTGCTGATTAGCATAACATGGATTTTAGGGGATATTAATAAAGCTTTTAGTGACTTATACAAAACGGTGGATATGTATCAGCAAGGGCTTGATAGAGCTGCTGATCAACATTCACATTTGCTTTGTCACGCTGTCAGTGAAAAAGACACAAATGTACACGTTGTCAATGGGCCTGCACATCACAGATATCTTTCTTTTTTTAAGTTAGGGGGGAGAAAAAAAGTACTATTTCAATATCAGGTGTCCCAAGTTGCAAAGCGTTGCAGGATCAAAGGCTAAAATGTGTCACCCTCACACCAAAATAGCACATGACAAAGTTATATCAGTAGTATCATTTTGCATTGTGACAATGATGACATTTTACAATTCCAGACAGTGGATTTCAATAGGTAACTTAATCATCTCCATTGTAAATGTGTGAAATGAGTGAAATAATTTAAGGATAGGAAGGGATGATAATGTTGCAGCATCCTCTGGCCCTACAGAGGTCAAAGATTATGTAATATCCCATTTTAATGGATAGATTTAGTCATCACATACACATGCTTGATCTTTAAGGCCCATGAGCCAACAGCTGATTATTTCCATCTGCTCTCTGCACTTAAATTGTGTAATATATGCATTCTCCCTTTTTTTCCCTCTATTGTTGTGGCTGTTTATTTTGTTGTTGTTTTTTTTATTTTCCCCATCTGCAGAACACAGGTTTTTCTCAAGCAGGGTGCTTTTTGTTGTCAGCAGCAGGAGAGCAAGATTGTGAGTGGAGATGGAGCAGTTAAAGAATGAAAAGATGGCACAAGATGGGGGAGATGTTAGATTGTGACATGGAGCGGGGACTAAGAGTCTCTGACAAGGAGGCAAAGCCCATAGGATGAACACATAGGAGAGGGAGATGCGAAGATGAACTGCTAACCAAGGATAGACCTAATTAAAATGTGATTCCCACTTCAGGGAGATAACAGAGAGCCCAGATAAAATGAAAGATTAGACAGGAAAATCAAACGAGACAGAGGAATTCCTCCCCAGCTCCACCTGAATAGTGACGTGAAGTCTTTTTTCAAGCATTTGAGTGACAGAGTGACAGGTTGTACTGGTGCGGAGCTTTATTCAATGCAGTAGAGATGACTGACGGGCAAAAAATAGGAAGGTGAGCATGATGTGTCACTCCATTTAAGTAGGATAAAAAGCAATATATGAACCCCCAACTCTCAGCCTTTGCATCTCTGGGCCCCCAGAAATATCGACATGGATGTGCATTTTTGTTGTATGAGTTGAACTTTGACAGTGTCCAATCTACATTTTGAGAGTGTGCCGATGCCCTACAGTGGAGATTGATGTAGTTCATGATCCATTTGGGATCCACTTTTGGCTGTTGGTGGAAATGATGTGAACAGTCAGACTCAAACTCTATTAGACTGGGATCAGGTCAGCTTCCACAGTCTGAGCTCTCAGCGGCTAAAGTTTTTTATCCTTAAAAGCAGCTGAAGATTTCCTGAAGTGCACCTAAATACAAGTCGGTTCACTGATATAGGGTCTGTCGACTGGCCAGTATTAAGGAAATTAAGAGTTTATGGTAACTAGCAAAGACACATTTACAGTTATTTTTATATAAGTTGGCAAATTTTGAATCAAATTTTATGTTTGTTGGCAAATTTTGAATCAAATTTTATGTTTGTTGTCAAATATAATTAATAAGAGTGTTCTTGGACTGGTTGTAGAGACGAAAGTCTTTCTGTGAGTCAGTGAAGTAGACATCAGCCTATTCCCTTATGGTGCTAGGCTTTGATATTAAGAGTAGATTCAAACGACAGTAATAAAATTCCTGATATAAGGCATGCATGCTGCCTGATCTGCAGCAATTAATTTCTAGAGTTCCTCTTTTCCTATGCCTGAGCAGCTGCTTCCTCCTCCTACTTTTTTCTAATTCTTGTCTTCAGGCTGTGTTAGCGTGCACTCCATTTCAGTTTTCCCATGTGTATCTTTCACTCTTATGTTCGCGCATGTGTCGCTTGCACGTTGCTCAGCTGTTGGATAGTCTCATCAGAAACTGTTTATCCCTCGGATGTGCGTGCGTGAGTGTGTCCGTGAGTGTGTCCGTGTGTGTGTGTGTGTGTGCACCTGCATGCATGTATTTGCATTGTTTTTTTTTTGTTTTTTTTTAACATCACACACCCAAATCACTAAATCATTTTGATTACAGTGCTGTTTTACTTTAATAGACTCTCATCATAATCACTGAGCTCTGTAATTCTTTTTAAATTGATTGCTTTAGAAAGCATGAAAATTGCTTATCGTGTATGTATGTATGGTTCCTGTTAAGATGCATGATTTGTCAGATTCAGATTTAGATTTTATTCACTCTAGACCACACATTGTAGTATGGAGCACAAACATAAAACAAAACAGCAGCACAATGGTAAACAACAAGAATAGATCTTTAGCTCTGACTAAGTCATTTAAAGAGAAGCAGATCATTACTCAAAAATGCACCTAGTTTACATCCTATCCTGGGTTTATCTGTCTCTTATAATAATATAAATTTAACCACAGACAGATGGTTTACAAAGTATTTTGGCAGGCACTTCTTTCTATTCTCAACAATGCATGAATTTTTATATTCAAACAAAACATGATTTTTGTCCCCCAGACATTTGTCAGTACATAAATTACCAAAAATAAATAAATAAATATTTCCATCCACTCAGACACTGCTGATCAGATTTTAATTAAAGATCAAAATGATTTATAGTATTGTATTTGTTATTGATCAGTTCACAGGGAGAACGCATTGCTTTGGTGATTTGTTGTTTACATTACACGCTGTCTGACATTTCAAGTCCTCTGAAAAATGACACGAGTACCAAAAAAAAGTTATTTTTATATCAGTAACACAAGATGACATAAGTAAACATTATTTATCTTTAATCCTTGAATTCACTTGGTTTGATTTTGTTCCACCTTGTTTCTCGGTTGCTTTCAGCTCTTACATTTGATACCAAAGAAAACCGATGACAGCCCTCGCTGGTTAGCATATTTTGAGTCCTTGCACACACTAGAAGTCACATAACATAAAGTGTTTAACCTCGTGTCACTCGGAACACTCAGGCATGACTTATTTGGGTCCCTTGATAGGCTTCTGCTCTCTTCTTGGGACACAAGTTTGATCAGCAATCCCGTCATGTCCAGTCCAACCAAGACAATAATCACTCTTCTGGGGATCAGTTGTTAGACGTTTTTGGCTGTGATATGAGGGCTAACACCGACAGGACACAGGTGGATTGAAGACAGGTACCGGGGGGCACAGACACGCACACACACACTTTCACACACAAACTCAATTGACCACAGATGGAGGAATTTTGATGTGGCCGGTTGCCCAGCGTGAGGTCTCGCTGTGTCTTCCTCTGTGTGGACTCACTGCCATATGGGCTATTGAGAGGGGTGAGATAAAATGGAATAAATGGCATTTGCATGATAATGAGGTTCTTTAGTAATGCTGTCTGATTTCCCTGCCTTAGATCTCTCAGATGATGCATGTAGTGTCATATATTTGTTCTTTTTGAACTCCTGTCAGGGATTTCTTTCTTCTGCTTTCATTCATTATGCTTCAGCATCACGGGTTCCATGTGAATACTTGTTTTGGGTGTGCACTAATAATAAAATAATGTGCACAGCATGAGGAACATTTTTAAAGAAAGAGATATCTGGAGGAAGACGAGCAGTTTGAGAGGCAGAACGTCAGTGTAATGGGGCTTGTTTGTCGTATGAGTGCCAGCTTGGGTCCCTGCACAGGTGCCAGTATAACATGCTGATGCAGGGGTGTGGGTTTCCTCAAACAGATGTCATTGTGCCTTGTCAGAGTTCCTGCCTGTTTTTTACTATTAAGTGGAATAGACCAGTGGTTCTCAACCTTTTTTGGGTACTGGGCCTTTGCATATTTTAAAACCTGCATTATTTCTCCACTAGCTCCAAAAAGAAGTCCAATTCTATAGTAGTCTATAAGAAAATGACCCTACTTCTCACTGGATTTATTACCTCAATAAACACTTTCCTAATGAGTTTATGGTCTCAATCACTAGTTTCAAGTCTTTGTCAATACATCATTATGTTCATTTTATAAATCACGGTTCCATTTAATTTAGATTTGAGTACAAAGCAGGGTATGGTGTTCCATTTTTTTCTAGTAAGTATATTTTGTTTTAATGGTTCTAAACCCATTTTTTTGCTAACGGTCAAAATGCCAAACTCAAAGCTTCAAACCAACGGGTGACATCACGGTGGCCACTTCCATTATTTGTATGCAGTTTATGTAAGAAACGATTGGTTTCTGTCATGGGTTCATGTGTTTGGACTCTTTGTGTTCAGCCCTTTGGTTTTGCTCATTTATTTTGGGGTTTTGTAAGGGTGATTTCCAGGTTTTGACTATCAGTTTGCTCCGTGTTTTTACTTGTGTGCTCCTCATCCACACCAGTCCTGCATTTTCTTCATTAGCCCTGCCATGCTCCTTGTGTCTTCCCTAGCCAATCAGCTCCCAGCCTGCCCTTGCATTGTGCCACCTGTTCCCCATTGATTGATTAGTCTGGTTTATATTGAAGTCTTGGATTTTCTGTTCAGTCTCTGTTGGATTCTTTGTCTAGTTCTCATTAGTCCTTCTAGTTTTGTGTTCGCCTGAAAAACAACCAGACCATTTTTCTGCAGCCCTGTTTGTGGTCTTGTGCATTTGGGTTAATTTGCCCTGCTTTCCATGACAGTTTCTGTCCACTGAAACACTAGAGCACACCAGATCAGATCAAAATGAGTCTTCAGCTACTAAAATATGACCAATTATACTCATCACAGATGGAATTAGAAATAAAGGCCTGCGTCTAGTACAAGCCTTTTTCAAATAAAGGCTTGTTAGCTTCTGCAGTTAAATAGGTAAATAAAAGTCCAGATCACTGTTTATGGAAATACAGAACATCTGTAAAGGCCAAAGGGTCTTTTTAAAATATGCATTTTATTAATTCACGGACAGCCTGCCATTACACATTGGACCAGTAGTCGCCTGCAGACCCCTGGTTGAGAAACAATAGAGCACTATGTGGACTGCCAGCCTCTACCAGCAGTGTGGCCTACACCGGCCACTGCTGGAGCTGCCACCACCCGGGAAGGGACAGGTCATGAAACTGGCAGTTTTGTGGAGGCTTTTGTGGAAAAAAAAGTCCTTACAAGTGGTCCCCTGAGGCAAGTTGTCATGAGTAATATGCCTATAATCCCGCGCTCATTCTAGCACACGCATTGTGCTCTGCTCACATCAGCTGCTGCTGTTTGTTACCCCCCAATTGTTTGTAATTTTATTCCAGAGCAAATAGGTCACTGGAAGATCCTAACTGGAGCAGAATTAAACTCTCTAACCTGGATTGGGCTTTGACACTATGGACAATGGCTTACTATCACCCTTTTACCAATAACTTTATGGGACAATGCATCTGAATTCAGAATGGAACTGATGATGTGTCAAGTCGTCATAGTTCTGAACATGTCTAGATTTTCCTTGCCCAATTTGAATCTGAAAATGTGCTTTCGCTTGTTTGATCACTAACAATGCGATCCGCATGCTCTTCCCAAACTTTGGCCCCGCGCATAACAGTGTATGTCAAATGACTGCAGACAGGCCAAACCTTTGAATAGGGTGGCTGTCTGAGAGAAAAGAGACGGCATCACAGCTCAGACCATTAACTGTAGCAAAGTCTGGAATTGGCTTATTGTGTCTTAGTGTGAACTGACATATTGTTGTGTGGTAAAGATTGCAGCCACAAGTGAAATCTAGATTGAACCAGAATAGAAGCCCCATTATCCCAATAAATCTACCCCTTGCATTCAATTTCATACTACCTTCTTTTACACATAAAAGCGATTTCTCTGCAGTTTCATCATTGTGTCCAGCTGACTGGAAGACTATGATGATAACATCACTTGCTTTTGTTAGAACCTGAAATGTATTTCAGGTTTAGTTTGTACAGTCTGAATACTGTAGCTTTTATGTTGGAAATTATATTTTTTCTGTATTCCTTTTTTAGTATCAGTCTTTGTATCTATTCTATGAAAATGCTGAGAAATGATTGAAAATGTTATATGAATAATAAAACATGTTTATTTGAATGTTTAAATTATAAAGAAGAAGAAAGCAAAAAACATAAGTGATTTAGCAGAAGTTTTCTGGAACATTTTTCTAGGGACATATCTTGTCATTTTAATCAAGATCTACACAAGCTACTCGGCTCTTATCCACATGTATATAACATGGATGAAAACCCAGATGAGTGTTCTGAATTATGAGCAGAAAGAAAAGTACATGCATATAAGCACACATTAGGTTCCATAAATAGTGCTTTTAACACCATGCTGCCACCGAAAATGTCCGGTTTTAGCACTAAGCCTGTAAAGTGAATGAGTGAGCCAGTATGCCTAAGCCAGTATCCCTAAGCTTTAGATGTGCTCATGTATTACTCTAACAAAAGTGGATGGCTCTCTGTACTTAGGCAAAAAATGGGATAGCACGCTTGCTGCTCTTGCCACACCAGTGAGTCTGGGCAACAGCCTGCTGAAGCAGCAGGTTTGGAGGTGGTAATGTATGTGTAAACGTGGGTTTGAAAGAACAAGTTTATAAAGACACATGGAGAAAGATTTCTTAATTAGCCTGGTGTCGCTCCTGGCTATAGGAGATGTTCCTTTTAGCTTGAGTGTCCACTGGCAGGTACATGAGATCCTAAGTTGGAACTTTAAGGATAATTATGGAGGCAGACATAGAAAGTGGTGGTAGTGCTCCATTGCTCTCACAGGGTCTTACCTAGTCTCACCCCAGATGTGATTCGTAGAGCAGGTAGAGCACTGTGCATCAGGGAGGGAATGCTGGCAAGGGGCCAGATCCACTTCAACCTCAGTTGGTCGGGCAGCTCAAGCCGGCATCAGAGAAAGGCCCTGGGGGTCATCTCTCCATCATAGTGTGATGGGGACCGAGAGCCGCTGAACCTCCCTCTAACTAGTGTTCTGCCCTTCAATGATGGATGGCACTTGAGGGACTGGAATAGTACTGTATGGGTCTGACATGCATTTCCTTATTTCCAGTGAGTCACAGAGGAATGGAGACGCTATTGCTTTAAGGCTTTCTCACAGTCAGTTGAGGATATCTCTGAATTCACTGCAGTTCAAGGACCCTACAAACTCAATGAGGACTACATCCAGTGAAAATGAAAAAGCCCTCTAAACACTAAATGGAAGAAAACGGTACATTTCATTACAAATGGACATATCCGCCTTGTGAATGGATCAATTCTTAATTTGCAGTTCTGTTTTAACATGGTATATCATGCAGTCAATATTCTAAATGCCTTTAAGCTAAATATAAATGACTTGAATGTGTATTGCTTATCCTCGTGGACAAGTATATTACATTGGTATCCATTTAAGGTGCCATAACTTTACTTTACTGCCCTATTACAAAAAAAACATATTTTTACAGGGGTTTCATATGGTTTTTGATCACTTCAGTGATCACTTCACCAGTACTAAAGATTTCTGGCTTTCCAAACACATTTTAAAACTCACTTCCTGGCTCGAGCCCTCCCCAAAGAGCCCTTGTTCTCAACCCAGAAGTGGAGTAATTCTGACAGAATTTTGCATGATGAAGCTTGTTTTCACCCTGCCTTTCTGCTGGATATCTGCTTTAATTAGAGAGTGTACTTCACTCCATTGTAAAATTGTGACTAATTCATGCTGGTTCCAATCTGAAGCACATAGGCCTTTTTTTCAAGTCACTGGTCACCACTTTCCCATTGGGTAACTTCCTCCTAAGATGGGCCTGTTTTTGAAGGTCCCAACAGTTGTCACTCATCTTGATGAGCTGTCTACTTTGAAACTGTATCTACCCTGGAGTTGAGGTACCCATCATACACACAGCCACTACAGGCACTGCAAAACAAAACAGATGGTGGGTGAAGCCACTTTAATAAAAACATTTTTTTTTAAACAACAACATTGATGTTTACTCTCATTGTGGCTTCCACACACTTGATAGCCCCAGTCTACTTCATCACTAGCCACATTCACATGACACAAAAGCAATATACCCAACATTAAAAGTGAAAAACATCATTGATAAGCCTCCACATTTCAGCCAACCGCTAAGATTTAGCCGTGCACACCCAGGGTCACAGACAAATCCAGACTCCTGCACTGACCTATTTTTTTTCATCAGTTCATTAAAGTTTCATTTTATTATCTCATAATGTATGTAGTGTAGTGTCCTGTCCATTTATATTATTCTAATGTGATAAAACATTTATATTGCTATTTTAATGCCCTTTTAATACTCAAGAGAGTACTAACGTGCAGATGTGGTCTTCATTCAATTAACTAAAATACTCGGCCTCCCAGAAATTCCCAAGTGTTCTTGCCTCTCCCCCACATTTACTCCCATATCTCACTTAATAGTAGGTCACCTTTGTTGTTGTGGTGATGATGATTTCTGTTAGAGGGTTTCAACATCAAAGGACGTGAATGTTGACACTTGTTCTCCATGCCAGAGCTTATAAAAGTCAATCACGAACAAGCAGCTGAATGCTATGGATTGGTAAGGAAGTACAGGGTAGGGGGGGGGGGAATCATGCTCGTCTCATAAGCAGACATGATGACCCCCTGCTGCCTCTTGTGTTTTGCGTTTCACTTCAAGTCCACATTTAAAGACTGAAATTTGCAGTTTCCCTTAATAATTATATATTCAATCATGCTCTTGATTCCATGTGATGTATTTTTTCCCGTTCTTTTAATCAAAGCCTTGTCAAAAAAGCTGAGGCCTGGCAGCACAGCATTGCGAGATTGCTGCTATTCTCTCCTGTTGCATCTCTGCTGCACAAAAAGGCAATTTTCATATTTCATCATGTTATAAATTTGAATTGTCCTGCTCCAAACACATAGCTGTATTGTTCAAAGCATTGTGGGAACAGAGCTTTCCATCTCACTGCGTTAGTGTGCTGACTTTCCCGGTAAATTGTCAGTCACGCAGCAACTCTCTAGCTACAGTAAGCGGTCAAATAAAGCTCTGCCTCTCCAGGGTCATCATTTAGCCGCTACATGGGCTGCTTATATGATTCTGAAGATCGGATTTTGTGAGATTATGTTGATGTTTGTCCATACTCGGACTGAAAATGATTCATCTCCTGTGGCTGCATTATTTAAATCTGTGTGTATTCATTTATATCGCGGTTAAATCTTTATATCACTCATGCTTGTGCGTGTTGCCTAGGATGCATCCAGACTGCAAAGTTCTCAGATCACATTCTTAGCATGACCTCATGGTTTCTGGTTTAAGGATATGATGAAATGATCAAAATTGACCTGGAATAACTCTGGCCATAGACAAGGCATGACATGGCAAAAAGTTGAGAATACATAACTACTGCGAGGCAAAACTTTTATCGCTCTCCGTGGTTTGACGTTTCTATTTTCTATTCCGCCTTGTATGCAGGTGTAGGCATAATTAGCAGCTAATGTTAGCCCCAAGTTAATGACGTCTCCCACTGTAGACCGTGGAGATCAAAGGTAGAATTAGCAGAGAGATAACATCTTGATCGAAAGGGGAGGAAAAACAACAAATGGATCATGGAAGACATCCGTTTTACATGTCAATAAGATCAATCGGTGAAAGATAGTGAGCATGAAAGTGGTGCATAGGAATTAATTCCAGGGGAAAATCCTGAGAGGAAAAATAATTCCTTCTTTGATGATTAGAGCTGTAGATCACATATAGAGAAGACTTTGATTTTCTTACTGATGAAAATAAAAGTTGTACCCATTTTATTTGGTGTGATTTGAACATAGGCTTATAACTGTTCCTAACCATCAAAACAATCTAGAGCCATTTAAATCCAGTCACAATATTCAGTATACTTAAAGGACATTTTTACCACCCCCTTGGTGTAATTATGAAAGGAAAAAAAAATGTCCTACTGAATTCAAGAAAGTGAGTCTTGTAATGGGTTAAATGGAGGCTCTTAGAGACAGGTTAGTATGTGGGCGACAAACAAAGATAAAAGCCAGACTGTAATGTTTTGCGCTGAATGCCATGAACATTAACAGTGAGGCTTGAATGATAGGTTTCCTTTTTCTGCCGCTGCAAGACGAAACATCTTGTACGTGCTCGGATGAGGCCACAGAGCGCTGCCACTGTGGTAGAAAGAGCCACAGAGTGCAAATTTGAAAGCCTTAAAGGAGGAAGAAAGCTTCAAAGGCAGCGACCAAGAAAGAGACATTCAGACAAGAGACAAGAAAAAAGGAGAAAAAAAACGTTTGGGTGAGAGACAGGAATAGACAAGTGACTCTTCAAGCAAATGTCACACAGCAATCAGAGAAGGGTCGGGTGATAAAACAGTCTGTCTAATTATCATGACAATATTTCCCATTAAATCAGTCATAAACGTCTCAAAACGTATTTTTGGTGGTTAGTTTTTTCTCGACTCTATTGTCACTTCCAACCTCAGTGCTATCACCAATTATGAAATGCCAAATAAAATCCCACATGTTTTTCTAATAGCTAATCTGCACCAGAAATACAGGTCTGCACGCGCTCACAGCGGCACCGAGAACAATCAGGTTGCTCAGCGGTGAGAAGCGGAAAATGTTTTCAACAAACTTTGATTCAAACTGTTAAGAGCCGAGTTCTTCTTCTTGCTTGACCTGTGCAGAATTTGTTATGAAGTTACAGTAGTCTTTGTGGGTGGGTGGGAGGGTGGTTGTTGGGGGGGGATAAAGAAAAAAAATCACCAGCCTATTGAACATCCAGTCACAACCCTGCACCACAGGGATTTAGTCTACGTTTCTTTGAGCTTTTCTAATTAAATTACACAGAAAACTGAATGGGAAATGCAAGGTTTCCTATTTCAGGAGTGAGAAAAAGAAGAAGAAGAAGAAGCAGAGTGGGTCGAAATGTAATTATGCAGGCAGGTTATCACAAGGCCAGTATAAATATATATTATGATTACAAAAAAACCTCTTTAAAACACCAATGACTATAGCTACTTCTATTAGTCATTGGGAATGAAAGTCATAGTAATTTGTAAAATAACACTATGAAAAAAAAAGGTTGAGTAATGACACCCATGCATATCATTATATTATTTTAATTTACATCATGCTGGCCCCTGTGTTTACAGCCAATACAAATTTAAATGAACAGCATTAATAGAATACCTATAAATGGCCTAAAGACTAATTTCTAAATTTAGAGGAAGGCAGTGATGTCTAACTAATGCCTTTCAAACTCAACATGCACATACAACTCTGAGCCCCTTAAGTCCTCTCTGCATGAATATGAGATTGAATACAGCATATAGAGTAATGCTGTGTATTATCCAAGCTGACTGCCCAAATGAAAGATTAAGGTAAAATGATGTAGGCATCATTTCTTCTCACGGCAAAGTTAAGTTGAATTACTTTCCATGACCAAGACATACTGTTCTGTACGATGTTTTAATGTATAATACAAATGGATGGATAGGTTGTCTGCAGACCTACTGTATCATTTATTTGTTATTTGTACGGTTACTTTGCAGTCACAAACACATAACTGGTACTATTTGAAGTAAGTCAATCGAGGTACAGTCTTGAAAGTGCTGATGATAATCATAAACCTAAATCACTAGGTTCATGATAAATAATTTGTTTTCTTTGGGGGTTTTTTGTTTGTTTGGGTTTCTTTTTTTTTTCTTTGCATTGGCAGCCGCTACGGATCAATATTCTGTTGTCAAGGTTCAGAATGCAATTTCCTGTCAGTAATTGGCCCGCGAGCCATACAGATTGTTGTGGGCAGAGGCATGAAGCTGTTCTCCACACAACCATTTCACCAACACCTCTGCTCGCAAAGAGAGAAACGATTATATTACTTACCAAAGCAACTGAATCATCATTTATCACTGTTTCCTCGCGGTCCCCCGCCAATGTTTTGAATTTTTTTTATCTGAAGATGCTTTTTTGTATGTCACAGTTTGACAAAGCCTTAGTGTTGGTTGACATATCACACTGCATATCAACTTCTCAATTGGAGGAACTGGTGCATAGCGTGATCTGTCAGCAGGTGCTAAGGCTTTGTCAAATGCAGTGATACAAAAGGCAGTCTTCAAATAAAAGGAACTCCGAGACAAAATGGAAGACGGTGAGAGAGCTGACAGGAGGTGTACCATCACCCACTGAACCATCCACAGCCCGCTTTTTCCTGACGTGCCGCTGGCCGACATGTCCACTCATCAGACTTTGTCAGCAAGAGGCTCGCCTGCTCAGGAAACCAAACATTTCAGACCTTACATCTGCGGAAGACTTTGACACATGCGCCTTTAACTTCAATAGCAATTCTTATCCGGGGGATCACCTTGCTTCGACAGTTCGACTGAGAAATTGATTAGCTTGTTTCAACAAAACATTGAACTGTTTAACACTTAGAGACCAAACAGAGAGGGAGAGGTTTCTCCAAGGCGGTGTTAAGTGGTTTGTTCACAGGTTATCTTGTTTTCATAAGACAAAAAAACAGCTGTAAGTTAAGAGGGATATGTGTTGATGTGCATTTATAACAAAATGTCAGTGGTTCTGTGCTGTGTGTGTGTATTTTAGTGTATGTGTGTGTGTGAACATTTGTACACAAAGCCTGTAGACACATACCAATTATCTATAGCATAACATAGCAGTATTGTAACTGCAGCTTTATCTCACATTTTACTTTCTGTACAGATAAGGTGACAAAGCCTTCCAGCCTACACATACTAATTTTGCTTTGAGATGTGCGAGTGCACGTCTAAAGTTACAAACTCCAAAACATTGTTCTTTTGTATTCCATTACAATAAGTAAGGAGAATGTGTGTGTCGACACTATGTTTGTGTGCTTGTCGCAAGTTTCCTTCTCTTTTAAATGCACCCCTCTGGAGAAAAGGGGAAGAAGAGAAAAAAAAGTGTTTTTGGTTGCCTCCGCTTACTGTGAGAAACAGTTCTGAGCACTTGAATAACAAGACTTGACATGTCATAGCTAAAGAAATACAAAATCCTGGTTTCTTGTTTTTTTCCTCACAGAGTGTGACAACTACAATATACATTCACACCCAGTTATTACACTGATAGCCAGCACCAGACACTAATGTCTGCTCTGATGTGGAATATTTCTTTTTGCTCCTTTTTGTTTCTTAGAACTTTTTTTTTTTTTTTTTTTTTTTTTTTTTTTAAAGTCATTTGCCATATAAACTATTTGCAGGGGCTACAAATACACCATTAATATCACTCATACACTCCCAAACGATAGTAGCTGCCCCCCCCCAGTTATCCCTCCATGAGCTGTGGGTCTCTCATATTTGTTCGCCATCGATCATAGCGGTGTGGCACACACGCTGGAAAGCAGCCGGTGGGGAGAGGCAGCATTTGCAATCAAACAGAGAGGAGCTGTGTGAAATCTCAGGAAGAGGCAGCTTCCCCCATGCCTGTGGGCAGGGGATCAGACGATGAGGAAGCCTGCCTCAGACACTCAACACCTCCCACTGGCACCCTGATGCAAGCAGCATGCAAACCCACCCCTCACATGTATCTGTCAGCCAGGGGGTTAAGCTCTGTGTGTACCCCCACTCTGTAACTGCACTGTGGAGTGCATGTTATGCTACTGCAGTTGGAGGTGCTTTTAGCAGCTTTGCTAAGGTTGACTATGAGTAGCTGATGTGTTACTGAGGGCGGCGGAAGGTGGAAATTGTTTTCTCTTTTTTTCCCACAATATTGCTTTAAGCAGGCTGACCCAATATAAAAAAGGAGAAAGCTACAGGTGCAATCTATCTCCAAGTGTAGAGGACAAGAATTCTGGTGTGCAGAGAGGAAAAAAATGTCATTGAGTCACTACTCTTCAAAACCAAATCACAAGCTCAGTAAATCCAGTCAGCCTGTTCCAGCCAATAGCATAACTGCTGTGGTTTGCCCCTCTGTTCTCCATTGTCCACCTTGGCTCTCCATCCATGACATACAAGACTATAAACTCTAAAGGGTTTGTTCCAGCCTGTGAGCAGATTTATTTCAGGTATAAGAACAGGAGAAAACAGGTTTGAGTGGGTGAGAAAATACCAATTTTTCCCGCTGTGCCTTTGGCTGCCTCCTTCACCCCATGGTTGACTAATTTGCTTCATCATGTCCACCAAATATTCAAACAATGATCATTTCAGCAACGTGTGGGAGTGTGTTTTGATGTGCAGAGCAGACAGTATTCTGCCACGCTGTAAGAGGGTACTACAGCTACAGATGGCTAATGGCCACAGCAAAAGGCAGACACAAAAGTATAATTATCAGTATTGATTTTTTTTCCGCAGAGATGGATTTGAGTGTGACAGAAAGGTCAGTACAAGCAAATGTAAAAACTTGTGCTTTTACAAATGATACACCCTATCATGCCATTTTGTGATAACTACATGATGGCCAATTTATTATCATTGCATGTTGAAAACCTGTTGCGAGTCGACATGAAAATAATATGAACTATAGTACACTAATGACAGCGTGTAGCTACAATTACTCCGACACGATGGGTTGCAGTTCCTGAATTCAGACCTCCCATTTGTTAAATTGTCTGTTAAGAACAGATGATATGTCAAAGCCACCTTATAAATAAAACCATATAAAATGCAGATGAAACGTTGACAGACAAGGTAGTAGCCTACAAAAATAGCTGGCATTTGAGCATCAGTGTTCTCCTTTGATGACGTGCGATATGTGCTTTGGCACCTTTGGAAGAAAATGGCAGACTTTGGCAAGCCAGGCAGTGTATTTAGCTGTCATTGCTCATTTTATGGACCTTGATGATGATGAGCACGGATTCAAAATGGGCTTTAATTCCTGTCACTGGTGCATGGCATCATTTTGCATTACATGTTTTCTTTTAGTTGGCATTTCATTAAATAAGTCCAAATTATATTTTCTAAAAACACAGTCGAGCAAAAGTCAATTATCGACCTGACAGTCAGTGAAGATGTGGCAATTGGGTTAACCATTTGTCTTTATCTCTTCTTTTGTGCGACTGAATGAGTAAAAAGAGAAAACATACAAATATGGAACCTTTATGTACCTTTGTTTGGCCTTAAAATTGTATTCATAGCAAGCTCTTTCACATCCACACATGCAATGGCAATTTCTAATTCATAAAGATAGTAGCGAGAACGATTGTGGCATGGGAAGTGTTTTAGAAAACTTGTGTAAATGTACCTTTTTTCCCGTACACTGATCTTTAGTCGCCGAGCTGCGCAGAATTTTACACGAAGCCGCTTGGTGTGGCGTAAACCTCCTGGAAGCTGTGGAGAGGTTTTAATCAAGTGTGAAATCCTTTTGGAGTAGATGCCTACACAACTGGGCTTGTGCTTAGAAGCGTACTCCTCAACACCCCCCCCCCCCCCCAAACTCTCTTCCCATGAACATCTTTTGTAGCAAGAGTCCATTTCACTGCAGTGATGCATACAGACAACGCTCTTAGCAAGCTGAGAAAATGAAACTCTGATCATCATGCATGAGGCAGTACACACACACGCACACTCTTGCCTCGGTAGACTCTTTTCTTAAAGCTCCAAACTCTGTTTCTTCTCTTTTAATCAGGCATAAAAGTGTACTTTATTCATTTGAAAAGAATCCTAGTTCATTGACATAGGCCTAGTAAACAGACAGAAGAATTTGCCACTTAGGCATAATGATATAATTAAGCATGGATAAGGCAGAACATTGCTCAATTGTGAAGTAAATGTATTTCAAAGCCTAAACATCTAGCAATTTAGGATTACAGGAACAATGAGATTAAGGGCAACAATAGATGGAGCTATGCATTCTCTTTTGTCCAATAATTATTATTTACCAAACAATGGCATAATTGTATATGGATTACCCATGAGAAATTGATGTTTTTGACATAAATATAGAACGTGAAATGAGAATAAATACCCGCCATTCATTTTCATTACGCAGTTTAAAATTTTAAGTCATGCCTGGTCAACACACAAGCTGCCTCTCCTTGGCTTTTGATGGATTGGAGCTTTGGTGGACCAGATGCACTTTTTCCAGCCTTAGAAGTCTGACATTTTGTGGGATAATTATCTTGCCATTGTTCATGAGTACAATACTGATGGTGCATCTCATAGGCTTACTGTCAAACTTGCATTTTCTCTAACTCTCACCACTGCTTCTAATACGTCATCTCTTGCGGTTGCATCATTCACATGCAGCAACATCCGTTGTGTGCGAAACGCTGAGCTCTTTACTGTGAATACATTTTCTCTCTTTTACACACTATCCCGTAGCCACAAAACAAGACAGGGCAACAGTGATGGACATGCTCTTTCATGGTGTGGACAACACTGTGGCGTTACATAATGCATTTATCACAGCAATCAAAACTTAACATGTGGCTGACATCACAGACTCACAGATCTTAATTGTCTGTTTCTTTCTCCACAGACATTGATTTGGCTGCCCTAGTCTGAGTCTGAAGGGATAACAAAGATCCATTGAAGGGTATTTCCATTTAATCTCAGCTGTAAGTTTAGCTTGTCAACAGGTGAGCTGTTTAACAAGCCTATTGGCTGCCAGCTGCACATTTCTGGTAAACAAATACATGGGTTCTTCCGTGGATTTTGACTTGCCTAGAACATTGCATTGTTCTGTGAAGCGTTCCTTTTTATGTGACACTCTCGAGTGATGGCTGAAGCAAGCGTATTTTGGAGCTATCACAGTTTGCACATTAAAATGAGGTCACTGGGTCATGGACCCATTTATTTAATTAGGAGCACTGAATAAAAAATGGATGATAATCAAGGGCAGGGAACTCATTTCAGCACTGTCAATCAATAACTCGTTCAACAATGTTTTTGCCCAAAGGAATCCATTTCCTCCATTTGTTACCAGACACTGTACTCTGTCTATTTTTTCTTCTTTTTTTGTGTAAATTGTTCATGCTTGTCTTGTTTATGTTGACACAAATGTGGGGGTATTTACAGCAATACATTTCTGTTTAAATGTAAACAATACAGTGATATATTTCAGACATGCCAGACAAACTGCTTCTGGATACTTCTAAATGACACAGACACAGCACACCATCTCCTGAATGCATCACATCAGCTAGTGGACTACACACAGAGTAGCGCTCATTACACAGTGCATAGCAACAGCTACATAGCAACTGCTGCTGACTGCTTAGCAACAGCTGCAAAGACCTCAAGGAAGGAGGGGGGGGCGGCAGGTTTCATGGGGTGTTTCAGATGACACCATTTCTGTTCACAAATGCTTTTTATGACATTTTTTATGTATTTCTTTTATTTTTTATGAATGTTGTTCAGAATGTTTATCACTACGAAGCTCACTCATGATGCTGTTTTCTCTCTGCTGCCCACAGACATCCGTTCTCTCCCTGATGTGGCAATGACCGGAAATTGTACAACCGAGTGCAGCGAATTGGGCCACTCAGACGCCTGCTGGATGCCCGGGCATCCCTCCCCTGTACGCAAGACCAGGAACCCCCCGAAACTCTCCACCTTCGTGCCTTACCAGGAGAGAGGGAGTCTGGGACGCCTGGCCAACGGGAGCGCCAGGCTGGGTGGCGAGGAGCACCGGTCGCGCCTTCCACCCTCCCGCAGTGCCTATTCCAACAGTGGTCATGATGCCAATCAGGACTGCCCCTTAGAGGAGATGCCCCTGAGCGTTGCCTCTGAGTATCCATCCACCTCCCCTTCTGGCCACACTCCCAAAAGGGAAATTTATCTGTGAGGAATATCATCAACCGATCGGTGCACAAAATGAAGAAAAAATACACCCACTACGGAAGGAGAAACATGCTAAACATGCTAAAGCCAATGCCCGTTTTTGTAGGTAACAATAGGCTGTGACTCATTCAATCACTGGCATGAACACTTGTTTTTTTTGTCATTTCCTCCTTAAATTATTAATTTATTAGCATATTTATTAAGAATTTCACAAAGTTAATTGATGCACTCACTCATTTATTTATACAAAATCTTGAAGGATACAAAAGGAAGTGCAGATGGTAATTGCTACTTTAGTAGTAACTAATTATTGTTGTAGTTAGCCAAGTCCCATTCTGTGAAGTGATCTCTTGAATTTGAAAGTTGTGATCAGTGCTCTTGTGCCATTATTAGACAATTTAATAGACAGCTGTTGAAAGCCCTATCAGAAGGCGTAACACTTTTGACTAACAATCAAATGAAATGGTCTCTCTTAATGTACAGTGCTGTAAATACATTTGAATGGTGTGTTCTACATATATTTTTCGTCTGGCATAAGCTGAACAAAAAACAAAAAAACAAAAAAAAAAAACTTGCCTCAGAATTTTAGCATATTTAAGCTTTTCTTTGCTGCTGCTGTTAAAACTTGATTGAAATCATCTCCAGGAGTAGAGTTTGAAATTGTGGTAAGCATTTATCCGCTTCACACAATCACACATACACATACACATACACACACCTTCGACCCATAATCATAGTAGAATGGCCTTTACCTCTGCTCCCCGTAGAGCTCTGCCACTGGTGGAGAAAGCTGTGTGGCAACATTTAAACTGACATTATGTTCCACTGACTCTCAGCACTGTGACCTATCGTTCATCATGATTTGGCCACAGTACACCCTCCCCACCCCCTCCGTAGTCACAATGACCAAATGCAGACTGCTCACTCGATACATTCTGATTGGCTTTCTCATTCAAAAGCTTGCCACTCGCTCGGTTTGGCGAAATCATACCGGCGTGTCAGTTTTAAAAAGCTCTTCTCTTATCGTGACAATCAGATGGGGCTCTAAATGCAACTCATAATCCTTTCCCCTCACGACCCATAAGAACTCCTGTAGATTTAATGAATGCATGAGGAGTTATTTACATGAGCGTTCAGGAAAGAAGGCACTTGAGTCTTGAGAGCCACACGAGAGATCCAGTACTTACAGAAGTTAATATTACGCTGTGGTTAAACTAGACCGGTGCTCTACATTCCGAGCACTTTCCTTTCTTTCCCAAAGTATCCCGCTGTATTCTCACTCGATACGTACTTCTTCAGAGGTGAATTTGGTATTCAGCGCACCCGCTGAATGGAAAGAATCCACAGTCAGTGTGGTCCTGGAGGTGTAATGAATAGATTTCAGATTAAATATTTGATTTTATGCCAATAATTATGTCCACAAATACAGGGAAAAGTTGAGCTTAAATGTAGGATTAGACGGTGGGAGTGAGGCTCGATTTACTGCAACTCTTAATTATGATTTTCCTTGTATTGAGGACAACATGCTTAATAAGTTATTAGGTATTTTTCCTCCTTTGGCTATTGAGCAAAGAACAAAAATAGGGCATGCCTGTGGGCTTCATTTATCTTTACAAAGATTTTCCAAGTGAATCTGAAGGATATGTCTGAAGGACACTATGTATTAGTCAGTAATTGGATGTTAATGATGACTACATAGCCTGCCTTACAACATTGTAGAGCTTGCCGGTGTCTTTGATTTAAACATTGATTTGATTAGATTTGTAGATACCTTTCACCTCTGCAGAGTATTTCCATAGTGAGATTGTGTCTCTGAGTAAGGGTGGAAGAGCCTAGAATGGACATTTCCTAATTAGGGTGAGTAATGAGTCCTGAGCTAGGGCATGTGTGAGCACACCCCCCAGGACAAGACACCCACCAGATAATGCAAATCCACCCGCAGAGCTACAATCAGTTAAAAGGGGTATTTTTATCAGCACTTACCTCATCACGCTGCCATTGAAAACTGTGTTTAGAATAATTAAAGTGAAAACATATGGAAATTACCGGACATGGCCATGATTAAATAAGGTGGGCGATTATCCTGCCTTGAGGGGTAGACAGCACATTATGCCGTTTTCAAAGCCATTTAGTGACTGAAATAAAATTCAAACAACAGCCATGATACACTGTGATAAACCCCCACGGCTCCCCCCCATGCGCCCCCTCTCAGAGCTGTGCCTTCACGAATTGAAGGCAGCGGGTAAGATCACTGACCTGGAATTGATGACAAGTGAGAAAGATAGCAATGAGTGATAAAGCCAATGTCACATAGCCTCAGTCACAACTTTATCTATTTAAATGCTTTGGCTCAGTTCAGATTCACAACTGCTTTGCATCAGGATTTATCTCTGGGGGTTAAATCCTAACCTGATTCCAGCTTAAGTACACTTATCGCTTTAGTGAGTCTGGAATGTATCTTCAGATTTTGTCTCTTTGATCACCAATACATGAAATAATTGCGGCTAACTCTTAACAGATAAGTCGTGATCATCAGCAGTTGCTCTGAATGGAATGACAGGAGTTTGATTAAAGTCCTCTACAAAATAACAACAACAAGCTCTGCCCCCCCCCCCCCCCCCCCCCTCTCTCTTGATGAGTTGGACTCTTTCACTCCAGCTGATAATGACCTGCTACTCACCCCTGGAACAATATATCACCAGGTTCGACCTTTCTTTTGAACTCATGCTGAATGAACTGTGTTCTCTCTCAAACCCAGAATGGTTCTCCGTGATGAAAGTGAGAAGACATCATGAAGCACCTAAATACACGCAAAAGTATGTTGGATAATGTTTAATTTGTACTGTAACATTGATTTAATGTTGAATTCACTTGAGTATCTTTTGCCTCTCTGTAGTGTGTATTGTATGGTGATCATTTCTCTGGACAGATGGACAAATTACTTTATTGAAATTGGCAAGGGGGGATTTTTTTTTCTTACTGATCAAAGACTCTTATCAAACTGGTTGTGTGAAAAAATAAAGAAATGTTGGTGGTGTAGTGTACATAGATCTCCACAACCCCGTGTCTGCTGTCAAGCAGGCGGTGATTTTAGCATGAATTCCAAAGATAATTGGTAGAAACAGTTTACTCGCTTTATTTTATTTTACTTTCTGAAATGTCAGTGCTGATTCATATTCAAAAGGCCCTCTCCCAAACAGACTGAAATAAACTGCGCATTTCATCTTTTTCACAGTTCATCTAGAACAAAGACAATTGCCTTGAAAATATGTCTTTGCGAGAGAGAATCTAGTCGTTATCCTAATTGTTGGTATATTTATATAGGATAAAATGCTTGTGATGCCATGTTTTTGTACAGTTTTATGTACATACAAGTGAAGCTTTCTAAAAGTTCTGAGAAAAGCCGATGGCATATAAAAATTGTAACATGTTTTCTTGAGATGTGCACATCTTGCCTTGGTTGGATTGACCTTTGCTGAGTCAGTGTGAATGTGGCCGTTCTATGCCTGCACTGTAGTCATTCACCGGCTCCCACCTCCTGAGGACTTAATCAGTTTTTATGTTTATTGTGAACAGTGGATTGTCTTATCTTACCAGTTTGTTAAACTCCTGTGTTCTGCTTTGTTCTGTTTTCGCATGTTGACAAAATTCTCTTGTAATACTGTAGGTCCTCATGAACTTTGTAATAAAATCACTTCAGGGAAAAAATGAATGCTGTCAGTGTTGTCTTTGTTTTCTATTATTATTCATCGCTTTTGAGTGTTAAACAAGCGTTTGGTTGTTACATTTTTATAAGCGGTTCTGCAGCCTTGGAGCTACATTGTGTAAAATGTGTCTCACTCTAGGACCGTGGCTCATTAAGAAGAACTAGTATTCTTGTCATGTGGGGACCAGCGCCTCATTTCTAAGTCAGGAAGCCCCAGAATGTTGAGAGGGATAAATTCCAGTGCTTGAAGTAGGAGAGTCCCAGGACCTGTGTTCACTACTTCAACTAAGTAAAACAAAGTGGCTCAAGTACACAGTCCTCATCACGCGCTCCGCATAATACAGAACATTTCTTTAAAGCATTGATGAGCTGGCCATGGCTACACATTTAGGCCAAAGCTTACTAGACCGCTGTCTTGTGATGTTAATTTTGAGATGTCTCTGTGCCCTTGCTTTAAGTCAGAGAGATTTTTTTTTTTTTTTTTTTTTCGCGGACAATGAGCTACGGTTGAAAGCATTCAGTGAAAGGCGAACTCTTCTGCCTGGATGTTCACACTCAACGCATTTCTACTGTGTTTGATCATTAGCACATTAGTTGTGAACTTAATTGACTTAATCATTGTTGCACAGATACCATATTATTTAATCATGTGTGAACTACAGTAATGTAAGATGAGTGATTAAGCAATTTCAGGCCTGTTTCACAAGCAGTATCCAAGACTTCAGTCACTTTGGTAATGTAGTTCTAGTGTATATTCTTCTCAAGATGTGAGAGAATATAGGACTACATGCCACTGTGTCTTTTACTCTTGGTTGCTTGTAGTGTCTGTGCTTAAAGGATTTTTAAGACGGCACTCATTTTAATTCAGTTGGGGTATAGAGAACGGCAAGACAAATCTTGCCCTCGGTAATCACCAAAATGGTAGACAGTGCAAATATTTATTACACATCAAACAATGTATCAGACAAGATCAAGACACAGCGATGGATAATATTTTGAGTATTGTGACTGTACATCTCTGGCCACTTCCAAAATGCAGGAAGATAATGACAAGAGGCCATTTTAAATAAGGAAGCTAACAAGACTTGGGCTCTACAGTCAAGGCTCTGTAATGCTCATTGTAAACATAAATACATTTGTTTTTTTATCTTTAGCATGCATGGTGAAATAAATGTAGTAACTGGCCTGAGGGTGGTCATTGGCATTCTATATACAGTACCATGGCTTTATCATGTTGAAGCATGACAGTGTTAAGAGATATGCATTTCAGTATTTCATAGTTGGTTTGTGTGAAAATGGTGAAAGCAGAGAGATCATCATGTTAAGTCACTTGTGAGATTTATATATCTAGTGTTAGTTGAGCAAAGATGTAATAATGAGCTAGAGAGATGTAACAAACAAAGTCCTCATTTTTTCTGAACATTTAGGCATGAACTATTAATAATATATACAGCACTCACAGGTCATTTTCTGTGTTGTAAACATCAGGGTTTTCATCATTTTTACCAGTGTTACCATCTGTGGTATGGTTACAATCTAACAGGCTAATTAGCACAAAAAGTAGAAGTGAGACTAGTGGGAATATCATTAACTTTGGGGGAATTTGCTCATAGGCCAAAGTATTGGACAAATAAAAATGTTGACCGATGATGGTGCTAGATCAGAAGTCATCACCAATTTTTTTTTTTTTTTGTTCCATTTAAATTTCATGATAATCCATTCACTAGACATTTTACTCTGAATCAAAAGTGTCAACCTGCTGGTGGAACTAAAGGAAAGGTCAGGAGATCACAAGAATAATTAGGATACACAATCAGGACCCCAAGAATGTCAGTACAAAATTTCACGGTAATCCACTTAATACTCGTTGAGGTATTTCAGCCTCAACCGAAGTGTTGCACTGACCACCCATCAAAGCTAAAAACAGATAATTCAACAGTGCAGGATTTTCAGCACTAAGGCTTTTCAAATTGCATTTCACAGCCTTGTAACGACGAACCTGCTGTACGTGTATGATATTTACCTCCGAGATCAAGCATCATGTACTTTGTGACTGCTGAACATCTGCACTGGCCAACAGAACTGTCTGCATGAACTCTTCTGGAAAAAGATAAAGGCGACACTCTCCCTTATATAAGCCTGCTAATCTACACTCATTAAATACATTGTCCTCAGTCATAGCTGCCTTGTCCTCAGTCATAGCTGCCAGCTAGCATTATGGAAAAGATTAGTCAATGTATGGCTTTGTATATCTGTGTAGTAAATATTTGTATGCTTGCTTTTCATGCACTGTCTTGGTGCACACAGAAAAGTGTAGAGTGTTCTATAGAATTGTACATAAAAAGGGCTTTTTGCAGTTAATTGGATGTTGCTGATGTTATAGATTACTTTATTTATAAAATAAATATATAATCACTACATCACATTCAGTTCAACATTGCATTCAGTCCTTTATAAATGTGAGGATATAGTCCAGTACACATAAACAACATATTCATCACATTGTACAGTAAGTATAATACTTCAGGAGTAGTGAAAGGCTGTCTGAGAAGAAATGAGGCAGCAGACTGTAGATATCACCATTTGCCACCGTGAGTTCTCCCCTTTCTTGTCTTTGAGCTCAAGGTTGGCTTTGTATTCAGCATTTGCCTGATGTGACTGTTGGCTAAGTGTGTAAAATGTCACAATATTTACTATCACAGTATACACACAACCTCAAACAGGACTTTAAAAGCTTGAATACCCATCTGCACAGTTCCCTTGAGGATGCTATATTCTCGGATATGGGTATCTTGCATGGCCTCTTGCTCCTGCCAGACCTAGTAGTGCTAAGCACCAGCTGAGGCTGAGGAATGTGCATCCTTGAAAACAATGAGCACTGGAAAATGGGGGCAACAGGCAGATTAAGGGAATACAGCTCAGCACCCATAGGTCATTTGAACCTGAGTTCAAAATAAACCTTAAGAGAAAACCAGCCAGCATGTAGAGGCAGGGTGCCAACCATGATCTCCTCCACACTCTCTCCACACAGACCTGTGAATAACCTTTGCCACACCAATGGGCAAGTGTTTTGACAGGCTCTCTGACAGCATTAACAGATAAAAAGCTGCCGCGCACCTGTTTGTTGGACATAACATGCTACGGCAAGAGCGGGGCATAATTGTGATGCATGTTTTCCACCCAGTGAGATGGAGGATGAAAAGAATCCAAGTGGACCATCCCAGGCCTGAGAGAACTCCTAATGCTTTAAGGTATGAAAGATGGGTTCTGTCTTGGCATGGTAAAGCTCTGGTTCAATGTGAGTATGTGACTTGGACAAACAGAGAGAGTAAATGTCTCTGAACCTGATTTTAAGGCAAACAGCAGCCACGCCTTAATAGACAACGGCTTGAGAGGGATTATGTTCCCTGGTGACTGCCTCTAGGACCACTGCACAGGGAGGCATCTCCTAACACCAACAGAGCCATTTTTCAATCCAATGTAAAATATTTGGGCATAGAGTATTTGCAGTGATGGCTTCATTACAATTATTGAGTCACCTGCTGCATAAGTTGCATTCCGTACAGAAAGGCTAATTTAATGCAAAAAGGCAACACAACTATGACACAACATAAAACTTAAATCCAGTTTTTGTGCAGTAATTAGTTTCACTCTCACTTTAACCAGTAGGTTGGATGCGCAAGAGCTTAAAAAGACACAATTGTCCTATCAGGTTCTCTTCCAGTGCTTTCCTTCCAAACAGAACTTGCATGAGTAACTTTACTGAGTTTATCAGCCCTGATGCCTTGCTAAACTCGCTGCTAATTTTAGCCTGCCGTGCTTGGCAGGGAGTGAGAGGAAGCCAATATCATCAATAGCGTGTAACCTTAAAGGTGGACAAGGGGCAGAGCTTGCTGTGCAAACGGTACTACATCATCTACTGCAGTGATAGAAACAGAAAAGAAAAGGAAGTTCAAGGTTTTAATGTTAAATGCATTTAACTATAGCAGATGCAGCGACTGGTAGACTAGGGATAATGCTGTTTGCTATCATATATGGTTATAACACTGCGGAAAGCCAGAGTTACAACTTAACATTTCTATGACCAAGTTTTTGAGGTTTTTGGTTGAGGGGTGCATTTTTACCATTCAGATATTTTGGGATCGGAGTATGCTTGTTCAATTGTTACTTTGGCATTACAACACATCTATTCTCCTATTGAATTTTAACCTAGGGTAAAGGGCTCAGTTTTCTAATTTATTGGTCTATTAGACGTGCTCGGCATTTCACTTCACTGTTGTAGTGAAAGATGACATAACTGGCACCTTCAGGACCTATTTGCTGCTGGAAATTTCTCCTGTGGCAGGCACTGGGCTCCTCAGCATTGCCATGTAGTACTGACTTTCTATATATCAATTATTAATGTGTCTATGTTCTACTGGAGACCCTCTTACTTGAGGGATGTGCTGTCTTAGTATTATGGTTATTATCTGCTTTTTGACTCATGGAAGTGTTTAGCTATTCAGGGGAGTCACTTAGAATTTGGTGAGGGAGACCCGAGACTATGTGGTAATTGACAGTGCAATAAAGATGAGACCGGGAGAATGATAAATTGAATATGTTAAATTGAGTCAATAACTGCATAGATATCTCATGTGCCACCTGACGTGTAATTGAGTTGTACAGATCATATTCTTTTTTTTACAGTGAAAGCACTATAGGCTGGTATCAACTTTTAACATGAGGTTGCTTTAAAATGACCAAACTGAGACATCTTAATACATTTATAAAGATAAGTATCAACAGAATACTGAACAAAAATAAAAACTGGCCCATGCAATGAGTTTAAGACAATTTGATGCTGGTACAACCAAATATCAGAATGGAAACCAACTTTGTTATATTTGAGTTATTCCTTCCTCAGTGACAAATAAAAACCTCTAATAACTAATTTGGCAATGACCAGAACATAGATAAGGATACAGCAAGTGGCTTACAGCTATATATAAGACAATTATTACTTCCTCTTATAGTATATTACATGCATAGCAAAAATAACACAAATTGCAGCCAGCTGTGATAGCATGACAGCACATGGCATGACAATATTTCATAATAATAAAGCGTCTGCCTTTGGAGAATGTCCTCCTCTGATAAAGACAAGCACTTGTTTGCTCAAACAGCTTTTAGCAACCAGTGCCAAATCAGGGACAAGCATGAAGCTTGTAGCACATTGACAAGTGAGGATATGGATGTCAGGGAGGTGGGTGAACAACTAAAGGATTTGACTTTACAACCGCAGATTGAGACTGATCTCCTACAGTACTCAGTCAGGGTTTGGTTACAATTAGGCATGATCACAATGATTCCTAAACTTAATCTAAGGTTTTAGTTGCCTAACCTCAATGCTAATGTGTTACGAACAAGCTCTTGATTCTTAAACCTTAACCACAGCAGACTAGAAGACTCTCACATATTTAGAATGGACTGGTACTGATGATGTATTGAGTTGCTGAGGTATGAAAACTTACTTGTGAGTCTATATATAGCTCAATATTGCCTTTCCCAATACTGGCTACTGTTGATCCCAGCTTGTTTAAACCCCGAGAGTCTTTCCCAGATGAACTCAACAGTTCTATAAACAGGCATAATCATGGATCATACAAGGTCATCATGTTCCTACAGTAAAGAATCCTTCCCTGAATCATTGGGGATTTTGAGATATTCCCTTTAGCAAGTTTTTGCTTTATTACATCCATTACTGGCCGTTAGGCTAATGCAACACATCGGCTACGCTCTCTCCCTCTCTCTCTCTCTCCCTCCCTCTCTCTCCCTTCCTGCTGGGCCTAGTGTGTCCTACTTGGAACACATAACACACATGGATACAGACCATTGGCAAAAAGAAAAAAAGAGAGTAATTTTCTCATAAATGATATTTGAAAATAACCAAACCTGAACGCGACCCGAGGCTGAAGTGCACTAAAAAACCCCTAACCTGATAGTTTGCATAACTGTACTGCAGGGGTTATGGTAATCCATTGTGGGCATGTGTAGTTGAAGTAGTGCAAATGGACACATTCTGGCTTCCAAAGAAATTGCACTGATATTTATCTGTAAGATAAACAGGGCAAAACAGTAACCTATTTCTTTGTTCAAACATTTAGACAGAAAGCTTTCAAAGCTCCCTCCCTGCAGAGTAACTTTCAAACCGGGCGCACTATTGTACTTCTGAAGTGGCTAACACAAGCCTAATCTGAGGTTTGGAGAAAAATTGTTCTTCTAGTTGTAAAGGCCTTACTCCACAGGTTTGCGTGCATTTTTCAGCTCTGCAACATTTCCACGACTATCTATTACCGTATAGATATTCATTATAGAGCCTGCAGGAAGCACTGCAGGGAAACACTGCTCTCCTGTAGCCTTTTCCTCAAGATGAAAACACTACTCGGCTACCGCTGCTGTTGCCTTGGAAACCTGGTCACTCTCACTCTTTTACCCACACTCTTCACCACTCGCTTCATTAAGTGCGTTGCTGCTGGCAATTAGAATAAAACCAGCGGCAGGGCTGGCTGTCTTGAAATGCAGTCTCCAATTAAATACTTTCAAATAGCAATGTTTCTTAAAGCTACATCTGCTCTCTATATAATACACCAAGCACCTGGGAGCTATGCTTCTAAAAGCCTGCACTAAGGTTGCTATACTGATGAATGACTTCAAAAACCCATGTCTTTTAGTAGCGTGAATACAAATGTAACATGGATCAGACACAGCCTTGTTGCAAGGATGCTTTTTCAAGCCTGCCCTGCCGTCAAATAAGCAAAAACAATTCTCCAAATATTGACACGGTTAGTTCACTAGAGGGAAAAAAGGCCTGTGTGATCAATCCAAATCTGCATCCTTCTGTGTGCGCTACTGTTTCAAGTACTTGAGAGCAAGGCGTTATTTTTTTGCTCATCTATTCAAGGCCATTTCTATATAAATGATTGATAACAGAAATATAGGTGGAACGAATTATGGTTACAAGTCTTTAAGTCTGATAACACTCAGCAATTTATGTCACTTCCCATAATTTTTTACTTTGATTAACTGAGGATGTTATTACTGCATTAAAATTGATGGAGTAAATTTAAGTGAATTATTACGGGACGTTTGCTTTAAGTGAATAACTCCTCTGTAGAAGAGCACTTGGTATGTTTCATGTATAACATCATCATTAATTTAATCCCGTCAGTTGCTCTCACACATACTAAAAACAGAGAGAGAGTGAGAGAGAGAGAAAAAACATAAACTGTGTCTGTATCAGACTGCAATGAAATCATCTCTCCCAACTCATCTGAGTCTGTGAAGATTTGCGTCACTCATTTAACTCTTATTACCTCCCACCTGAGCACACTTTCAGTCATTACGGAATTAGCCACAAGCTATCCATTTGCATTGACAGACCTTTTGTGATGGAGCGAAAAGCCGTCAAACAGACTCGGGGCAAAATGCGGCTGCTGTTTTCAGAGCAATTTAAAAGCAGCGTGCAGACCTAAATGTTGCAATCAACCATAAAATTTCACTGTATCGGATCTTCCATCTTATAGACACTGTGTTAATCTTTTGGTTAATTTGTTTGAAGAACGTTATAGATGAATTAAGTTAATCTATCATAACACAGAAGAGGTTTACTTTCAGCTACAATTGTAAACCCTCTAACAGTCAACAACATTTAGTCGTCACTCTCAGTCCGACTATGAAAATATCAGAAATTAATTTCAGAGTCAATATCCTCACTTCAATAAATCATTGTCTAAATAGTGCCAACTGCTGAGAGTATTTCAGCATTAATTCAAACGATGAAGCAAACTGCCACTGAGATCAAGGACTTATTATGATGCCATCGCACTGAGTGAGAGTGAGATTTAATTTTAGTTTGTTGTAATGATTTGTTTTACAAGGGGAGGACATACTGGCTGTGAGGTTGAGCAGAGGGTTCACTTTAATCAAGGATAACAGTATATAAAAAGACACCTCTTCAGTGCACAGTGGCTACATTTAATTATGTCAAAAGTAATTGGTCAGATAACATGTCAGACTTGTGCTATTACCTCACCGTAAAACTCAACGTCTTGTTTTCTTTCCAGACATGTTGTTTTTCAAAGTTACTTGCAGGTTGTACATAATATTTGGGCAGACTGCAAATATTGAATATTTTCTCTCTGCAAAATGCTCCTATTAAAATTAAACATGATCAAAGAAACCACATATTAAGGTGATAACTCCCCGTGTTGCTGTAGCTTTCTGATTGCCAAGATAGGATCATCACTCTCTCAGTTTAAAATCAAATGTGTGAATGTATGAAAGCTTGTGGCTTGTTTTCACAGCATCAGTTCATAGTGATATATATCTTACACTGACAGGATACAATTTGCCACATAAATATTAGGGAACTATATTATGTTACAATTAGTAAGTTAAGACATCAACAGTTTATATCAAGGTATTATGCACATATATCATTTGTCAGAACTCCACTAAAAACCACTTAGCTGCTCATTTACTATTTTTCTGACAGTAGTTAGCTCAATTTCTCGCTGCAATTTTCATCTCCGTAAATTAATAAAACTACTTTTCTTTCCTTTTGACTTGAGGTCATCGTTGTCCACAGGTACCAGTGAGCCCCGGCACCTATTCCTCACACACCTGCTAGCATTCAGGGTCGGGGCTGATGAGTTAATGCGGCTCAGGTGTTGTAATTGAAGATTGCCACCAGCTGGTTGCTTGGCAGGGCAGAGCAGTGCCAAGTTGGCTGTCGGGCTGAACAGGTGAGCGGTGCTTCAATGCTGCTGGCCTCTGTTCACAACAACCCCCTTGTTCATGGAGAGGTACTTGTGTCTCCAGGCACCACATGCACATAATGGCTCTAACAGTAGAATAAAAGGAAACGAACTAGTGCTTCATTGAATATTAATTTGAATCTGAAGACACTCTTAAATTAAAAACCAACTAACCTCATTAGCATGATCTCATTGAGCATTTGAAGTAGAAAGAGAATGGAGCCAAAATATCAAACAGTATTTTGTTGTTCAAATACTTCCTGGGCTGACTGTAGTACCAAATATTCATTTAGTTTAATGCAAACCACCCACACACTGAAAGGCTTGTGGGCCAGTAGTGATCTGTATTGGAATAAATCAGCCACAAACTCTACACAAGCTCTCTGTTAGCCAGGGAGAGCTCACTTACTTCCCCTATGTAGCCTTAAAGGAGACATTTAATGCTTTCCATTTGCATCTCTAAACCTGATAAACATGACATTTAAGTGGTAATCTAATAAACCGCCACTACAGGTCCAAATGGAATTAACACAGTTTGCATTTGCCTAAGATATATTCAGCATATACAGCATATAGACATCTTCAGATGCCCGTACTTACATTAGCAGTTTTTCCATTCTCTCATACTCATTTCCATTAGCAGTCTAAGCTGCACATTTACAATAGCTATTCTCTGCAATAACTAATAAGGGCTCTCGACATCAGAGGTCATGGTGTGTTTTTTGCCCACTCGAATTTCAGTGAGACGTACTTTTAGAACTCGAGCCAGATCTACTGCGAACATTCATCATTCAATTCATATGTTTTATTAAACCCTGACATTTTTCTTTAATGCGAATAAAATAATCCTAAAACAATACCAGACATATCAACTTTAATCACATGCTTTGATTGTGTAACTGGGCTAATCTAGAGTAGGCAGGCACAAATACCCATTTCCTTCATCGTTTTGGTCGCTGCTGCTGCCAGAAGGACATAGAATATGTAAGCAAAGAGAGACACAAAAACATTATGTCTTGCTCAGTGAAATGCTGAAGGGACCGATGTTCAGATTATCTCGTTGAGGGACAGTTTTTGTGTTACCACGAGCATTCCCTGCAGCTCTCGAGAAATTCAAAATCGATCATTGCCTTTACACACTGTGGCACCTGGGTGGGGATGGGTGCAAGCCAGCACCTTGTGCCTCTGAAACAACTACAATGGCACTGCCCCATGAGAAGCAGCACTGCTCTCTAGAGAGACAAGTCAATAAACAGTTACTTGGGCCAGCAGGTTGCTTGTCAGGTGCAATTACAGGGGAAAAAAACATTTTTGAGACTGATGTTACCCAATACAAACCAGGTGGAGATCGGAATGGAAAGAAAACTTTAATGATCAAAGGAGAGATTGGAAGAGGTATATGTGGCACTAAATACGCTGAGTAATGCATGCTGCTGTTAAGAACCACAAAAAGGGCTAGAATAGACTCTTCGAGAACACAGGAGGTAAATGAAGACAAGGGTAGACAGTGGCCATGAAATATGTATGTTTGTTCCGAAGTAGAAGAAGTAACACGGTATAAAATAAAGACTATAAATAGGTAAATAAATAAATATTATCCCTATAATATGCTAAAGAACCCAAAGAATTATTTCTCATTGCTCAAAAAAAAGAAAGAAGAAGAAAACCACAAATAGGTCACAGTATCAGAGTGTGTTCATTCATTAAGATTCAAGATTTACCGGCAAGTGGAATTGCATGACATATCCAAAGTCATCTGCAAGAACAGAAGAAATCTCACAGCAAATGAAATGTTAAACAAGAGTCGTGTGTAGAACACTGTAATGCCCTCAGGCATTATAGTCTGTTGTTGGAAGATAGTCTTGGCATATTATATTTTACAGGGTGTGATTTGTAATGAAATATTAAGTCTAATTAGCAGAATCTTTCTTGGTGAGTAATTTAATAGCATTAGAGTAACGTACAGTGACTTCACATGCTGGTTTTAGGGAAGATCTAATGTAAATCTCATATTTACTGTGGAAAAAGTACAGTCGTAGCATTAGCTTAGAAGTCATTCTGCTCACTGCCAGACACCATCATGGCTGCTGCAATGTAAAAAGGGTTTCCAGGTATTTGACAGAGAAAGCTGTTTCAACACTTGAAGTGTTTCATTATATTTAATCAAAAAGAGAAAGCTTGTTAGGGAGTTGCTCTGAGAATATTAGCTTTCCTTCCATTAGTCCTTGTAATAGTTCTCTAAGTGCAGAGTTCACAGCCCAGTCATCTGACACTTAAAACTAATCACCTGCCTCATACAATCTGTCAACCTTTTACAGAGGCCTTTAGGTGATAGAATAATTGGTTGTGGTTCACTTTCTTCTTGGAAGTCTTGTTGTAGTTCCTTTTTGTTCTATGTGTCTTCCAGTCTCTGAGGGTATTTTGGTTTTGGCGACGGATGAATCTTGTGCAAAACAGAAACACTCAGTGACATTTTGCAGGCAATGAGTTAACTTTGTTGAATGGTGAGAGCCAACTGTCACTTGGGCAGATTCAAATAATTGATTGGCTCATTATCCCAACTCCGTATTTTCTCCGCAGGACACTTCACGTTATTCGGATCTAGCAACCTATTATTTCACCGGGCATTTCATAGCGGAATTAATTTGTGAGCGCTTACCAATCTGATAACTGACGTACTCAGTGATGGGTTTGAAAAAGGCTGCCAAAATGTTGATGTTAGACTAGATACTGGTTATTTTGAGCTGGATAAAATTTCCAGGAACCTCTGGGTTGATCAGTTTCTCAACATTTTATCAACCACAATACAACATTTATTGACTAGCATTATCTGTGCTGAAATGATCCTCCTCTTTCAGTGGGGGATCAATATTAGATAGCAGCAAAGTGCATATTATCAATTCATTCAGAACTTTTCACATGCCATTTGTTTACTTTTATACTTATTTTATTACAGTATTGCCCTAAAAAGCAGTCAGTACAGAAACATATTGATATCCATATTGTGTAGGAAATCATTACACATATTATACTGTAACATATATTCCTATCTTACAAACCTATCCAACCTTTTATGTTTGGTAGCAACACAATAACCAACCCCTAACCCCAGAAGCCATTTAGTTCAAACTGGACAACACAGCCTCATACTGACTAAGAAATGTATCAACAGCTTGTCCACAAACTGTTCACCTAGTTGGACACAGAGGTTTCACTGTATGGTATGGTCCTCTGATATTGCCTGTCCAGCCAATAGCCTCTTAAATTTCTCTGACTGGTTGCTAAGAGTTTTAAGTTCAAAGACTTACTGCATTGCGTCACACACTAGGGAAGAGGCACTGCAAGCACATTGTGTTATAAGATTTACACAATGTGCACCACTATTCATATACAGAGTCAATGGCTGTTCTATCTTCAACAATGTCTGTGCCCCTGAACACTTCCCTACAATATTAGCAACACCATCATACGCCTGACCTCGTTAGCCTGAAATTGGAATATTCAATCTTAGGAGCACATCAATAGCTACTTTGGCTATCTGCTCACCAGTTGTCCCTGGCACCTCATACAATCCCACAAATTCTTCCTGTGGCACCAGGTCTTGGCCCACAAATCTAAAACATATGGAAATTTGCTCTTTTCAGAGTATATCCTGAGTGCCAGAGTATATCCTGAGTGCTATCTGTTATAATTGAACACTGAACCACTGGTAAGAACCTGATTGTTGCTTCAATGCCTCTGCCAATTGTGTTACCGGGCAAGGTTAAGGTTATTCATTTTGGCACTGTGGACTGACGTAATCACAGCAACAGGTGAGCCAAGAGGAAAGAACAGGGTCATCAATTGCAAGTAATGTCCCAAAGTGGTCCAAATTCCCCTCATTTGCCTCATATCTTCAAAATGCGACTCTGCCTAGCCAGATACCTTAAAGAACTCATTTTCTTCAGACAGTGCCTCGCCTCTTCCTGCATTTTAGCCCATGCATTTGATATTGTGTGTGAGCTGGAGTTTGTTCCTGTGAATTGAGTTTAACTGCATGATGATGTGCTTTGCTGGCTTGGTGGCGACTAAAGCTACGTATGGCATTCTTCCAATTATTGAAACCCTTTGTGCACAAGACAGGGTCATTTTTATTTCCAAAGTTATCTTTTTTATGGTGTATGCTTTGGCGCACTCAAAACAAAGAACCTTTTTCAGTGTTAGACTACAATGAAGCAGTCCAGCTACATCCCACTTAACTTTCCCTTCAATGTCTTTACTTATTTTTGAGTTTCCTATGTGTAATAAAATGATGCACTGATGGTAATTTAAAATTTTGAGTGATTAAGATCTTATGAAACCAACTTGTTCTGATGTAATATGTTTTTCTCTCTTCCTATTTCTTTTTTAAACTCATAAACAAATGTGTTGACTTTCAAAGATTATATTTGCTGAACATCATAATATTTTGATGCTAATGCCTCCCTATAATTCCAAACTATAATTCATAGTTAGCCCCTCACCTGAAGCCCTGAAATACCGGTTTCCTCATCAGCATGCTTTGCTTCTCCAGCCTGCTGGAGTGTTTCCTGCATACAAAATAATTCATTAATTGTGATAATTTCATGGGATTTCTATACTAAAATTCAAATCATATTTTAATATATCCATCCATTTTATGTGTATTCCTGCTAGAAACCTGAGCGCTAGGCTACAGATGATGGAAGCCAGGGCTGGAGCTAAACATGCTAAACACTTTCATTATATTTAAAATATAATGAAAGGTAACATGTTTAGCTGATATTAGTTGAAATTATTTTTTACTGGGCTGGTGTTGTTAGGTAATTAGCAGTTTTCATTTTGAATCAGTGTGGCTACTGACTAGTTAGTTTTCTACCTTTTACTTACACTCTCCACTTTCTTGGTGGCATCTGGTATGATATCTACAAAGTACAAAATGTGTTGGCATGGACGACATTTTGTTATGTGTGGTGTGCAGTGCAGGCAATAGAGGAAAGGGAGTAAGGGAGACTAAATGTTTGCCCATGCTTGAGGTATGGACTGACAGGACTGATAACACACACTGATCAGCTCTCGCCACCTCCGTGCCTGGCAGTAAGGACGACATTTGCAGGTATCATGAGACTTCTGATAGCTCTTCTCCCTTTCAGCCAATCAAATGCTAGCATGCCTAAATTGATCTTCTTGAAGATGTAGCCTCTGGTAGGGCACATGGAATTATCTGATATGACTTCACCATAAAAATAATACCAACAAGTTAGCTGAGATATTGATAATTGACAATTCTGTCCTCCCAAAATATGGATAGGGACATGTCCATACTGTGTATATGCAAACATAAGCCCTTGACACACACACATACACACACACCTACCATACAGGAATTACCAGCTGATTGTTATCTTCACGAACAACCCACCCTCCTCCCCTAGAGTGACAGAATGTAACCTTTAGGAGGAACTGACCCATTACCTCAGGGACAGTCAGTGTAGACAGCAAATTCGCAGCGACCAAGTCTTTTAAGAGGCAGCCGAAAGGGCACCGGCTTGTTGAGGGGATACGCACACAGCTCACGGATGTCAAACCCTTGGAGCTTTGCCTATTCACCGCTTGATAATTGGTCATCTATCTACTCTCCTGTGATCACCAGTTTAGTTCCAGCTCTGTGGGTCAGTCATTTATTTCTGGTCTCATTGCTGCTTGTTTGTTTCCAGTTGTGTAGTCAGCTGTTTACTTCTGGTCCTATGATCAGGAATTTATTTCTGGTGCTACAGTCAGTGGTTTACGACTGGTTTCAAGGACATTGCAGTATATGAGTGGTGCAGCAGCCATTTTCTGTTTGATTTTATTAATTAACTGCGGACTTATTTAATGCAGTGGAAACAATGCGTTTGGTCATAAATCCTATATCCATAAATCAAGTTTTATGTATTTAGACGATTTTAGTATGTGGGAAACCATATATGAAATGTCTATGTCCTAGAAAAGTCCCAGAAATGTATTATGTCCTCTTTCAATTGTGTGAGCTTTTCCGAGTACCTGAGTAGTTGAGACTGTGAAATGCTAATAGAAAAGTAGAGAGAAGTTTGGCTGCAGTGTGTGAGCAGTGTTTGTGAAATGAGGTTGAGTGGGACACCCCTATGCACAATATTGAATGGAGCCTTGGGAGCAGAGTGGGATCATGGCAGGATGAGTCAGCTCTATAAATGCAGAGGGAGAGAGGTAAGTAGTAGCTTACATATTGATGGGGTTGATATCTCTGGTGAAAAAGATATGAGATCTATATGACAGCAATACCTTGAAGCCCTTTGAGAATCTGTCAAGAATACAAACTGCTAGTTGATCAGTGATGGAGGTATCTCCCAATTTGCAGTCTCCAAGAAAATACGTCTTGGATGAATGTTGCTGCTGCATGAGAAAAAAAAGTATTGATCAGCTGTTAGCTTTATTAAGATGTGGTCATGAGGTGCTTAGATATTAGTCTCGTTTAGTGTGCAAGTTTATTTAACCAACTGCGTTTAAATCACTATGGGAAAGATTTCAATGTTTCATTTACAGATAATGATTGGTTCAACTTATAAGAATTCCAAAATGGTGTCAAGGGAGATGAGAACTAGATCCATTCATTTTACAGCCATTAACCACTATCTGACTCCCTCAAAACTATTAAGACTCACTTTGAGAGAAAATCCCAAAGGAGGGAAGCACTTTCTCTCTGTGATAGACCACTGATAATGGTTTTGGTTAACAATTTGGGATTGTGCTTAAAGGACTTTAAGTGTAAAATGTCCATTCCCATTCCGTTTCCAAGTGTAAAGAAACATCTCAATGCATTGCTTTCACACGAGACAGCACAGGCACTACTTATGGTCAGCTATGAATTTGCTTAAAGTGCCTGTAATCAGTATTTTTTGTAAAAGCAATGGTTACAACACGAGGTGAGCATATATGAAAATGCTGCCTGAAATTAAAAGCCAGGGCTTCATCCTGCTCTGTATGCTCAATTTGCAAAGTTACCTCTCGGTAGTTATATCATTATATTGATATTTATCCAACGAGTTAGTGCAGATCATAATGACAGACACACCATATGTTTATGTACGTGTATGTGTATGTGTATGTGTGTATACTCAACTGGTTAATATACTGCTGAAAATACTAATACTAAGAATGATGCACAATTAGACTACCGAGTGCCTCCTACAATACTGTACAAATGGAGATTACAACCATGTCTTTTCAATTACGAAATAATGTGATTAATTACATTTTTTTTGTTATTTTCAATAATATCCATATATTGGACAACATATTAAATGGAAAAGAGTGGTAGTTAAGTTTATTGAACAGTGACTTTAGTTGTACTTATTTGTGTTCATTTGTGTTTATTTGAGAGTTTTTGCCAAGGGGTTAAAATGATTTAAAACAACTGTCCTGCATTTCTACACCAGATTAAGTCAAGTCTACATTAAATTGAGGGTGCTATGAAAACCAAGAATGCATCAAGAACAGTATATATAATTGGGTGGATCAATACAGGAATAGCTATTTCATATTTGAATTATATTTATAAAAACATTACATAGCTTAAAATATTAGTAGGTTGCAGACTACTAGGCCATCTTCAAACTCAAATAAGAACAAACAATTTATTTAAATAAAATACCCTTTTAACATGTGCCAATACAGATAATTAAACCTGGTTAAATAATGTTAAACTTGATGGTTGCTATTCTCAATACTCAAAGCTCATCTTCAAAGTTTAGCAATTGTAACAATGTACAAACAGCTTGAATGAATGAAATGGAATCACAACTAACCTAAAAACCTATTATTGGGAATCGCAAGAAAGTTTCAGAGCGAGAAAAAACGGTGTCCCCGTAACCATAGTAACTCCCACTCCTGCCTGCATGCGCAGACAAGAGGAAGAACACTGTGCTCCTGCTAGAAGAGCAACTGACTGAGATTACTGTGAGTAGCATGCATGCAAATAAATTACAATTTAATAGATTTTGTGAATTTTTTGCTTTCCCCCTGATGGTCTGAATAACTTGCTGCTTGCACAGTACTGCTGTTGTGTTGTGCTGCTCTGTCTTGTCTGTCCGTGTGTGGTCAGTGTTTTATTTTTGTCCTGCAATGTTATCAGTTATGAATTTGTTTTTCACTGCGTGAGAAAATGGATGTGTGGTGTGAGAGCATGTGAAAAGTGTCAGTTGTTGTTAGTCTCACGGTCAATGCATGAGACTTGGCAGCCCTGAACCCCTGGGCCTGTAGACTAGGGGGTGGGGCGTGAGTGGGCGCAACATGAGCCTCCAGAAACCAACAATGGGATGAAGATTTGATTGAGGATTTATGGATTTTAGGAAAGACATCACTATCTGATCTAGGTCAAGGTTCTTTGTTAAGGATTATTGCTACCAGTTATTAGGGATGGGCAATATGACATGAATATCATATTAGCATGGCGTTCACTTGCAGTCAGCTGTCAGTTTAACATGATGTGCAGCTGGTAAGCTTCCTATCAGGTCATTAAAACTACTGTAGTTTTCACAATCACACTACCAGGCATCAAATCTGTGTTCAGACCCACCCTACTCTGCCTCTGATTGGCTAGTACTTGCATACTTACTTCCATAATAACTCTGCTCAGACAGATGGAAGGCTAGCAGCCAAACCTGATACAAGTGCAGCTACTCGCAATTTTTTGGACATTTACCATTGAAAACAAAATTGAAGCTAGGTTACCCTAGCTTAGTTAACATGAGCTGCCAGCATTGTGGTGTTTGTGTGTAATCTTCAAGTAATTCATATTTTGTGTGCATCCCAGATCAATGTGGTAATCATTGTGAAGCTTTCACCAGCCTCCAGAATGTGCAAGCCAGCAGATTGTCTCGGGGCACCATCAAATACACCAGACAGGAGAGAGTGGTACGGCCTTGAAGCAGCTACATAGTAGTTAATGAGTCATGCTGTTGGTGTGTCATATGCTAGTTAAGTGGCTCCTGCATTGGTGTGTTTATAAGGTGTACAGCACAGGGAATGTCACAGTGGGACTCTTAATAAAGAGGTTCAGTGATTGTTGCTGATTGACCATCAGTAAACAGTATTCAATGGCTGTGCCCAGTGAGGAAACAGTCTATCCTCCAGTTGATAGACCAGTTTCTGACCTATGTTAAATATTGTGCTGGTTATATTCTGTTTTGTTTTGTTTTCCTACCTGTGCACCACTATTTTGCGGTTTTATAGAAAAGCATTCCTTTCGTAATTCATACATTCAAATACATGTTGATAGCGTCCTGCATAACCCAGATAAGATTAAAATGTAACCTCTCTTAACACTCCCCGTTTAGCATGACATGCCAGCTGTGCGAAAGTGGTGGTGTAATGTTGCTTGAGAACTCCAACCCCAGAGGGTGGATCATAAACATAAATTTCCCTTAATATTTGCTGCAGGTGCGTGGTTATGTGGAAATTGTGTTTAGCCATGTTGTAAATCAAATAGAAGTAAAGCAAAACCTTCTTCATCACACAACTAATTGTCTTCACGCTTTTTTTCATCACCAAAGGAGATACTCACATTGGACCTTGCAAGCAACCACCCTGCTGAACGAAGGTCAAGACATACAAGCACTGGATGGTACGGTAATTGTGCACCAGCTGGGCAGTGAAGTTTTTATGGATTGAGTGCTATGTTGCAGGGTTATTGCATGTGAAAAGCAATGGAAACATTTGTGGTGTTGGTTGTCAATTTGAGAGGCTTGAATGAAGATATGTTTTTATGTGAGTACTGCATGTCCTATTGGATTTTTAAAAAATGATTGTTTCCATAATTGAACATTAAAAGTTTTTTTTTTTTTTGTATGTTCAGCCAACAAAAGACACTTCAACATGCTGCTGGAAGGAGCTGGAATCAAATCGTGAACCTTCAAAATACCCGATGACTGCAACACCTACTGTTGATGATGTTGCATGGTGTTAACAAAAAAGTAATAATAATGTTAATAAATTATAAAATGTTAATAAAATGTTACATGCTTATTTTGCAATTACTACACTTTGGGCCAAAGTATGAGCTCTTAAAATGCAAAGGTATGCTTTTTTTTGTTTTGTTTTTTTGAACATGCCTTTAATCAATACTAGTCAATGTAGAGTTAAATGAGAAATGTCAGACACTGAAACCTTATCAGGTTTGGGTGTTGCATCTTCCTTATATGTCATCTACTACTTAAAAAGGCAGCTTTAATGAGACAATAGCCACTGAGCCATTCCATACTTTTGTTTGTTGGTAGTCAGTTGTGTTTGTGACTTAAGGAGTATCTACTTACATCTGAGGTGGCATGCTGTGCTCCCTATAGGACGTCCTAGCCTTTTCAGCAACAACGTTGGAGGGCAGATAAAGCTAAGCATCACAATTATGATTCACAACATATGAAATATTGAATGAAACATGCTTCAGGCAAGCATTTCATTTAACATGTCGCATAATAGTTTAGCACTGACAGTAATGTAATCAAATTGTGTTGCCACTGCTAACACAATAATACATTAAAGTTAGAGAAGAGATGATATTAGAAAAACTAATTAATACTAAATTTGCTAAAGTTGCAATACAGTTACAATAAGTATTCAAATACAATAAAAGGTATGTCAGAAAAAGTCAGTGGCTGCTGGCTAACTGGAAAGCTTAGCTTAACAATGGTAATACCAAGACAAGAGGAGGAGAAGAGCCATGAGCTAAAGGGGGCTTGGCGTCCAGTGGGCATGTTGTAAGGTGGGCACAGCATGAGGTGCTACAAGCCACAGCAGGACCTTATTGGCTTTTCGACTAGCCCCGAATCTTCCTGGCAGAAGAAAAAAAAATCTATAATAATCAGGAAATGTAATTGATATAACTCCGCCCACCCCCTGCTACTTGTCTGTGGATTGGTAACAAGTCCTTATACCAACCGTGATATCTGCTGCTGGTGCATTCATACATTTTTGCCAGAGAATTTGGCTGGTACATGTCAACAAGTTAATTAGCATGAGATAGGAGCGTTACCTGGTTATATCATGTATGTAAGTGTTTAAATATATTACATTACGCAACCTTTGTTTGACAGTTGGTCAACGGTCATCATGTCCAGGGCATTCAATATCTATATATTGTATTCAGTTATGCATTTTATGCATCAACTCAGGTAACAATTCATAATACTTGGGTGTTACAATATTAAAAATATGGGTGTCAGTGGGTGTCTGTCATCATTTAAATGTTTTGATTGGTAATTGATAGTTGGTAATGGTAAACATAATGTTTTATGTGTGTTTGTTCTGTAATTGAGCACTACAAAATATATTGCAAAATAAGTATCATTCTAGTAATAGAATTGTTGTCAAGAGCAGGGTCTAAATCTTTAGAAAGTAGTAAGTAGGTAATACATTTCATTATTAATGTTAGTATCTATTTTAACTTCTCAGGTCAGCCAGAAACACAAGAGGACAGGCATCCAACACAGCAAACGGGCAGAAAAAATGTAACAGTGAATACAGAGAAACCAGCAACACGAGAGGATGGGCAGCCAACACAGCATATGGGACAGCCATGTACAGTTGAAAGAGCTGGAGGATTACACCCTGACGATTTAGGTGGCAATGGTACAGGGCCAAAACAGGTTAAAATACTTCAGTATTTTAACAAATGTTTTTCAGATCCAAAACTGATTTGGCATATTATTGTTTTGACTAATGAGACATTATTTATCCTGCTTTTAGACCACTGAATTACCAGCTGACAGGATTTTACTCATGTCAAGTTTCTATGGGCTTAAGAGGGTTTTGGCTTCATATAATGCATCCAGATAATTTGAGTACCTGCTTGAATTTCCCAAGTCCCATGTGAAACACCGCTGTAGATAGTACACTCACTAAATGTACCCACTAGCCTACATAAAATAAAACATATTTTTGTCTAAATTGGTTTTGATGGGTAATCTATGGAAGCAATTATTTCTGCTTAAATTCATCTTATGCTTGTTAAAAAACTTGTTTAAAAAAAAATACTTTCAGCCAACCTGCATTATTGTGGCAATGTATGCACCCCTTGCATAATGCAGACTTCCCACAGTGCCTCCCCAGTGATTCAACTGCAGTTCAGTGTACAAATATGTAGTTTACCTAACTTTGTTATGTTAACTAGGCTATATTGTATTTATATTTCAGTTAACTTAATCATAATTCAGCTCTGTTTAAAACTGAATTCATAGCACATATTTAGAAATTATTTTTACTGTTATTAAACTTTAACTTTATTTTAGATTAAGTTTGAAGGGCTCCTCTCTACAAGTTATTGGTTGATTAGAGGAAACTTAACTAATTCCAGTACTTCAAAGTTTCAGTGCCACAGATAAGGTAATAAAACAACCTATTATAGCAAAATAACAGGTCCTGTCCAATATAAAAAAGATTTTTGCCATTAAAACAGCACTAGCTTGTGGGTAAAACATCTCCCATCTAGAATGTGCACAAATAAGTACTCTCTACTCATCACTAGGACTGTCACAATAACCACAATATTCCAATACCTCACTATAGACAAAGCAACCACTGTGGGTGGCAAGCAACCGCCAATACCGCACTATCGTCAGTGAGTTGACCAGCGGTCGGTGCTGATGATTGGTAGTTAAAATCTGTATGAATATTTTGTCTCAGTTATGTGTTTAAACTCTCCTGGGTCACTGCAGGCTGCCATTTAACCTGTGAGATAAAGCAGTTTTCCACCAATCTAAAGGCACGTCCAACCAGAATCTATTCATAAATCCCAGGTTTAAGGGGACTTGGCTGTTGGCCAACATTGTTTCCTGCCACAACGCAATTCAAAGTGTTGGTCACGTACTGCTGATCCATTCAGCCAACACATAATCACACTAACATAACTTGTTTAAAACAACCAAAGCTGAAGATATAAAGTAAATTAATGCACAACCAAACAAGACAGGACAATCCTGCTGTAGTAAAACAGACTATCAATAAAGACCCTAAACCCCAAGGTTTGTAGGAAAAAACAGTAATGACTAATGTTAACGTACAACCTTGTGGAAAAGTTCATAAATTTGCTCAACAAAGAATGTGACATAAAAAATGTGAGTGAACATATTTACATTGTAATAGTGCAACAGAACTCAAAAGAAAACTATAGGATAATGCCCTACCAATGTATCATTGGCAGCTTTCACAGAACTCCTGTCTCAGTGTAGTGCTGACACAGTTTTACAGAGAAGCCTATTCCTCAGTCCGTGAACCGTTGCAGAGCAGCGCTCACTACTGATATTCATGAGAACCTTCTGAATGACTTCGAAGGTATATTGCAGCTCCTTTGGGTAGTCAATGTTCAGTGCAAATAGCAGAACCATTAGCATAGCGACTGCATGAGAGTAGTCCTTGAAGCCAGGCAGAATGATCTCATCCTCCAGCACCACTGAGACATCAAGAAGATCCTATACTTGTTTTATCAGGAGGATGCCGACATTGATTTCCCTTACCATGCTGCCCTTTGTGTCTGTGGTCTTCCCAAAGACAGAGAAAAATATAACTTTAAAATCATTTTTAATTGTCTATGCGTAAACAAAAGCATGATTTGGTCCCATTGGCATGGTTTATATGAAAGTAAATTGTGGGATTAGTGGGTTTGTGCATTTGGTTGAGAGTGGTGCTAGAGGAAATTTTATAAGATAACCAAAATTGATAGTGTGAATAAAATGGGGACAGGGTTTTCCAAAAGCATTGGCAACCAGCCATACAGCTGGGCATTAAAACATTTACAGCTTGACCACAGCACAGTTAAAAGGCACATTGCGTGTTTTGGCTGTTTTGCATGCTTATGTGGAGAAATATTAGAGAAACATATTTTGAAGTGGTTGTTTAGCACTTACATGTTTCAACAGAATAATGATAAAAATGTATATCGGGGCAGGGCTTAACATGATCTTCTTAGCCGAACTGTTGCTGTCAGGCAATCTTGAGAGTGTGTGTATGTGTGTGCTTGTTATGCAGTTAGATGTAAGGGGCACTGGAGTTGTTTGGCAGACTTTTTCTCTGTCATATTCCTCTTGCATAATAGTATATTGTATAAGGAAGTAAAGGTCATTCAAAATAATAGTTACACATTGGCACATATGCTGTCCAACACACACACACACACACACACACACACACACACACACACACACACACACACACACACACACACACACACACACACACACACACACACACACACACACAGTGAGTGTTACGCCCATCTGAAAATAATTCTCAATTTATAAAAGATGATTTTGGTCGACAGAAGTATGCTGATTCAACCCTGACTGCATATATAAATGCATTTATTATTCAATAATATTACAGAGTAGATTTGTATAAAAAAAATCAAAAAGAGCGCTAAACTCCACTCAAAGGACTCTGTCTTCTTTCTTCATGAAACAACCTGCCTAGCTGCTCCTTTCCCGATTGAGTTTCATTGATTCAATTTAGCATCAAATATCAAGCTTACCTCTGCAGTTCTGTGGAACTTTGAAGGATCTTTATGGAGGAAATATGGCAGGCCCCTCAGAATAAGATGTCCTAATGTGGCCATGAGGACGACTTGCTTTAATAACAAAGGTCTCACCAGCATTTAACAATCTATGGATCACCTAAATTCATGTTCAACAAGCAACAGTCTGTTCACTCTCACAAAACATATATGAATGAGAGACTGAGCGTTAGACAATAAGAGAAACAAAAACTGTGCAAGAAAGAGAATATATAGTATACTTCTATACCTAGCAGTACAATCACAATGGCTAATTGTGAACTAGAACTGTTACTAATGCTGATACTAGTGCTACTTCATGTTAACAACTGTAGTTGTTTAAGTTGAAAGTGTACAATCGTCATTGATTTTGCCCTAAAATGTTATTCATTCTTGTGGAGAAGTAAAGCAAATAACATCTCACATGCTGGGATTTCTAGTGTAATGATATCAGCTGTGGCACTGGCCCAATTAGACACTCACTCTTACAGTATTAAAGTTTAGAGTCTGTATGTATCATTGACCGATACTTTGCTGCACCCCTAAGCTAAAATACTTACATCATCATCAAGCATCCTTAGGACATTTTTCAGCTTTGGACAGCTGCCAGTCCTGGACCTGTAGAGCTGCAGTAATCGAGGCAAATGCTGTTCTAGCCCAGGAAAAAAGGACCCTCTCAGGTCAGCTGAAGTGATTCGAGTGTATTCAGCTTCAATCTATAGGAAATAATAAAGAAAACAGAAGAGACAAACTTTTTTTCAGATCGATCCATGCAGAAAGGTGAGCCACCTTGCAGCCGTAGGAAATAATGGTGTTTTGTTTGGCTCATCTCACAGCCAAACTGCAGTTCTCCTTTGCTACAACAGATGCCTGAACATTTTTGTTGCTATTGAATGGGATTTAAAAATGTGTTATTTACATATTTATATACCATACTTTAAATAACTTACGTATGGTCATAATGTTGTCCATTAAAGGCCACTGAAGGAGAAAGTCATGACTTAGACTGGTCAATGAGATAAACCTTGCTATACAGGATTAATTTTACCCACTTCAGTGCATTCATAGTCTGTATCAGCAGATGTTAAATACTGAATAACCGATTGGACTGTGGGCAAAAAAAGGACATTACCGCCATTAGATGTCAGTCTTCACAGGAATTTGGGATTGGTTGCTCTTCAACACATAGGCCTAACTACTAATTCTGCACATATTGAAGAAAAAAAAAACGTTCTATTTAACTGAGCACAATTTATGACTGCTTCATATATTCAAATATCGAGGCACAAGGAAGGGTACATGAAAGCAACAGTCTCTCATCTATACTTGAGACCAGGCATGCAAATAGGGTCAGAAAGGTGACAGGGCAGACAGGTGTTCTGGGGGAATAATCATGGAATTATTCCCATATTTCTCCACCCATGCATTATTTTAATATACTGAAGAGCTGTAAGAAGGACAGAAGGCTGTTATACCTGTTAATTTGACCAACAAGCCATGAACCCCATATAGGTCTTGCAAACCAACCCCCGACTCAAATTCAGGATCAGAGTTGCAATTTTCGCTTAAAGGTGTCTAAGCCAGAACCCCTGACTTGAGACCCTTACCTGATGCTCCATGAACAAAGCTGGTCACTTGGTCTTCACCTCCACTACAGGTTGCTCATCTTCAACAACTTGGGGAGAAAGTGCTGACCGTCATTTCGTGACTTTCTTCATCTCACCTTTGATCTTCTTCATCTCTCCAACAATGTTTTGGGCTCTTCTTTCAGAGAGGTGAGAAGGAAAATTGACTTTTTGTAGCTTTCTTGAGGTCCTGTTTTGGGTCCTAAGGAATGGTGATTACTATGGAGTTCAGAGCATCAGCCACATGGACCTTGTTCCTGTAGTTTCCCATTCTGAATTATAAGCTGAATTGCAGCACCAACCTTTGGCAGACCCATGCTACCTCAGGCAAGGATTAACTGTATTAAGCTGCAATTCTACATCATTGGAAAATCTAAGAATCTCAAATGGGTCAGGCTAAGGCCTATGGCAGGTAGAAATGTCCTCACAAAAAGACGATGGGGACGAGGACAAACTTGCCATGTGCAGCATTGAGTCAGTGTGATATGACTCTGGGGCCTGCTTGACAGTTACCTTGAACTGTTGCAGATTGGTCAAGAAGATCAGTCAAGCTCATCAAGTTGCAGAGGGCACTGTCAAACTCTTGATCTTCATATTGGACCACCAAGCCACCTTCCAAACCAAGCTTACATTTCAAGAATGGATAAAACTAATCAAGAGTCTCTGACAAACTACCAATCTGGATTTGTCATCATTGTTGAGAAATTAATAAATTAATTAAGGGGTAAATTAAATTAACAAGTTATTGCCAGCAGAATTAATGAATTGATGAATGAATGTTATCAAAAACATGTCAAAAGCGCATTGTAGGGTAATTAATTCAAACAAAAGCCAATACAATTTTTATTTTGGATAGCTCTTTGTATCAGACAGAGGCACGGCAGATGGTTTTCCTATTGTTTCCGTGGTGATGAAGGGCCAATGATGAGGCAAACTTCCCAGAAAGCGCAGAGCAATGCAGAGCAGATTCTGTGATCCTCAGGTCACCAGGGTGACAGCCAGATGAGAGCTTCTGCAGCAGGTTCAGTGAGGCACTTTGGTTCACTGCTTCCCAGGAGGGTGAATCCTGTGTCAGACTCAGCTGAGGCCACACAGCAGGAATACAGTATGTGTTCCATCCTTGTTGGGTTCAGTGGCAGGCTGCAGAGTTTGGAAACTCTATCTAACCATAAAGTCTTGAAACTTTCAAAAAAAGTTTAACTACACAAAATTGGGGATTAGAAAAGTACATTATTATTCACATGACGAACAAGATGCAATGGATAATGGTACGTTGTATATGGCTTTAGGTATCTTTTTCAGTCTGTCTCCTTATTTGAGTTTCTTTTCTGGTGCTTTCTGCCCTCAGAGGAAAAATGAAAAAAACTCCCAAAAACGCTATGAACGAGCCATGACCGACGTCTGGTAAGGTTGAGAGAAACAATGAAAAGAAGAAGCAAGAGAGGACAAGACAGACAAACAGTTGTAAACTCTACAGTCTAGGGACATGTTTTGGAAGAAAAAGGATCCTTGGAGGGAACACATTGATTACTAATTAATTTCTTACAAAGAGATTTTGTGTGAAGAGAAAACTGTCCTTCAGCTTAAAGGGGTATCATTTTTCCTCTCATATATTTGAAACCTACGTGCTTGCACATTGGATACTCATTCATTTCCGCCATCAAAACACCATGAAAACCAGTGGGAAAACCTAAAAATTGCAATATTGATTAACCATATAAACACAGAATAACATCAATACCTTCATTTTCTAATCTGTAGTCAAGATACATATTTTACACATTCTTAGAGGCATCAGATACTTACTGTGAATTAAAAAAACAGGAAAGGAGGAGAGGGAGCGACTCAAAGGAACACGGCTTATCTCCCTAGATTTAAAAACCTAGCATGAGCATGCTAATTGTCAAAACATCAATATTATTACTAGAAGCTAGGTTAGCTACTTATCATAACTAATGGGCAAACATATATTTTACATTGTGCTAAACCTTACAGCAGTCAAAATATAAAAACAGAATAAAAAAGTAAGTAGCAATTAAACACTGGTGCCATATACATGTAGGTTTGAGAATTCCCAGCTGCCTGCAGATATCCATCTTGTCCAAAACAGCGCTTGTCTTAACACTACTATTAAACTTTAAATTTCAAATGGAATATAATGTTTGCAGTAATCATACAATTCAGTAAAATGAAATGAAATGCAGACAGTACTATTCCAGGCAGAACAGCAGAGACCACCCAAAAAGAATTCTGCTCCACGCAAGCACACACTCTGACCACAGCCCTAGATGTTCTGGACTTAGCCACAGACCTTGTCAACTCTTAGAAATGCCCCTGTGTAGAATGGGTCTTGTTGATGAGAATTTGCTTGTAAGACCTCAAAATTGTGCCTTTCCCAGCTGAAGCTCTGAACAGGACAAAAAGGCAGTCATTGTGCTGAGACATCTGAAAGTAGTAGACAGCATCATTTTCAAAGCCAAATTGCCCGATTTGTATTGACATTTCCCTTTGCCATGGAGAGCCATGTAATGACCAAATGGGCACAGGCAGGAAAATACTTGCTTCTGCCCACTGTCACTTTACAAGGTCATGAGCTTGATCTGCTCTGGTATGAAATTATGGCCCTCGGTATTATGAAAATTTAATTGACAGGAAATGTATCTGCTAATGAAACAGACAAAAGAACTAATCACTTGTTATCTGAAATATTGCCCATAGTGATTTAAAAGATAGACCGTCCATCTCTCTCTTTCTCTGCTTCATCTCAGCTGTAACAGAGTCTCTTACTCAGTTGAGTGATCTCACTTTCAAAACCGTTTTTTTCAAACACACCTAATTAGACTTCACAACCTCTCACTGTCAATCTTGTCTAATTGAAGGTCTCTCATTCTTCTCCTTACCTTGCATGTCTAGTACTCATCAAAAAAAGGTCTCGGTCTCTCTCCTTTCTTTCTACACCCAACTAAATAAACTCATTTCCTCTTTTTACCTGCATGTACGCTCTTAGTAAATGAGAAAATCTGTTATTGAATATCACTGTCTCCCTCGACTGCTCCTTCAACACACCTCTCACCTTGGTTCCCATCCAATCGAGGCTTTTTTGCTTGTTTACTTCTTTCCTGCAACTCTAAAGCTGTTTTTGGAATTGAGCCTATTCCTTTAGATGTTCAAGATCTGCCTCGCTCAACATCCCGTTGCCTCTCAGGAGGCCTGTCTTTTGTTGGCCTAGACATATGGGACGCAGATCTGTTCAATGAGGGAAGCTAGAGAAAAACATCTAATCTTCTCCATAGTTTTTCCACCGCTGTATAGCTTGCACAACAACAGAGTGAAGGTAAAACTTATTTTTCTTTCATATTACACAATATATGCTTCTTTAAAATAAGTGTCTTGAGAGGACATGGCATTGGTGTTATTTATGGTCATAGTTTCTCATGAAAATTGTTGCCCCAAATGGCAAACTAGCCAGAGTCTAACCCCTGTAACGTTGCTTTCAAACACATATACACTTTATGACGACTCTGAGTTGATAAGGCTTCTTTACTCTTACTGTACATATTGTGCACACATAAGTACATCATTAGGATGACTGCAGCTGTTTTGTACAACGGGCAGTATGAATTTGTTTTGTGTGTGTGTGTGTGCATGTATATGGGTGACAGCCTGTGTATGCACCATATGTATGCCTTATGTTATTTCCTTCTGGACAATAAAGTTATGTTATGTTATATTATGTTATGTTATGTTATGTGAAGTTATGTGAAGTTATCTGATCTTATCTTATCTTTGCTTGCCAACCAAATATAACTTTTAGTAGTAACATTTTTCATATTCTTTATTTTTCATATCTGTAGACTTCTATTCATTAGAAGGTTATGGAATCTTTTTTAACCACACAACTACAACAAGACAGGATGAGAGTTAATGTTTTTACAATTACTGCACTTTCTTCTTGGTTCTATTACCAGAGGACATTTTTCCCTTAGATAGGAAAATGCATTTGTCAAATATTAATGTGCACAAATTGACACTGCATGTGAATTACATACTTAAAGAGTTGCTACTGCACCACCTTTGCTCTACATTTGCATTTATAGCTTTCATGTATGTTGCAACATGCACATCTTCTGAAAGCATACACGTGATTCAAACTACATAAGGTCACAGGAGCTTTGATATTGGATACATATGTCAGTGATGTTTTAATTTGACTGTTTTTGATGTCTTATTTTTTAATGAAACAGTTTTATTAAAGAAGTTATATTTCAGTACTTTGCATGAGCCTCACATTCAATATAAATCTTTCACAGAGGCTGTCTGAACACATTTTCAGTTGTCAGTCTGGCTGAGGCGCACATCAATCCATTGAGGTGTGTGCTTCATGCTATGGAGGTGTAGGGTGCCAGGATGCAATGTTAGGCTGCAGCACCTGCTCATGTCCTCTAGCCTGGCTGTTTATCTCCTACTGAGCAGCAAGTATCTCAGAAAATGGATGCAGTCTATCATGCCAGCCAAGTGCAGAATTTTAGCTTTACAATTCCTCCCAAAGAATTTATTGAAGATTGAAGATGGCTTGATTTTGTGCTGCTTAATGAGCCTGACTTAAATTTCTGCTTATGTATTTGTGCTGCCTATTTCCCCAAGGATAACTTGGTGTGATAGAACTTTCTTAAAAACATTTGGAGTCGTTATGGTATGTCTGAGGACAAAAACGGAGTTACAGCTCTGAATGTTGAACAGTTGGGGACAGTGCTTGCCAAATGCTGAATAGCAGCAGCTAATCAGTTTTGGGAAATCAGGACTCAGTTGATTACAAGTATCTCTGGAAATGTAGACCAGAGTTGTTCAAGTTGTGTGTGCCTGGCAACGGTGCAGTCCAATAATGATAACTCATTATACAGTGTTTAAGGGAATCTTAAAAACATTGATGAAATGTGAGTTAAAGAGATTTCATTACAATACCTGCTATTGTTTACTAGGATTACTGCTGCCTGTTTGGATTCACTTGTCTTCTTATCCAGCCTGAAAGTTTGCGAAATGAACAAAATGCCTTTAAATGCACACACATGCTCTTTACACAGAAAGCAAGAGAAAGACAGATACAACGTGTAATCTGGTGTTTAAGACGTTGCAGTATAAAAAACAACCAAAAAAAATAACCTTGCTGTTTTGACAGTACCAGAGGAGGTCAGCCGAATGTTAGCTTTGATCTGTAAACACTGGCATAGTACTATTCTTTAGTCATGATTATAGAATGGAACGGTTTCTGCCTACATTGTGTTTTATTTCATTTTCACCTGAGAATGACATTTCTTAGTCTAGAGTCATAAGGTGCATCCTTAAGCTTTAATGCCTCTTTATTGGCTCACCTCTCTCAGCATTTCTGGATCTAATTAAGATGATATATTGTATTAAACAAAGACAGACACAGTCATGCACACCGACATAGTATAGTTCCTGGAATTCCTGGAGAAGTGAAGGGTAAATCTTATCAAGAAAGAATCCCAGTTTTTCACATATTAAAACATATACTACAATAGATTATATTCAGTGTACTACACAGGCTCTGAGTGATGTTTCTGTCTGACTTAAATTCTAAATATTAAGTGATAAAATAGTCTGACAGTAGGGAATTTAGGTTTTTAAATTTAAATTCTTTCATGAGTAGAAAACAAACGCAGCCTACTACAGGTTATCTTTCATAGTCATTTGATCTTATCTCAAACCTGTGCTTACATTGATTCCACAGTAAATCAGATCTTTTTATGTGCATGACACACAGCCAGGGGAAACATTTCTTATTGAATATAAATGTTGTCACTTTTACTATAATTTGCATTATCACCTCTTAGTAAAAAGGAGTTTAATATCATGAGCAATAGCAGGGGTTTAGGACTGCCAGTATTGCTCATTTTAAAGCTTTGATTACTTGAATCATTGTTGTATTACTGTATGTTATCTGTGATGGAGAGAGAAAATCAAAGCTCACATTATAATGCCAGCCTTTTCTTTGTTAACATAATTAGTGACTTAGAAAGTTCACAAATGTTTAACAATGCGGTGAATTGGAAAAATTGAAATTTAAAAACGTCAATTTGGGAGCTGCCAATATGACATTTTTCACTTTCATAACGAGGTGTTCTTTCACACTTGGCTAAACCTGTATTTCCCCTTCCCTACTCTTATGAGAGGGAGGCCACTTTTGCTCTCTTTGGCCATCACAGTAACAGTCAAGAAGATTTGACAAGCATGGCAGGTTTCTCCAACTCAGCCTAGAAATGGAAGGCGAGAAAGCTGCAACTTCTGAAGCCAATTAGTTAAGTTTTGCCTGTTTTCTTTCATTCTCCTCTCACAAGAAAGGATTGAATGAAAACTTCCTACGGTCGTCTTATCATATGGTAATAATGTACCATGGCCCGCATGTTTTTATGTGCCAAGTCATCTTCACATCATTTATTCTCTTTATTTTGCAGTGCATTCTAATCTCCCTCCGTGAAAAAAAAAAGGTACTTAGAGGATCCTTTTGCAGAATAGCTGGTTTCTGTGCTGCTGAAGTGTGCCAACGGGGAACATTTACTCAGAGATTCTTTGCAGTGTTTAGATAAGACTTTGGATGCTGGTGACAAATCAAATGCATGTCTGTGGGAGTGTGAGAGGACAGCAATACAGCCAATCATGCAAAGCTGCTGCCTCTCTGCCAAAATGAGATTCATATCATGAGTGAATAGCTGTTTTCTGAAAAAAGAAGCACTGAATAGTACAAAAATATCCACTAAAGTGTTAAAGAACATATATTCCTGCCAAAAAAAACATGTGATTACAATAAAACAGAGAAAAGAAATAAGAGAAAGAAAAATATGTTCAGCTTTCTCTGGGAAAACCGACACCTACTCCTGCAGCACTCACTGTTTAATTTAACAGAAAGTTAAAACAAGTTAAAAATGTTCAACTTTGGAAAGAACATTTTTGGTGTAGTAAGTAACTTGCAACTTTTGCTGATTGAATACACCTCACAGCAGTACTTATGCACGGAATGTTTGTTTTAATTATTTATTTTTCATTTTTACATGTGTTTTGGTGAACAAACATGATGTTTGAAGCTTAATAATGAAATGCACCCGCTCAACGTCTGTGACTGCGTCAGAGGACTAAAGTGAAAATGGCCCCTTTCCCATTCTTGCATGTTGGCTTGTTGTTGAAGTAGCCAGAGGGGATGCAGTGAAAGAACGGAGGAGGCAGAGCAGGTTGCATATCATCTGTCTGTGTCTTCCAGCATTGTAACAAACAGTCTCTCATGGTTCAGTGAGAGTAGTTAAGAAAATTATAGCTGTGCCTCAAACAAATTACTTATGTCAAAGTGCTCCCAAGATAAAATTGTATTCTAAAGGTGGAAAATTGTGTTCTGATTACTGCAAAGTACATGATGATCATAAGAACAGAAATACTCAAAGAAAATAGATTTGTGAGCATTTTGTTGATACATCGTGTTAGCTGAGTGGCACATTCTTAGGTAAATTATGCTTTGTGGATAATGTATTGTATAATGTATGTATTTTGATTTACATTCAGTTAGTGCATTCTATTCATTTGAGACATGTACCTTAAGCAGATCTGACTATTGTGTGGCTGTTAGGGTGTTGGCATGAATCTGAAAATCACAAGGAAAGGACTGAAGCTTTGGATGATGTTGTTAAAGATAGTACTCTAACATAATGCTTTTGCCTTCAACTTAGATATATATATTTATCTACAGAACAAGAAGAGCTGGCCGGTCCCAGAGGGACTGACCTCACTGCAAAAAAGGAAAAAAAAAAGAATAAAAAAAAAAGATGCACAACAGAAAACAAAAATCAATAGCACATACAAGAGTAAATAAACAGAACAAAATCACAACCTAAACCACATGACAAGTGTGTTGCAATATTTGCAGCAGTTATGATGTCACAAAAAAATCTCCTCATGCTTTTTTTTTCAAATCTTTTTTTTATTGCAAATTAATCTGCAAAAGAGTGTCTTTAGATCAGACACTCCAATTATAAATAAAAGGTGGGTTCAATTGTTTCGACATAAGTGAGCTGACATACATCAGCCATAATGGTACATACCTGTACTCCCTGTTCATGTTTTGATCTGTTACACTCACACTCATTACACTTGAAGTACATGATGGCCAGCTATTCACATAAGATCATTTTACCTCTATTACGTTGTTATTTGGACCACCAATGTCTTATCATTTATCTTTTCTGCCATTCTGTGATTGTTCACTATTATATTTTAATAATTTTGCAGTTTTTCTGATCATGTTGAAGTCATCTCACATATTCACCACTAAAAATAAAAAGGTACTAACTTACCTTATTGGTGTTAAATAACCTAATTTCTACAAAAGTGGAAATACTAAATTGAACAAAATAACACATTTCGATAAAATTAACACTGAAAGTTCACAACACTGAGAAGGTGCTATTTCGTGTTGTTCCACACCATTTTAGTAAACATGTACACAATTGGTCGGAACATTATAATCATGTTCACAACTACAAATGGGGGAACAAGAAGTCTAGATGTCGATTAGCCCTGTAACTGGAGCCATGCTGCTCCTAACAGCCCATTTCAACTTTTTTATATTGTCATAGATTTAGGTCTGATTACCTTCTAGTGGGCTGCAGGATATATGTCAGTTGCACTGGGATAAATCTGTTTAGTATGTGTAGTTATCCTACACAACCCCTAAACCTTAAATAAGAAAAGATTAAATTACATCTGAACTATTAGACAAAATAATTTGAATGATGCAAAACTCCTGTAGATGAGAAAGTCCAGCCGCATGTACCTGAGTTAACTGACAGTGTGAAATGTTTGGGTAGTTTAATTGTCAGGCTAAGATCGTGACGTCTGTTCCCTCATAAAGATGTCTGGGAAACTTTGCTCAAAATGATTGATGCATGGTGGCATTAATAAAGTTTCAGTACATCCTCGTTTCGATCAGACTGTCACACAACTTGTCACTTTAACGTTTGATTCCACCAACTGCCGTGTCACAGCTTTAATCCTGTAAGTCCTTCTGAGGTGATCACTGAAGTCTTCACACTTTAGCCCAGTTCAACATGGTCTATGGAAAATGAATACTGAAAGACAGCATGAAATCGCATTGGATCTGATAACTTAATATTCAAAATAGTTACTTTCTTTTTTACTGCTGATCGAGGTTATATAATCTTTAAAATGACGTTAGTTTGTAAACCCTTAGTGACATGCTTGATGGAATAATAGCGCATTGTATCCCAAGTAATGCATTGAAGTGATTCGCCTCAGTAGGTAAGGACGTTGCTTCTTCAAATGAGAATTGTGGATTTAATTATTTTAAACATAAACTCTCGAGAAGGACCAGGAACGGAAGGAAATCAAAGTCTAGTACTGCTCTCCACCAAACAAGCATACAGTAAACACATTAAATTTGTCAACTGGTAAACTGGTTGAATGAATGCATGGATAAATGAGAATGGAGAATGATTATTTCATCTTTATTCAGAACAGATTTTGTGTCGTGAATTAAATTATGTAAATAGTAACAATATTCTGTGTCTGTTGCTGCCGATTTATTTCTGCATTTAAACCCTACAATTATGGTTTATTTGTTTGAAAGAGCTACAGTCATTTTTCATGACATCATCCAGCCTTGCTTTATGATCCATTCATAAGGTTCAATTCATCAGACAGTGATGCACTGACTGTATTGAGTACTGTCAGCTTAATGTGTAAAATCTTATGTGAAAAATTGTTTTTAAAAAAACTTTCTGTACTGTGTATTTTACATTTAGGGGAGTGCACGTTTTAATCTCAGTGGAAAATACAGCCTGTTTGTGGCATTTCCAAAAGGGTCAGTTATTTTGCTATAGACTGACAGCCAGTAACTATTCTGACACAGTCACTAACCTTTTGGCGAACATGTAGACCCAAATCATGTTTTTGACCTTTCCTTCACTTCACACATTCTGACAGTCAGAGCCTCACACTGTCAATATTGAGTTTAATTCAAATAGTTTTGCATCTAATTTTGCAAATTAAGCCACAAAAAGCCTCTCTTCTATTTGTATTAATTTAGTAAAGCTGCATTTTATTTCAGATTTTCTATTCTTTTTGTGCTTTAATCTTTGATACTATTCATTGTGCATCAGCTGCCCTTCTAGTTTGATTGCACTGTCTTCACTGTGATCACTCATTTGAAGACAAAAGCAGTGAAAATGTGAAAGCTGTTACTGAAATAATACGCTGTAGTCAGCCAGCAAACACCTTTGAAAAAAAAAATAGACACCTCTTCTTTTCTGTCAGACGGACCTGTGAGATAATTGTTGAACCTCATCACGGAGAACATTTGTTTACACAAATAAATGCTTCCAAACATACTCGGCACACAGGCAGCCTCGAGGCGGAGTTGTGGCATTGTGTCTGAGATGAAAGGGGCAAACTCTTTCGCCTCGAGAGATTCAAACTTGGCCCTCAGTGGGCTGTTCCACTGTAATTAATTCAGCTCTATGTGTCAGTATTTTGGAAAACTCTCCGCATCAACTGCAAATGGATTTGTAAAACTTTCAAAACTCTATTTATGTGCATCAAGGCTCATAAACCTCTCACTAAATTTGTAGTTTTTCTGTTGCACTCTGGCTCTCCCAGTGAATGCCGTTTTGTTTGAATTGCCTTTTATTGCGGTATGCATATTCATGAATGCCTGGTTTGTGTCCTTCCAGTTTCACATTCGGACCACTGAAATACCCCGTTACATCACACCAAAAAGGCAAGTCGCTTTGCCTTTCATCCTCCAGGTCCATAACAACATTTCTTTTGCTGGCCATGAAACTGGTAATTTTCTCACATATCTTGTAGAATCTGGGCTCTGCTTCTCATAGCAAATAAAACATCTCCATGCTTGCCTTTACATGTGTCTTACACACCTCTTGAATTACCAATCTCCAGCAACAACTATCTTTTTTACTGTTACTGAGATAGTTCGCTTATAGCTCAATTCTTACTCAGTGATCTCCTGCTGTACCAATGCACAATAAGAGTGTAAGGGATGGGGAAAACAATGGTGTGGTTGTGGGAGGTTAGGGTGGGGGGTCATATTAACTTTTTGCACATGTTACGGCCTGGCAAAACCCTGTGTATTTGAGGACATGTTGCTTCCTGAACTCTCTCCAGGCCAATAGTGAAGTTAACAGAGACAAGCACTGCCGGGAATTTCGCCATACCAAATTGGAAAGCATAAAAATGGGGGAAGGGAAAATTAATAAAGTATGTCGGATGGTGTGACAGCTCTGTCTGTTTAGTGTGCACTGTGCAGTTATGTGATATGTGTGGCAACTGGGAGAAGTATTCCAAACTAGTTAGGCCAGAATGAACTGACAATACAGATTCATGCACTGCGCGTGCCAAATCCACATTTGTGATGGGCTAGCTTCCACCTGTGCCTCCACTTTCACATGCTTTGAATAATGGTCAGCCATGACTGAAAGAGATGATAATAATTATGCTTTTGAACTCTAGAGTAAGTGAAAATAAAATGCTGTTTCAATTTGAATGTCAAGGTAATAATAACAACATTTTTTTTAAATAGTCCAGGAATGAGAGTGTACTGAATCTGAATATTTTAGATGATCATTTTTTGAATAAAAATAAAGCTGTCACTATGTAAATGCTATAGTCTGATGTGAGTGAGATGCTTGGTAAATCTAATACAAATGTGTACGTCTTGTTGGCAGGCAAGCAGCCTCCTCTAATAGTCCTGTAGTGTTGATTCTGGCACAGCAGCAGTACAAACATGTTGCTGTGGAAGAGGCTACTTCCACTGTAATGTATTTACTGTCTAATTTGTGTCTCAGTGAGAGACCATATATCCTGTTTAGGGAGTGACACCTCTCCTCCTCCACTTTATGGAGCGGTGCAGACATTTGATGGGGACTTGAACATGCTGTGCTGATGGATGAGCTTGTCAAGGCAGCCCCATGATGCTCTGCTCCCCACAGAATGCACAGGGCTGGAGAAACTCAATCATATGGAAAGGCATCGCTTGAAACGTAGTTAATAACCTGTTTATAACACCTGAAAATAATCTTCTTAAGTGTAACATGCTTCACTTACAGGGATAGGTTTACAGTTTATGGTGGGTTAGAGTGTCAGCGTTTATAATGTAGTTAAAAACTTGACATTCTGGCACAAAAAAAAAGAAATGCAAATTTATTGTGTCGTGACATCTCTCTTTTTTCAGCTGATAAACACGCCTAAGGTTGCGGCAGTACATAAGTCAACAAGCTGTTTTTCAAACTGTGCCTTTTTGTTGCACACACACTCTTCCACGCCTTCACCAGTCTGCCTCTGCTGCCAGTGTACAATGCTGAGTGCTTTGCCTCTAATGTTAGGAACTCAGCTTAAGACTGAGAGTTTGATTCCCTGAGGCAGAAGTTCTGAATCGCTGACAGGTGTTTCAAAGTGTTCAATTTGTGGATGTTCTAAAACAAATTCTTGAAACACTGCGCTTTAATACGTCTCTCTGTGTGACTTTCAACGCTATTTCTGTGCTTCTATTTTTGCTTCTCAATTTCCTAATGTGAAAAATACCAATCAACAGCATTCCTGAGTGAAGCCTGAAGCTATTGTAAAGGGCTGTATTGTTAACAAGTCGTATCTCAAATTATAGCCACAAACCATTATTGTTCTCATTTGAAACTTGTATTATCTGTTTCACTATTGCTATTGGATATGTTTGAATACATATTTTGCTATGTGCGATTAGGGGGTGTGACGTGCCACAGTTTAACCGAGTGCTGATGTATGGGTGAGTACATGCATGAGCAGTCAGCTTGAGAAAAGAAAGCAAAAAATGAAGCACAGACTGGCCTATAACTCTTCCCAGTTTACTGCAGTAAACGAAGCAATAAAGTATTTGGTTTTCAAAGACTTACACTCATATAGTGTTGTTGAAAATGCACAATGCAGATGGATGACACCAACCATGGAACGGAGGTAAACAAATGCCTGCTCTCTGGTGAATATACAAAAAGTTTCACGATTTATTGCTTTTACAGTTTTCTATTGTTTTGGGCCAGTGGAAATACATTTTGAACTTTGATATGAAAGTATGCAAACAATTACACTTTTTGGTCACCTCTAGTTAATTTTAGCTGCAATATAAATTATCAATTCATGTCAAATCAGAGCTGAATCTGAGCTGTATTCAATCTCAGACCAGTGTATCAAATAGTTACAAACGAATCCATGTCATCATTTTGGATCATGGACCATGTACAAAACAAAAGTGATCTTTTGGCAACCTTACTGATCAGTAAATGTTGAATGTCCTGTAAAAACACACACACAGTTAACATTAGTAGTAGCATGTTACTCTCCCTCGCTTTTATTAGAGGTTGTCTTTCCAGCTTCATTAGACCTCAGGAGAAAGATGCATAATGCTGTAGTTTCAAGGCTAAACAAAAGCAGAATATGCAGTCGCTGCATCACATTATTAAAGGTTTGACACATCAGTCACTGTAATATTATGCATATATGCAAAAGCCTATTGCATTTTCACACACTTTGTCATAAATAGAAGTCAGCTCACAGTGTTATAAAACAGGACTGAACCTTGGTCTAGTACTGGATATGTCCAGTAACACTGCCCTATAGGAGCTCTTGTGCTGTTATTCACAGCCATTAACCTAGAGCTTGAGCCATAATAGCCTCTTGACTGATACCGCACAATCTAAATGGGAAATTAACTATTTAACATGCACAGTTTAAGTGACAGCGTGTAAAGCTATACCTGGGGACCATTTTTTAAAAAGCACCCTTTTTTTAGAGAGAGAGATATTCACATTTTTTACAATATATGAAAATTCTGGTGATACCTAACGGGTTATAGTGCTAAAAAGATTAAGTCTCCAAATATACTGTCAGCCATTTTCTGTGTGAAAAGTAGTGCATGCATGTATACAGGCAGCCCCGGATGTCTACTAAAGCTCTGACAGCTGACAGGTAAATTGTGAAATATTACATGATTCTGTCAAACAGCTTATACCCACCTCCTCTCCCCACTCCTAGTGATCTCAAGTGTGGTATCCTCTGTAAACACAAAAGGTCTTTAAGACGGGCAGAGGAGGGGGTGATGACATGCTTTGTATTAGTTTTTCACATTAAGGAATAGTGAGGGATTAGACACAACACTGATTGCTGTTGTCTGAAACAGACTAATTCCTGCAAATTAACTCCAGTCAAACATTTTATTTAACCATTTGATCAGACAACTTCCATCAAGAGTGGGTGTTGTCTATATATATTCATTCGTGGCAGTCACACAATCACAATAGACACAATGTTGATTTTTGACAGCCTTGTACCAAGTGATGCAACACACTCTTTTGCCAGACAACAGTGTCGTCACTAAATAACATTGTTTCCTTTCAGTGATACTTTTAGACATATATCACTCAATGCTATTTGTTGAAGGGGGAGGTTGGGATTACTTTCAAGACCTGAGTGTGGTGGTGTGTGGTTTATGACAGCAATTCATGTTTGAAAAAAAAACATTTAAATTGTATGAGAAACACACATCTTCCATCTATCAAATCCATAGTGGCACTGATTTCCCCCACTTGTACAAGTTGTCCTGATATATATACAGTATTTCTCTTGCTGTGTGACCCTGTATATCTGGGAGATTTTATGACACTCACAAAAAGATTTGCCAGTTTTGCTGACTGCATGTCTTACAGTGTCAGTGGCGCATAACAGATTCCCCCATTCGAAACTGCTAATACATGCTGTCTCTACACATAGTCCCCCACCACTCTGTAAGGAAAACAAATTCCAGATACAAGTGTGTAGGTAGCAGGAATGACACACTAGGAAAAACATGCTCGATCAGGTTAGGCATCACCACAGAAATACAGACTTTCATGCCTTTGACTGTATCCTTTTTCACTGTGTTGTTGTGCTTTTGCTCTTCAGGTGAGTGAATAATGCATGTTAGTATTATACACTTATAGCACAAATGGCAATTCTTTGGGAAACATGCTCTAACTGTCTGACATGTTTTTAGTGTGACTGCAGTACATTCCTGCTTGCTTTTAGTGTTAGACTGAGAATTGGCTCACACATGCATGGTGGTAAAATGCAAAACAAGCTTTGTTTTGGTCAGTTATATGGCTGCATATAAAAGATCCACCATTAAGCAAATCATTGCAATAATCAAGGCAGTAAGATGTATCCATTTCTTTCAGTCTCACTAAAACACTAAGTGGCTCTGATTTTAGATGTGTCAGTTATACGGCTGCATATTAAAGATCCACCGTTAAGCAAAGCATTACAATAATCAAGGTAATAAGATGTATCCATTTCTCTCAGTCTCATTAAAACACTAAGTGGCTCTGATTTTAGAAGTGTTATTAAGATGAATAATTGTGCCTGTATAATTTTGTTTTGTCATATTGTTCAAATTTGAAAGCAGCAGTCAGGTATACATGTTATGTTTCCAGAGTCTTTGAATCAAACCATTACTGTTTATTAAATCAAGCACATGTTCAACAATTCAGTTGCATCAGCATCAGCTCTGGTTGTATCATTTACTGATGCTCTCACAGCTTGTATGGCTTTAATTAATTCTCTGCTGGCTTATCACATCCACTGTCAAATTTGCTTGTCAGAGCCTGCTTTAAAAGTGGTGAGGGTGGTTTTAAAGTTAGAGTCCCTCATCCTTAAAAAATTAACGATGAGCGGACTGCAAAGAATGAGGAGTTACATGTTTATTTATGCTCACTGTGTATCTGCTCCAAACACAGACATGCAACAAATGGTGCCAAGTAGCTTACTTTGAATGTTCTGGCTGTTTGTCACAAAAAAATGATTTAATTTAAACGGTGATTGATCTGAGAATTAGACCAGCCACATTGCTGAATATGCCAGTGATCAGATCCCTTACAGAAAATAATTTAATGTTCAAAATATGGGTGCTAACATAGAAAGAAAACATGATGTATGTAATCAACTAAATAACTTAAATCGACATTGATTTGGGTGAAGATTCCAACAGGGCAGCAAAGCAATACTGGAAAGACCTCAACATATGAAACCCCTAAGTGACTGCTCACACAAAAAACTAGTGTAATAAGCTGAAGACATCTGTTCCACATATGACTAAGTCAATCTGCAAGTTAGAGAAATTAGACATCTCGAACCACAGACAAATCTCTGGAGCATTATTTTTTTTAAACTCCAACTGATGCTCTTTTTTTTTGTGAATTCCAATTTTCACTCTGAGGCAAAATTTAACACCCTGGCATTTGTATGCTTGGATGGAGATGTCAGGATGAAAAAATGCAGTGTGTCAGTTCAGAAATCTGACCACATGATTCATGAAAACACATAATTCAGTCAAACGAGAGACCATACAGGCTACAGTTCAGGCAAGGATAACCTGCAGTCAACCTAACACAAATCAGAACCGCAATGATATAAGGATGTTCTTTTAGTTGAAGATAAGGATAGCGTAAAAGGAGTTCTGTGCATCTCAGATAGGGGATATGTGACCTTTACAAAAAGGATTTGGAGATAAAAATCTAAAGGCTTTTTATATGTGCAGTACATGTTTCTGTTCAGAAAACTTGGCAAACTCATTGAGTTTAGTTTTTGACTGCCATTGTGAATGAGAAGTGGTTAATGGTTTTATCAGTTTTAATGACCAATAAAAGCTCTTTTATCAAAGGAAAGTCTTAAATTCAGCCCTTTGCTTGTCCTCACCAAATTGAATAGTTAATGGATAGGAAGTTCTGATTCAATAGGTTTTCACAGTGATGGAAAGATAATAAGTGTACTTAAGTAGTACTTAAAGTTACTTTTACTTACTTACTTTTACTTGAGTATTTCCCTTTTATGTTATGTTTTTACTTCTACTCCACTACATGTAATTACAGCTATAATTATTAGTTATTTTTCTCACTAAAATTTTACATGAAATAACACGATGAGAAATGATGCTACATTGTTAAAGATTAAACCAGTAATCTTTAAGCCAGTGTTTACAAAAAAGAAGAAAAAATAGATGTTTTCACACTAAACTACTCATTTAGTTTCAAATAAATAACTGGACATTCTTCAATATTTCACGATTTGTGGAATGTCTGAACAACTAATCCGCATTTATGCAACAGAATTTATTTATTTATTATCCTTTAATCAACCCTCGGATATTTGTTGTGACCTTTGGATGAGCCCGACCCCTTGATTGGGAGGCACTGTGTGTTAAGTAGGTCAAACCAGCTCTTTCCAGAACAGCTCCAACAGAAAAGTGCTGCTCATACACTGATGCTTCAGTACTAATAATGTACTATATCAAATATTTTTTATATATTAGAGTGGATGTTTCTGTTGTTGGTTTTTTATGTGTAACATTAGTACTTTCACTTTAAATACAATGTAAAGTTAGCTAATACTTCTGTACTGTTAAATACAAGCTTTTTACTTGTAATGAGGATATTTACATTGTTGCACATCATGTCCACTGACAAACATATTTACACTTAACATGCACACCTGTGCATCATTTACAGTTCAACTTAATTGCATGTCTTGGGGCTGTGGGAGGTAAGCAGTGATACCCGAGGGACTCAAAAACAAGCAACAAAATTCAAACCCAAAACCTTTGTGCTGAGAGTCGACAGTGATAACCACTGGCAAATCCTGCTGCTTTACATGAACAGATATGCCAACATAAGCCACGATTAGACCAACAGAGAATCCCTAATGAACATTTTTCACTGCAGTGGAGTGGTACAGTATAGAAAAATTTACAAACCAGTCACACGTCTCCACGTCTCACCGTTTTCACAATACAATGATTTGCCCTCCAGTTTCTGCCCATTTCATGTCATTAGCAGCAGAATTTTCCCATCATCATTGTTCACTGTTCTGCAATTACTTCTACAATCAAAGCATAATTTCCTATGCTTCACTTCACTTTGCAAATCACATTTATTGAAAAGTAAAAAATAGTTTCAGTCAATTGCTTACACCACTGAGCACAGAATAACAGGATCAGGAAACAACCAAGTCCAACTTGTCAGTAATTCATTGTCTCCATTAAAGGATCATGATCTGTTCTATGATTCATGATGGCCATGCAGGAGAGTCATGTAATTGGGGTGTATGAAAAGCGATGGCTCTCTCAACAGGGTTTCAACTCTGTTATCAGAGTAGTTACCGTTCCAGCATCACTTCTTCTTTCCCTTTCTACTTGCACATCATATACACATCAAAGTCATATTCCAGCAGTGCACTGCAGTAATGAATGCCCCACATTTCTGCTGCTTAAATTTGATGATGTCCCATTGAAGCCTTTTTCTTCTTTCACGAGTTTTTCTTCATGGTCTAATTTCATCAGGTTTCTGATAAAATAAGGTTATTATCATATTGTAATGCCAGTTTTAAAGTTGTACTGCAATTATTTCTGTTATTGCAGTTTTGCTGATGTGGAGTGCTTCTTTTTTAAGGGAAAACTGAAATGTTAAATACATTATTATGTTCAAGAGGAAGGACTACAAAGCAAGTTAAAATGATTTATATGCGAATATAAGAGTAAATGAGATGAGAGCCTAAATCTCAGGGAAACCACTGACTATCAAACACAACTTCTATTTCTTGGGAAGGTTTATGGTCACTCGTTGCTGTCAATCTTTAATTTTGATGTTGTCTTCTGCAACAGCTCATGCTTTTATGGTGTTATTTTCCTCATTTATCGTTTCAAATTTTAACTGTCATTTGCCTCAGTTTGAGTTTTTTTTTTTTTAACATCAATTCTAAGCAAACATGTTTTTAAAACCTAGGATTTTCAGTAAAACTCCTTTTTTAACTTTCACCAACACTTCTTCTCAATTAATACAAATGTGCTGTCAACACAAACAGCAGTCAGTGAATGTGATGTTACTTTCAAAGCATTAGTCTGGTGATATTCTACATTGTTCTTATTATCAACAAGTCTAATGAAAAGACCAAAATGAACAATGAATCCGTCCTACTAACAAATATTGCGGTAACACTTTTACAGGTCCTTTATTTCATACTAATTTCCTGGGTATTTGAGTAATTTGCAGGCATTTAGCAGTTGATGCTTAGGATAGAAGGAAAAGGCATTGGTTTCATTCCTAATAAATTAGACTATGAAAATGAAAAGACTTTTCATTGTGTATCAAACTACATATTACACATTATTAGGGTATATCTTTAAAAAAAATCTATGTTAAGCATATTTGTAGTATTCTACCAAAATAACCCTTTCAAAATGATGTCCTCAGCATTAACTACTCTGCATCTAGTTTTACGAAATTATTTTAAAAAAAAAACAACTAATATATTAATTGGCACACAAAATGACTCAATGGAAACAATTTCTCTGCCTCGTGTCACAGTCTGTCCTGTAACAATAGCTCGTTTTATTATATTCATTATTTGTGTTTCCTGTTTTATTTTGGTCACTTACGTCTTGACTCGTTTCAGAATCTTCACTTAGTCAAGTTTCCTGCCTGTGTGATTGTCTGCCGCGCCCTAATATGTTGCACCTGTGTCTCATTGTCTTCCCTCTTTTAGTGTACTTAGTCTGTGTCTTCCCCTCCTTCTGTGCTAGATTTTTACCTTTGTGAGCGTTCCAGAGTTTTTGTATTGAGATTCTAGTGGATGTCAACCTTTGTTTTTGCCTGTTACTTACCTTTTTGCCTGCCGATTTTGAAACCTTTGCCTGTTGGACTGATTAACTGTGTACCGACCTAAACCATGAACTCTTTATTGTCTGACTTCTGCTTTGTGGGTCCTTCAATAGTTTGTGCCTGATACTTTAACTAAATGAAATTAGGACTTTCTTTTATAATTTGTACTAAATTACATCACCCTTTCAGTTAAATGCCCTACAGTTTGACTATTAAATAACTTCGAATCACTAGTACAAAATTAGGGATCACCAGCATTACCTTAGTATCTAAAACCTGATTAACTGGTATCTTATTCCTCTATACCATAGAGTGCCATTTTGCCTAAAATATGCAACACATCAGTGAGCCACACTTTTGCACTAGGTCACATACAGTATTTGTATGTGAATTATAGTATCCATTTCATTTTACGCCATTTATCCGGCACTAGGTCACAGTGGTATGACCACTGGAAACTAAGACATCCAATGCCCTCCAGTGCCTCCTAGGCAATCCCAAGGCACTCCCCGGCCAAGAGAGATATGTAATCCCTCTAGCATTTTCTAGGTCTGCCTCGGGGTCTCCAACCAGTTTGACGTGCCCTGAACACCTTCAGAGGGATGCATCCAGGAGACAGCCTGACCAGGTGTCCGAACCACCTCAACTGGCCCCTTTTGATGTGAAGGAACAGCAGCTTTGCTCCAAGCTCACCCTGGACGTCCAACCTGCTCACCCTATCTCTAAGGTTGAGCCCAGGCACTCTCTGGAGGGAACTCATTTCAGCCGTTTTCCCATAATCTCATCCTTTCAGTCAATACCAAAGCTTGTGACCATAGGTGAGCATTGGAATGTAGACCAACTGGTACATTGAGAGCTCAGGTCTTTTTTCACTACATTGCTCTGGTACAACATCCACATTACTGCTGATGCTGCACCGATCCGCCTGTCAACCTCATGCTCCATCTTAACCTCACTTGTGAACAAGACCTCAAGATACTTGAACTCATTCATTTGGGGCAGAAACTCACTCCCAACCCAAAGGAAGCATTCTGCCTTTTGCCGGCAGAACACCATGGCCTCAGATTTGGAGGTGCTGACTCTTATCGCAGCCACATCATATTCAGCTGCAAACCATTCCAGTGCCTGCTGGAGGTCACAGTGTGTTAAAACCAACAGAACCACATCATCTGCAAAAAGTAGAGAGGTAATTCTGAGGTCACCAAACTGGGCTCTCTCATCCCCCTGGCAGTGCTTTGAGATCCTGTCCATGCAAATCACAAACAGAATCTGTGACAAGGGACAACCCTGGCGAGGCCCAGTCTGAATTACTGCTGAGAATGCAGACAGAGCAGACACAGCTCACATAGCAGTTATGTAAAGACCAAAGGGCTTGCAGTAACAGCCCCGGTACCCCATACATTAATTCCATGAATTCCATATACACTGTCCTGCTGCCACGAATACTCACCAGAACATGGAAAGCATATTAATCCACGGGTGAAAATAGTCCCTTATAAAAATAATACGCTTTTTTTAATTTAAGAAAAAAACTATATCCTTGTGACTAACTTTTTTGCATTTGCATCTTCAATAGGAACACATGGCCTTGCTTAGAGCTTAGAATTACAGACATGGTGGAGAAATATTGAGAGATGAGCTAACACATTGTTGGTTTTGATCTTATCAAGGGATTTGTTTACAATGCAGTCATGCAAAAAATCATCAGCTTTATCCTAAAGTATGTAGAGAACATTTGTGGTATAGGGCATAATATTAAAAATGTCCATCTTCAATGAGTGATTATACTCTAACGATAAATATTCATGATGGAAGGGGATGTAACTATTTCATATCATTCCATAAAAGTGATTTGAACACCTCTCCTGGAATTGAAACATTGCTACCGGATAAAAAAAACCTTTGCTTTATTTAATGAATCATTATGAAATTTGATGATACCCCTTTAACCAATTTGAAGTTGAGACATCAGAGTCCGCTACAGCAATTTAAATCTTGTTAAAACTGTGTCATTCATAGTTCTTTCTATGTTCAGCCTACAAAGTAAGTGCCAGGAATGAAACATTGACACAGAAAAAGAAGAGACTGCAGGGACAGATGGTTATGGGTGAAGACATATGAGGATTGGACAGAAGGAGAAGTTGCCAGTATCAAAAATAAAAGAAGAAAGACACATACCTGGTCACTGCCAAAATACTGAAAACAAATAAAAGGAATGTGAGATAGTATATTGTTCTTCAACACCAATGTTGCCTCAAGATTGTTGAGCTGTCAGTGCTGTCGTAATGCTGGGCCTTAAGTATATTATTTTAGCTACTAAGACTTCAGGGAGAGATTTCAGTGATTCAGTGATCTCATTTTGCCAAAAGGTTACTTGCTCAAATTTGACAAGGAACAAAGGCTAAAGTAATGTTGCATGGACATCTGAGGCAAAAAGCAACAACAAATAACAACCATGGATACATTAGATGAAATTAGCTACATATTCCCTGACCACAATGACCTGGATTTGACTGAAGAAGACAAAAATAAAAACAAGCAAATATAAATTAGCTGAGTTCAAAAGCCAGTCTGCAGCCTGAACACATCTAAAGAGCACTCTGAAACTCCACATCTAACAGCTACATTACAGCTCTACCCTGTGGCCCCTCACCTTTGCTTGCAAAACTTTTAAAATGTCTCCTAGCTAATCTTTTTATTTCAATATCTGAGCTTGAATTATTTAGGTAGCACATAGTCTTTAATCAAAATATGTACATGGCAGCTGTTTTCATGACAACATTAAACAGATTATTGCCTAATTTGATGTTCCTGTCATTTCCTATCAGTCAGACTCTGTGGCTCTGGCAGTAGATCTATAATAGGTCATTTGATCAGATCAAGAGTGAGATCAGCCAGTGATCAGCGGTTTACTTTAACACTTATACTTCAGCCAGGCAGTCTGATTGCCACTTAAATGTGGAGAGCCCGTGGGTTCCCCCTCTTGGTTCTGGTCCCTGTGCAAAAAGGCTTTACTGACTTTTTCATCTCATATTGAGCAACCATATTTAGAACACATGACGAGCTACTGATGCACATGAATTCATTCCATATTTGCTGGGTCAGTTGCCATGGGGGTCTCTCTGTGGATGGCATTAGGGGAGTCTATGTACCAATGCCATACTGCGCATGACATTGTAAGCCACAATTATATTTTGCAGATTTTCTTACCTGTCCAGACACTGTCTACTTGCTTTCAGCCAGTGATGCACTCTATGATGGAGCATGTCTATGCATTTTTTTTTTTCACTAAAGAGCAGCTCCCAAGGTGACAAGGTTGGCAAATAGGGTCATCAAGTCATGGCTTCACAGAGTAACCTCTGTCCCCTAAGGACGGAATTAATGTGATGAAAAGTTGACAGCACACAGGTTTGGAATTACTAAATGTCAAACCGCATGCTTACCAAGAAGACATCCATCTTTGAGACTTACTCCCCACGTATAGAAAACCTGGCTCCTAGAAACTATGATTATATACTATTGATATACAACAGAAAATATGATCTGAGAGAAACATGCTGGTTAAATTATGTGTATTTTTCAACATAAAGAGGGAAATGTTTTCAATGAACGTTTTTGTGCAAGTCACAAAATGTATGTCATGTTCATGAACAACACTTTCAATTGTTTTTTATGCAATATCTGTTCATAATTACTGAAGCAAGGCTCTTTATTGTATGGTTATGTTTTCGCACGCATAGCACTTTGTTATAGTTAGGAGAAGATTACAATTAAAAACTGAACATTTTAAAAGTGACAGGATGTGACTATTTCGTTAACATTTAACCTAAATCATTCCTCAACCTTAAGCAAAGTGCCTTTGTTACCAAAGCCTAACCACCTTCAGGACAAAGGATGTTAATCCCAGTCTCTGGTATCAAAGTCACTCCTGCTAATTTACAGTTCTGACCTCTAAATAAAGCAGTATATCATATCCTCAATAATCACAAAAGACAGAATTATTGTTTTCTATTAGTAGAAAATATATACATAACTATTATTTTCTCAAGCGATGGAAAGGGTAACCAAGTATCCACGTTTTATTCTGTTACTGCAGAAGTGCAGTTTATATCCTCCTTGAAAAAGATTTGGGAAAAAGATGTAGGATAATGTTGGATGATGTTGGATATAGTACTTTCAGGGCAGGAGTGGGCCAACATTTTAAGTAACTTAAAGTACTCTTCGAGGGAGGCACGTACAAGGTTAATAGAATTATTGGACCCCCACTCGACTGTGTAAAGCCAAGCTTCAATATGATCCTAACCACTGGAGTTTTAGAGAGAAGGGCACACTAATTCAGGTGTTATGAAGATGTGTTAAAACAGGAATTTTGGACGGTGATACATAATTGTATCCAGGCAATCAGTGATGTGGGTATCCCCTATTGCCCACAATTACTTATACTAGATGAGCCTTCCACTCCACTGATGGGAAGATTCAGCAAGTATCATATGCAGGTGAACTTTTCTTAACTGTTAATTGAATATTAAGATGCATTTATCTTTTTAGCTCAACCTCATATGACACCAAAGCTTATTACTCACATAGCTTCAATTAATGTTGCATAGCCGTGTACTCTTGTTTTGGTCAACTGATTTATTTATGTAGTTTCTTTTTAGCCTAGGTATGTGTTTGCTGATCAATCTCTTTGTGGGCTTTATGTTGGAAAATCAATAATGATAATGAATCAGATAAATAAAGCATGATAAATTATCTGGCTCAATGATGATTTTTTATTTTGCTGTTGGTTTTTGTCTCAGTGATGTCTCTGTGTTCCCAGTGTCCAGCAGTTATTTTGGTGAGTAGTGTTCTCATAGCTGATAAAAATGATGACCAATCTCCGAAAATGATACTCATATTATTATAAATTGTAACGATCCTTTAAAACAAAACAAAGCTGATGTGTAACATATTCATTATTTATTGTGCTGTGTCATTTCTACCAATGTAACAGTGTTTTCTAAATTTATTTGTGAATCCTTTTTATTAATACTTACTGTAATACAACTGATACAGATACCATCTGTCAGTTACTGTGGGATGCTTTTATGTAAACAGCTGAAGTTATTGCCCCAGTTTGTCCAGTGATTTCAAACACAGCAGAAGGTTTAATAAGGCCGGCTTGTAAATATCATCATCATTGACGTCATTGACTGTGTGCCTCAGAAATCTAAGCCCCTGACAATGTAAGGCTTCAAGTGGACAGAGAGCAGGTTTATGCCTTCAACTTTCAACTTTTATAAATACCTCAACCATATTAAAATGTAAAGATCTGATAAAAAATGCTCACTGTGTGTTTTAGTCACTTAGACCTCATGAAATATTTCCCAGAGTGCAATGAAGCGACCAAACGAGGCGAGTGGATGACTCCTTTCAGGCCTGGCCACAGCTCTCACATTAGACAGCCCATCAACAGGCACATTTTCACAGGGGGGGAAACACTAATGGTGTGATTAGGCTGGAGGTGAATCTCAAGGCCTTAGACAGCCGTTTACATCCTGGCATCCAATGACCATAGAAAATGTATTATAGTGTCCAGCCTACTATTATGCTATATTAGTTTAGCTTCTATCATAAACGTACCAGTGGCAAGTTATTATTTAATCAAGCGCTTGAAATTATTTTCAACATCTTATCTCCATCCCACCATTAGAAACCCAAGAATATTTGCAACATAAGACACAGGCTTTGAATGCTAAAAGAAGGACACATGGCAAATCTTTTAATCCTTCACAATCTGGGCTGCAATACTGTATATACTGGGAGGAAAGCACGGGTGAGGCTGAGTCCATCCATCTGGGTTCAAAGATCCAGTGCAGCTGTATGCTGTTAATCCTCAAAATTGTACTTTATATTATGGAAGTGGAGTGAGAGCATTGTGGCCAAGAATGAAAAACAACAATAAGCCACAAAACAACAGCCACAAAAAACACAAAACAGGTAACACAGCTTGTAAAAATCATCTTGTCGTTCAATATTACTACAAAAGGTAGAGAAATACAGTCTTAACTGGCTTGATTCAGTAATTTTATCAAGTATCAAATAAGGATAAAATAACCTGTAATGTCATTCCCATACCCTCAATGTGAATTTTAGTCATGTCCGTATTGATTAAATTCCCAAATACATTTAAAATGCTTATAGAAACTGACATAAATTATGTATCAGTACAACAACACATATACAGTGCCAAATGCAGTATTTTTAAGCTACTAATGCTGAAGTAATTATGCACTTGAAATTCAACCCACACACAAGCATAATCAACAACCACTTTTTTTACAATTAATTATAATCTGAGATATTTACCAGGCAAAAATGCCAAATTATTTTTGGCTTCTGCTTCTCAAATCTGTTTTTTTCTTCCTTTTTTGAGTGTTGGTTGCACAAAACAAGTATTTTAAAGATGTCATCTTTAGCTCTGGCGACTTTTACCATCTTTTGACATTTTATGGACTCAATTGTTAATATGTTACTTTATTAATCTGATGAAAGTAATCATTAGTTGCAGCCAACTACCACTATGCTTGTAGTATTACATGATGATGATACAGATGAACAACCAAGTCATGCAATAGTTATCTCATAAGTATGACACTCTATAGTATGAAGTAATTACCAATAACCAGATTCATTAAGTATTATAATACAGGGTTTCTGTACAAAACAAAGTACCTGAATCCATTTACTGGAAGTCATTATACAGTACTAAATTGATGAGTGTAAAAAATCAGTTTCAACATCTAAGAGTTGCTTTCATTCGTACTCTTTGCAGATATAGATCTTTTTTATTTTGCAGATATCATTATTCCATATGAACAAAGGCAGGTAAGATTCCTATTGTTTGAGAATGCATGGTGCAGTGTAAAAGCTGTCGACAGCACTTTCATACAATAATAGCTGCAAGCAAGAGAAGAAATGGATGTGAGGTGCCACACATGCCTTTGTCCATTGTACTCACTTTTTACTCCCCCACAGGCCCTCCACACTCTTTGCCATGTGGCACACAAAATGCTGGCAGGAGACAGAGTCTAACTGGAGGAGAGTGCTTTGATGAAAATCCAAATATTCCTTGAGAGGAATCACTTCTTCAGTATTGTTTTCCAAACATCTCTTTTCACATCAAAATGTAATGGGTGATACTGCATATTGAGAGCAGATTGTGTAAAACATGCAGCGTCATACAGTAGTGTAAAGCAGTCATAGTACTATGTTTTTCAGCCAGGAATGGCGTGTCAGTTGTCAGAGGAAGAGCTGAAATGGTGCAGCAGCACATCTGGTGAGGAAGCTGATAGAGGAATGACCTCACCTCTGCCATCCACCATTGCTGAAATGCCCCGAAGCAGGGCATTAAACAAGGCATGGAGAAACTGCAGTAGTAGATCTGCTCTGAGGCCAACAGGACAAGGCTGTAATGTTTGTACTTGGTAGCTCCCAGCTGTGAGTGTGGGTACACATATCCTATAACTTCCCCCAACAGCTATTGTTGTAAATAGGAATGTATTTTTAGTGAACATACCTTGTTAAATCGGGAATATAAATTGTATGACTATCAATTTGGATTTCATGATAAGCATTCTGCCTTTATGGCATTGGTCCAATTAGCTGACAGAATAGCTACAGCTTTAGATAACAAAAAAATTACAATAGTATTTATTGATTTGTCAAAAGCTTCTAACAGTGTAGATCATAACATATTATTAAATAAGCAACAAGCTTATGTTGTTATTAGTGTTGAACTTAATTGGATTAAAAGATGCCTGATTAACAGGAAACAATGTGTCATTTGAAATGGAACCATACTGCCAAATACAGTGTGGTTTTCCACATTAGGTCCTCTTTCATTTCTTACGTACATTTGTAATTTGCATTTGGTAACAAAAGAAGTACTCTTCGTTTTATATGCTGACAATGCCAATATTTTTCTTACAGATATTGGTTGATAAATCGTATGAACTGTGTTCTACTGTACATAGGATGGATATCAGGTTTAAAAGCAATAAAATATTCCTTGATGTTAAAAAGAGTGTATACAGTATATGAAGTAGAACCCTATCTCTTAGGACAATATGTTTGTGTTTGTTTAGTTCCTTTTTTTATTTAGAAATGTTCTCCTCGTGTTTGTTATCTTTACTGCCTTGGTTGATTACCCCATGTGTTTCACCTGAATCTTGTTTCAACTCACCTGTGCCTCATTTGTAGTATCCCTTGCTATTTAAGCTCAGTTTTCTGTTCAGTCTTTGTTGAGCCTTGTCCTCTCTGTTTTGTACTTGTCCGTTCTGCTCTGTTCAGCATTGACCCTTTCTTTCTGGCCTTTTTATTTTTTTGCCTGCACAAAAGAATTGGCAATTTACAGAATGTAAGACATATTTTCAAGAAAATACTTTCTGGATCTATATTATTCTATGATTTATACTTTTATTTCTTATGGTAGCATAGTACGGGAAAGCACATACAAAACCAATCTCTATTCCATCATTGTATTACAAAGTAAATTCGTCAGAATAGTCACTAACTCTTGCTGGAATGAAAATACTGCCCCATTATTTCAAACTCTTGATTTGCAAGACATATTTGACATCAATAAACTTCAGATAGGTACTATTGTATTTCAGTTTTTTAATAATTTGCCTCTTTTATTTCTATAGTTTCTTTGTAACTAGGTTTAAAATCCACCATTATCACACCAGAGCTTTTGAACTTGTATAGAATAATTTCTATGGAACTAACCTTGGCCAGTTTTCAATCAGCTACAGAGGTCCAGTCATATGGAACAGTTTTGCTGCTTCACCTTGCAGTCACTCCTCATTTCAGATTTAAAAAACACATATTTATTTCTCTTTCCATCCGTAGTCTTTTTGTTTTTTTTCATGTCTGGAAATTATATTTTTTTCTCTTTTAGATATTTTAAAAGTGTGTGTGTGTGTGTTTGTACATTTGTGGCAAGCATATACAGATGTCTTTAATTTCATTATTAGTTGTTTTTATTTTTTTACAAGCCCTCAGGGTTTGTTTTTTTCAACCCACCTGTGCATATTTGTTTTTGTGTGTCTTTTCTCTTTTGTTTTATTTTACTATATGCACAAATAAAGAACTAAGAACAAAGAATAAGGAGACTAGTTTATTGAACACTGCCACTGCAGTGACAGTAGAGTCAGTAAATACAGTACAGTATCTTAAAGGTGGGTGCGTCTCTGCACTCCAGGCAGTGTATTTTTCTGTGTATGTAAGGCATAAGCACAAGTGTAGTCAGCAGTCTTGTGAATTTGGCATAATAGAGAGTGTCACCATCCCAACATCTTGTACTCAGCAGGAAGTGACTTGGCTCCCTGGTGCTGGTCTTGTTTAGTTTCTATGTTGTCGTGCAATATAATGGATGATATACTCAAAGTTTTTCCTTATTAGCTAGTATAAATGGCAAACATATTTGAGCAGTGAAACACTTCTACGGAGACTGTGTGTTAGAAAGAGACAGGCAGAGGAAAGGGAGAAGGGGTAATTGTTTGAGAGCTTGTTTTATCATCACTGAGTAATAATTGCTGTAATTAGTGAGAATGTACATCCATCTTTTTCAGATCCGCTCATGAAAAAAGGGATAAATTTGACAATAGGGCAAACAGATTGTTTTGTTGTAAAGATTACTTAGAGTTTAAAATCATATCAGATGTGGGGCAAATCTCCTCTGTATTCAAGCAGTCAGTGATAAGAGTCTCTGGCGATCCATAATGTTTGTCTGCAGTAATTAACTGGAGGTGAAGATTATGGGAGATTTCTTCTCTAGTGTGTACACATCATGCAGAATTCATATTCTGACCTAAGCCGAAAACAATGAGCCTCATTTATAGCATCTGCTCTCGCTGATGGAGGATGGGTTTGACAGCGATCAAAACTGCACACTAATCTACCCAGCTGGCATTTGTCATTGATATGTATTTATGGCAATCACACCATGCATTTTAATACACTTTTACATTATGAGCCACAGAACAAAAGAGGAGATTTGCGATGTTACTGCAAGAACCAGGTTGACAGAAGGAGTCCATATTAGTCACTGCCAATACTCAGGTAATCAAGCTCAATCAAGGTGTCATGGCTGTCACATCTTCACATGGTAATACGTCTGAATGTTGACTCAGCTGTAGAAATCTATTTGCTTCGACTATGTCTAGTTTGACTGACTTTTACTAATACAACTGTAAATGAGAGAAACCCATGTGGTTAAGTTTGGTGCCTATCAGCACCCGTATATTAAAACAAAATAAACATTACATCCGTATTTAAACAACAGACTTAACACAAGAAACAAAAGAAAAGAGGCATCTAGAGATATACAAAAGGATATGTGTAGTGCTATTATTGTAATTTTGAAAAGTACACACTACTTATCTTAATCCTCCTGTTGTTTTCCCGTCAACTGTGCAACTTTTGTCCTCCCGGGTCAAAATTGACATGGTCTGGTTTACGGTGCATAGGGTATACATTTTCACCCAATTAGACCTATTTAGATGACTTCATTCTAACTTGTTACCAAAGGTTTTATGCATATTTTTGAAAATGATGGTCAACAGGCCTACTTTTTGAGTTAATGCCTGTTGTCCTCTTAGCAGTGAGGTTGCATAGTATCCAATTGAAACCCCTCTCATCATCCCCTTACAAGCGTGTAGGAGAACCTACAGTGGCTGCAAAACTCGCAAAGGCCCTCTTTAGAGCCACTCTTTGGTTTGTCTGTTCTGGGCTACTATAGAAACTGTTGCTGTGCAACATGGCAGGCTTTGTGGAAGAGTAGCCACTCACTATGTAGATATAAAGGGCTCATTCTAAGGTAACTAAAACACAGCACTTCTTACTATAGGGTATTAAACACTAATTAAACATATTATATTCCATTTCTGCCAAGTGTGTTCCTCTAGATGTCACTTAAGTCTGCACACTGCAGCTTTAATGATTGCAATAGTTTTATAGAGACACATGATGGAGGAGATTTTGTCTCTGTGGGGGGATGGGGGGCCCAAAATTGTATCAGGGCTAATTAAAGGTCATGACCTTTAACTGTGCAGATAATTAACCAGTTCACACAATGAAGGTTAAAGCTGCTAATCCCAATTGTTTTCAGTTCTGATTTGCATTGATCTAAAATCAATATTATCCATCACACTGTACAATATCTTAGCATGACTTTGCTTATATATTATTATTGTTTATTTAATTTGACTGAAGGGCTTTTGTAGACATTAAATTATTGATAATAAAACTGATATATGATTGGGCTAATGAGAAAGATTTAAATCCTATTTGAAAGTTGAGCCTTCAAGTTACCTGTCCAAAATCAATATCAATGTACTGCCAGGGTAAACATTTATTGTGCAGGGGTCCTCTTCAACTCTGATTGCATCTTCAGCAATCTGTTGATGGGAAATCTCTTTAATAGCCTCTTTTCTCAATTGTTCTTGTGTGTTAAGCGTTTTGTCCCTGTGATCATGGGCAGGCAGGGTAACTGTTGCTGAGGGTTAGGGTTAGACCTGAGCAGACGTTTAATGTTAAACTGCGCAATACAAATAATCTCGTCAAAAAGCTTCCGATATGAATGATACTGGACTGTGAATGATGCTCTTAAAGCAGGAATGTCGGTGTGCCATTGGCCTTTCATGAATAGCACTTGGATTTAAATATGGACAGCCAAGTCCTTTTATGATTACACATTAGCAGCTTCAAGAACAATTGTAAGCTGTATGCCACTTTCCAGTTAATCCATTATACATCCATCACCCATCTTACAGAAACTAGCTCTTGTGCTCTCTGAGCACTGCCCAAGCCAGGGAAAGGGTTTGACTGTAGAAGCTCCTGCTATTAACAGAATTAACTCCAGCCAGGAGCACAGCTCAGGGAGAACACACCAATTCCATTATCTCAGCTGGACGGAGGCCATTCTCTCTCTGCCACTCTAGCCAAAGTGCTCCAAGCATGAGCCCATTGTACAGAGACACAACATGCACTAACTCTCAAATGCACTCTATCAAAGCCTTTCTGCTTGAAATATTCATCTAGTTGGAAAACCACATTTGAATCTTTTGAAAAAAATAAAAAGGTACAAATATTTAATTTGTTTTTGCTTTTACTGACTGAGTTACGTGAACTACAGTGTACCAAGGAATATTTGGTACACTTTAGTTTACATACAGACCCTTTCCCAGGACATTCTAAGAAACATTGTTTTTCCTTCTCAGCTGTCATACATGAAGAGCAGCATAAATAGACAGCAGGTTGAAAAGTTTGATTATATAAAGCAAGAATTACTGTAGTAAATAATTTATAGCACAGTAATAATGCAATAATATGGTGACCGTTTGGTGATTGCATTTACTAATCAGGTAATAAGATTGCAACAATAATAGATAATGTATTGGTTACTGAAAGGTGTATTTGCATTTTCATGATACATGCATGAATGTGATTAAAAAATATACATTTAAGTCTGTAAGAAACAATGATATTAGTAATTACAAAGGAAGTTTCTGGTTTTGTGCACATAACATTATATTACATTAGGGAGATGATAAAACATTATATTAGCAACACTTAGAAAATAAAACCACAATTAACCACACTGGCTCATTTACATTTCATGCTGTATTCTGGAAATACTGTTATTAGAAACATATGTAATATATTTTTTAATGGTATATGCAGTACTTATAGTTGCAAGTAGCTATAGCGTTCATGCAGCTGGTGCAACTCATGGTTCATATTTACTATAATTGTTTAACTTTTCATATTTTCTTCAATATATTTATTTATTTTTACTAGCTATTAATGTATTCACTCTCAGTTAGTATTGATTTGAAAATTATTGTTCATGCTTTATGTATCTGAACAGAAAAAAACCCCTGATATCCTTTCAGTTAACTGCTTGTTATCATTTGTGTCATTAAAGTTTGGATAAAGGATAAACTCTTATATAAGCTCTTATAAACTGTTATATTGCCAATAAATTAATTGTTTTACTACAGTTGGATACAAGCATGCACTCCAAGCCAAGGCCTTTTATCAAAAAATGTATCTTTTGAAGGTGAATTTTGCACTCTGATCATAAAAAAAAGTTTGTTTTAAAGCCACATTTTGGTCGTTATATAAAATGAAAAGATTTGTTATAGGCTTCTGGGTAAACTGACTGAATTGATGTGTTTTTAAATCAATATGTATTCTTCACTTAATTCGTATATCCTTGAATAGAAATGGCACGTGTTAAAGTATAGTTGACTCATCATGTTAATGGAAAGTTTATGGAATCTACTGCAGTGTCTCACCGATGTTCGTGGTTGCTATTGGAAACTAGCGTCAGCCGTCTTTAAAAGGTAAGCTATTTATCAGCCAAATAGCTTTCTTTTGTACTATACTGTGCCCTTGTAAGCACAGAACTGTCCATTAGCATATTCAAATAAGTCATATTTATGTTCAATGTTAATGTTGAATTAATAAAAAAATAAACACTTGTTTGCTTTTCCTCCCAGTGCTTGTTAAAACAGGATCAGATAGATTTAAGAAGCCTGATAGAGCCCGGAGGCAAGAAAGTGAGAAAGCAGAGAAGAGCAGGTGAGAAATATGAATCTGGGCTATAATCATTTATAATCAAATACTGTTGAGTATATAATTAGTATTTCAAGAATTGTTTTACACAAATTTGCCCCCTGGCTATAAAGGCTTGGGACAGCATATTTGTGGAGTTGCTTTTTCCAATATGGCCTCCCATGACCATTATCCATTTGCAGAATGGATAAAAAAAGTGTGTATATATATATATATATATATATATATATATATATATATATATATATATATATATATATATATATATATATATATATATATATTTAAACTGTGTGCATCAGTAAAGCAGGATAAACATTGGAAAAAGCCCCAAATTACAGTTGCACTGTGACTTGTTTACAATAGCCAGTAATAAGACACATTTATTACCATTTGTTTGACACATAGCAGCTGTTGTTCCTTCCAACATGGAGGGAAAAAAAATCCGGAGTATTCTGTGGAAAAACTTCCATTCTTTCTAAACATAAAAAAACAGAACAAATTTATATCTTATTGTTTTTCAATGCAGGCATCAAAGAGAGAAGCAGGCACAACCCAAGCCAGACAACAAGAGGAAAGAACAGCTAAGACTGCACAGTGTGAAATGCATTGTTATTTCATACACCGCACTCCTGTGACATTTTCTGCAACATACATGGGTAATTCATAACAAGTGCGAGATCAAAACAATAAAATAAAATAAAATGTTGGAGTTTCATATTGAGCTTGTCAATAAAGGTATCCCAGGGGAGGCAGAGGAAGATACAGAGAGAAGAAAAAACAGAAAGCATAACAGAGAGGGAAAGTGACCAGGTAGCTCATATTATCAAATAGAGCATGTCATTGGTGTTCAAACGTTATTTTCTGCCACTTACTCCCCAAGGCAATGCATTCTAGGTGACAGGAAATGTTGTCAACAATGCAGACTGATGACAAATTGTATAATAAAATGTAAAACAATTGATTTCTAATAAATTGTTTCTAAGTGTATGTGTGTATTCATAGTTGATTCAAAAACATTGCATTTAAAAACTGTATTAAATGTACTGAAAATCTCATTTCTAACAATGGGTGACTTTTAAATGAATACATCTGGCCTATTTGGAAGTGTATTACCTGCTAGTGTTGTTTTGTATAGAGGAATTAAGAAGCAATACACATTTTGACAGTGGTAGCAACAAATCTAAAAGTTTATTTAATGAGGCATTGCAGTGATTTTCAAGGTCCAATTGACTGCGCAACGCTCCCTTAAATGCTTCCAAATCAATATAAGTAAGGTGGTAGTCGTACACTTTGTTTATAATGAAAACCTGATTTCTCAAGGGCCACTGATTTAAAAAAAATTCCAAGTTTAAGAATTCAAACAGGAAAGGGAGTTACTGTTGAAACCTCGCCTGCCTGCAACAGTGAGTATAATAGGTAGATTTCAGAGGATTTAGGAAGAAAACAGCATTTGTGCAAATGAGGTACTCAGAGTACCTTCCCTTCCATTTTACAATGACCGTCTGAAGCAGTTGAACACTAGTCTACTGAGTGCACCCTCTTTACTTTGAGTATTGATTGATGATGATGATGAAAGTTGCTTTTTCTTTGAAACCCCAGTGACTGAAATTAGAGTGGGAGGACGATTCTTCTAATTCTTGCAAGCTGTCCAACTGCAATGAATACACTGAGGACTGGTTCATTTGATTCATGATTAATTCCTGTGAATGTGGCTGATCAACCACATTTTTTTTTGGAGAGCAGCCAGCCAGAATTAAGGCAATTCCCAAAGGTAGGCAGAAAATAATTGTGTTTGTCCTGAACACTTGTTTTGTATTAGCAAACTTGTAGGCACACTTTGTAGAGTATAGTTTATAGTACAACCACTGGACATTAATCTATTTGCAATGTCAGCTCAATTGGACTGGCCATCCAATTCAATACGTGACTCAATGACTCTGTGATGCTAATGCCTGTTAGAATAAAATGTCAGTCATCCGTGACATAGATACCTCATACTGTTATTACCTCAATGCAGGTGAATATATCTAAGATGTAGAATAAATTATGAATCAAGATGTATAGGAAAGGAAGCTATTTGAAAAAAAATATTTTCAAAATGATTTGAAAGGAATGCATTTAAGTGTATAACCCTAAGATGCAGTATAAGTAAGACATACAACATTGTTAATGTTAATACCTTAGAAAGTACTCTGAGGCAGAATTTGTTTTAAACGTAATCACTCAGACACTACTCCTGTGATTTGATTAAAGCAGAAGGCATGATGATTTTTGGCACTGTGTTCTGGCAATAACATAAATTTATGTGCCTGACGGGGACATCATATTTCAAGGTCAAAAATTCAAACCTTGCAAATGTTGACATGTTCCCAAACATAATTTCATAGCGGTCCAACTCCCACATATTGGACTGTACTATTCCTTTTGTCAACACATTTATATTTTGTGTCACCTCCTTTAAGTATCCCTACACCTTAATCTACTACAACTACATTATAATGTGACAATACTGTAAGAATACTAGAACACTGGTCTGCTGAGTTTTTTGATGACTATTCTTACAGTCCCTGCATTCCATGATTATACTTTGGGTTTCTACAGTCTCAATCTGTCAACTGGGGCTACTTACAGCATTTATGTGTTACATTTATTATTTACTTGTCACTGAACCCTGTTGGAATAATCGGTTTAGAGGGACTATAATATGAAAAATAGTCCAACACAAATGATTCTATCACCACACAACCAAAAAAAGCCACAATCTGAGCCTTTTATTATTTTGATGAAAGAAATATTTCTTAACCTTATACACAAACAAGACCAAGATGGAGAGCTAAAAGGCCTTAGCTTCACAGTCAAATCAAGCATTAGCAATTACTGTTTTTTTCAAAAATAATTATACAATAAAGAAAAGTATAAGGGAACTGTGCAGGCCAGCATGAGTTTTAGACACCACTGAGACACAAACCAGTTTTAAATGTGTAATTTTAAAGGTGCAATATACAACATTCACCCCTACTAGATGTCAGAAAACAACTATTTACCAGGAAAAAGATACAGTGGAGTAATGGTGTCCTGAGCAGAGAATGAAGTCACACTCCATGTCAGTGCATGTGAGTCCCTCCATGTCCTCTCACATCTGTTTTCAACATGGTGGCTAGGTCACAATGTTTCTTATATTACAGCTACACAAATCTAGATGTATATTTGATCAGCACTGCCTTGTTTGGGTTGATTCAGTTCATATTGCAGTTTGTAGTTCTTAGTATCAACATAAAAAAAAAACATCTACAATGTTATGACCTCTCAATTCACATGCTCAATTTTCTGCTTAAGTAGTAACTAATGTCATAATAACTGAACATACTGCAAAATATGCCACTCAGAATATTCACTGTTGATAAAGCCTACATTTGCAGTGAAGTACCTCAGTCATAATAAGCACATGTTCTACCCTCTTCTTAGATCAGAATCAGGACTGCATGAAACCTGAACATGCACTATGAAGATATTATTGCAAATTCCTAATATTCATATCCATACACCGTTTGGCTTACCATTAATTCACTGAAATTGGTTTTCAAAAATAGTCTTACTGTTGAAAATGAGATTGGTGGCATCCTGGTGGTTGGTGTGGTTGACACACACACGGCTGCAACATACCCAGTTTGATTCCAACTGGGAATCATTGTTGCATGTCATATTCCTCTCTCTAACCTAATTTCCTGTCTCTTCACTATATAACTATCCAATAAATACAGAAATGCACAAAAATAACAAAGGAAGACAATGAGATTGATAACTGCAGCTCATTAGATATTGCCTTTCATCTCACAAATGGAAATGCACACTATTACTATTGACATGAAAGTATTTGGTGCAACAGTAATTCATAGAATTCACTGCAACACTGCAACCGGGTTGTTGTAGTCTCTGGTCCTTTGCTGTGCTGATACACTCTTGTCTTAATGAGAGACCATCTCACCAGACTCATTAAAAAGTAGTAATTAAATGTGCCCTATATGCCATCCAAGCAGGTCGTGTCTGGTACTTGCTGTACTCCAGCAAGTACAAGTTTAAATGGTGCAAATATTTCCATAATTTTTACAGATTGCATCTTCCTTTGTGTTCAGTATTAAGTGTTATTCCCTCTCTACAGATACATACCAGCATATCCCTGTTCTTTCTGATCTTTGCCAGAGATTGGAAACTGCTGTGCACAGTTTTTAGGATGTATCTTCGGTGTATACAAGCTTTATAAATGAGCCCTCGGAGATCCAAGTCTATGATCTGTGATGTCACATTGATGTACAGCCCGGAGCTGTTCTTCTACTTCAATGGATAGGAAACTGACTGGATTTTTTTAACCATTATTTATCCAGTGAAACCTGGATGAGCTCACGCGCTATTGTTCAGCATGATTGTACTTGATTCCCACAGCTGTCTACAACCATAGTCTGATTCAATTGATCAGACAGCATCTGTACTTTACCACACCAGTGTTTTCAAGACACACTTTGTAATTCAAATTTAAACGGGGCTGACCCACTGCTAAATGTCAACATGTAAAAGAACCTGATATCAGTGTCAGAATGATTGACATACATTAAAATACCAATACTGATGCTATTGACAAGACTTGATCTACAATAAATTATTAAAGCCTACAGATAGTATAAAAAGATAGCACCAGAAAACCGACTTCATATTAATAGTTTTTGTGCAGTATCGGTTTAACACCTCCATCACACTGTATAAGAAAATGCCTGTAATTTATATTGTCAAAAAATGACTGATTGGGTCTTGTTGGTTATAAAACATTGAACACATTTGACAGCCATTGGTAAACTAACCTTTATCATATGTTAATCAAGGTAATATAACTGGGATAAAGTATTTCTTATCCATTTATTTCAGCATTTTTACAGATTTTATTTAATGCAAACTTGCAACTTTATAGACACCTGCCTGCTTTTCCTAATGTAGCCCAATTAAATTCCTACAAACTATATCTTCTTTTTAGGATTATCTTTGTAAAAAATCTGTTCAAACCAGTAAGCCTACACTTACACATCAAACACTGTTATGTCACAGTTTCCGTTTCTGTCCTTTTCCAAATCAATTATGCATCAGTGTGGTGTCTCAGATTTGGGTCTAAAACAAACCATTTTCTGTCATTTTTGGCTACACAGGAGGAGACAGTGGTGAGTGCTCACTAATGCTGAATAAACCGTCCAAGGGCAAAGGGACTGCATCTCGAAATTCACAGGTGTTCCCCGGGAACATCCAAATGTATTCAAATTCACAGGCATAGAGCTAGATTGAGGATGTTTAATAGGCTGCTGGAATCCAATAAAAATGTGCTGATTTACCTATAAAAGCTGTAAATGATCTATCTGGAAAGAAAAGAGGAATATTCAAGTTAAATGTCATAAAACGATTTTTGCTCTTATGTGGACCAAAAGGTTAAAGGCTTTTCATCCATGAGGAAAAATGCTCTCCCCATGCATTTATTTATACTCTGGCTGTTATGGCTTTTTCAAGTGTCCCTACAGGGCTGTCTGCACTTCCAGCACCTCTCCACTCTGACGCACTTTCCCTGGTGGGGCTTGACTGCACTGGTGAGCATGTAAAGCCCGTCTCAGAGCACTCTTCCTTCTGCCTGGGGAACGACACCCTCAGAAAACACCTACATGAAAATGCAATTAAAAGCTTCTTTCTCTGAATAGTACAGCCTGTTTTAAGGGACAGTGGCAGGAAATGTAGTATGAGAGCAACATGGACAGAGGATGAGGGACTGAGGTGGAGAGGTACTCCATCTGCATTCTCCATCTAAACCACTCATCTTACATCCATCATTTCAGCACTCAGTCTTAATTTACCCATTTTTATCTGATGAAACACACTCACAACCACACACACACAAACACACACACACACCCATCCTATTTATAGTAGGGCTACATCCACTGATATAACAAGCTTTTCATTACATGAGGTTGAAAACATTTTTAATGGATTGAACCTATCTCTTCATTATAAAGACCAATATATTTTAAAGGGAGGTTTTTACAATTTACTGTTTGTAATCCTTGAACTTTAATCTGTATTTCAAGTCATCTGAAAGGTGCAGGGATTATGTTCCACGACTAAGTCCTACCTTTGAAAACCTGCAGCGAGTCCAGGGTGGCAGGAAAAAGCAGAGTATGTAAGCCAAATATTTAATTGCACAAATGTTTCTGGTAAGGATTAATCAGTCTCTCCAGAATTCTTGGAAGGATGTTTCTGCAGTCAAGGATTTCAAGCAGTATCTAACTTATTCCCCTGGGCTCTTGAGTATAATATAGCATACATTTACAGTATCCATTGATCCTGACTTTTAAGAACCTGACCGATCAAAAGACCTGATGGCTATCAACCTACAGCCTCTACACGTAACAATAATGATTGATTTGCTTCCCACTGTTATTATGTCCATTGTGGCTGCCTCGCTTATGATTACCAGGGATTGTGCAAGCATAGTGCGGCAAAAAAAAGAAGGCTTATTTAATGACAGACAACGGACAAAGCAGAACCTTTTTCACCTTATCACATTTATGGTGTTACTTTATAATGGTGTATGGAGATTTTAAATACCTTTGTGGCATTTGGACCACCCCCAGATACAGCATAGAATTTTGTAGCAAAATGCTGCAGGGAAAATAATCTCTTCATGAGAATCTTGGCTCTAACAATGTGAGCAGTAGATTCAAGAGGAATGCTTTAATTGGCATTAAATAGGACTCGACATGCCCGAGCCAGCACAGGTGTCTTTGGGTCAGTGATGCGTCAGTAATATGGATCAGAATAGATATCAGAGTAGATTTCTCATATCGTTTGTGTGCAGCCAATGTTAAAAATCATTAAATATCTTGCAGCACCCTCTATCTATTCCTCAGACATTTGATTTGTACATTGAGGCAGTGATGTAGAGATGAATGTGATAGTTTAGAGGGCTGTTGATTTTAGATGGTAAATGACTTTAGGCTCAAAACACACCTAAGATGCTGTACCAGCATTTTAAGACGGGATGTGAAGCCAGTTAAGAGAACACATGTTGTTGGAGTAACAGCCAGGTCATTTATCAAGTGTTATCTGCTCTTCTGTTTGCTAAGAAAATGAGCTAGGATACACATGTACCCTCTGTATCTGTTTTACTTAAATCTGTGTTTCTGTCATGTTTTTGCTTGCAGACTCTACAAAATAAAAATAAAAAATAAATTAAAAAACGGTTTTATTTAAAACAACATGTCTTTGGTTTTCTTCGCTACGGACTATTTGTGCGCTGCTGGAGAGCTATCAAAAAAGTAATTATCTCAAATCAACATAACATTTAGTTGCTTTTAGATTGCAGTGTGGGAAACCATGAAGAAAGTTATTTTATACGATATCTGATAATTATTTAGAGGTTGTCATTACTGAAATCTATCTCTCTCATGGGTGGAGAGTGTCTGTTAGGAGAGCATACGTTGTGTGGGTGCTTGATTGTATAGCTCATTAAGCTCTTCATGCATTCACCATCACTGTAGAATGTAAACATTCAATTGTAGACAGTGTATGAGTAACCATCATCTGTAACAAAAAACAATGGCCAAGTTGTTTTTACCTAAATGCTTTTGAATCATTAAACAGCCCCATGGTTTTTCAGCACTGTGCTGCTGACACTTCCAACAAAAACGAAATGTACAACACGGAGAGAATATATCTATGAAATGTGTAAGTGTGGGTTGCTTTTGTCTTGTCCTTTTTTCTTTACTGCTGCATGATTTCAAAAGTCTGCAGAATTATTTTTAGTGCATATCACGTATAGTACACACTATATATATCACACTATAGTCTTACAAGTTGGGTGTTTTATAGAGTGTAGGCTAAGCAAATCTTTATAGTTCTACAACAATAGCATCAATAGCACAAATTTAATGCAGGAGTAGAGTGGAGCCTGGATTTTTGTCACACCACTATATGCCATTTGCCACATTTGGCATTTGGCTTTGACAGAAAACACAGAGTGCGATATTTTAAAAGCTATTAAATATTCCTTTTCATTGAGTCTCTTCTTCAGCATAAATGAGATTGCTGAATTAGTTGCATCTTTGCTCTCTGGATACAAGTATTCCACTTTATAGTATGCTTTAACCCTAGGTTCAAATTGTCTGTATACTGAAAATTACCATGGGCTTCTTCTCTACTCTAATTGCTCAAGATGCTAATTGGACTGGGGAAACGGCCTTGTTTCATTGGGGATTTCCACAATCTGAATTCAAAAATAAGAAGCAAAAAGGTTTTCGAATTGCCACAAGACATCTGGATGGCCTTGCCCTGAAAGCATATCCATAATTAATACACAAAGTCTGGTGGAAGGTGGCTTTTTTTTCTTTTTTTTGCATTACCCCAGCTAAATATGAAAAGAAGATGTAAACTTGGCGTGCGAGAAGATGACATTTAAATTAGAGCATTCGGCCGTCATTAAATTTAAAGTATAGAGGCCAGACATAATTTCTCTGTGCGCCGCCCTGTCATTAAATGTAAAGGACTGAAAATGTTTTAGATGATCATAACATCTCATTGCAAACATCAGACATTCTGTGTGTATGCGTGTGCATCTTAGACAACAGTTTAATCTAAACTTAAATAATGTTTAAACCTTTCACATAAAATAAATAAATAGTTGCTGAAACCAAGTACATGTATACATCTTCTCTAATACCTTACTGGAAGATAATGCTCTTAACTGTCATTGCAAATGTTGAGGTTTAAATGCTGAAATCATAAATCGACACAAAGTAATTTCTTGCTGTGTAGCTGAAGCCTGTGTCCTTATAATTGAGAAGTGTGAGGAAAGAAGGAAAGAATGGATCAGTGGTGAAATCTTGCATTTGTATGTGGCAGGCGGCGTAGCGTCAGACATAAAGGTCACATGCTGCGCTGTCATTGTTACATTTTGAAAAGTGTGGCAATCTGAAAGCGATGGCTGCCTTGAATGACTATGTTAAAGGGAGGCAGGGCAGCTAATGGAGACAAGCTCTTTCCATTACAACACCATCTGTTCCACTGAGCAGTACTGCTGGCAGCTGCACACATGTTGGAGCGAGACCTAGAAACCAGACAGAAAGGTCCGAGTCCCTGCACTCTGTTAAGACCTTATAAAGCCAGTTATTTTATGACAAAGATCTAATTGGCTGAACTGATCAGTGGAAATCCTTTGAATCCTCTGCTTGATATGTTTTCTATTGATATCCAAGGGGCAAGATGAGTAAGATTTTAGATGCTTTAGTGTTGAATTTAATTGCCTAAGGTGAGGTCATGAAGACAGCAATTATAAAGTAAACATGAACAAATTATTCTGGAGCATAAAAATGTTCTCTTCCATAAGGGTAACCAACCTAAATGGATGATTTTATTTGAATATTATCACAAACACAGTCAAACTCTCTGTGTTTTCGTTTGCGGTTGTGTTCCATACGGTAAGTTTTTGTCATGACTGTGCTGTAAAATAAATGAAAGCAATAAACGTGGCTGTTGATTTGGTCAGAGGGATTCACCGTGAAGCCATCCTTCTACATGAAACATTTATTTCTCCTAACTACCTTGCAGAACCTTTGAGTGGTAATAACATGTTTCTTTCCGCTTGGCCGTGCCAGACGAGCGACAGGAAGACTGTAGGCCATAATTATCCTGTTTGTTCAGAGGCCCAGTGCTTTTTATTATTTAAATCTCCTAGGGCTGTGAAAGTGCTGAGAGGCAATTCTTTCTCCCATTTTTCGCCATGCTGTGTTAGTCAGTGTTAATGCCGCTCTGTAATTTTTTGATGTTCTGTTTGCTCAGTGTTCATCAAGAATGTGAAAGATGCCTTAACCAAGAAAGGGACGTGGCATGACAGTGTAAACAAATAACTTGAACAAATTGCTTTATACAGACATAAGCACTGATGATAACAGACATCAAATAGTCATATTATTATGACGAATCAAAACTTTGTATTTACAATGAAGTGATTCCGTGCCTCTGAGGTAGCACTGTTTTCCTACTATCCCCTTCAGTCAGTCATCAATCTGGGAGACTGTCTTGATGCTTTTATTTATTTGACCTATGATTGTTGCAAATAGGTACAGTAGGTCTATCCATGTGATGACATGAAAATGTTTTATGTTGGCAACATGTCGTGAAATAAATTCCAAACTTTTCATTGTACATTATTACCTTATTTATCGAAGTACGCTCAATATCTTTCCACAACATTACAGCGCACTTGAACCTGCTGTGCGGAAATCTTGTCTCCCCCTTCTGGCAGTGAAAGTAATTACACAAACACTGTCAACACAGGCTCTACTCTGCCACTACTGTTGTGGTTGTAAAACACTGGGTAAATTATTTTGAGCATTACATCCCCCGCAAAATGACTCATTTCACTATCAGAACTTGATCCATTCGATCTGTCTCGAAAGTGTAGAAGAGCTGCAAGATTAAATTAATGTCTTCCCATTCAAGTTAACAGAGGGCTCAACCAGAAGTTAGCCTCTCTGGTTAGTCTCTGGTGTGCATGCACTAAGGTTATAGAAACCATCAAATTTACAAATGGGTGTTATTTGGATAAACTGACCATATATTGGGAATCTGGGTGGTTACTTTTGCACCTGAAAAAGTATTAAAGCTCAATAGATATTAACAGTCCAACACTGTAAATTACAACAGCTTTTGACCGGTCAGATTTAATGGATCCTGACCCATCCACATGAGTGCTCAGCCCTCTGGTATCTTCTTCTGGTCACAAGGCAAACCAAGCATTTGCTGGTTGACACAAAATGAATCACTACTGGTGCACCAGTGTGGTAATGTCACCAAAGACACCAGATTTAAGAACTCTGAATATAGTGAGATACAGAGAGGTTGACCCGATGATGATAGGTTTGATCAGCATTGTGTGAACTAATTTGGCAATGGCTCGAATGTAAAGGTTGTTCATTTATATGTAAAAGACCTACACTGCAACTTAAAGTGACTTATTTCTCTGTGATGAGATGTCATTACTTTAGTGGTGCATGACTTTTGGCTGCCACACTTGGTATTTTACAACACATTGTAATAGTTTTATTTCTGCACCATTTTCAAAAGAGATTTAACAGATGTACAGTATACTGCATCAATATGCTAAGGACAGGAGAAGACGTTGTCTCGGTTAGTCATCATCAAAGCATTTCTTTCCCACCAACTGCTCCATGATAACAGGATTTTACTGGCAGTAAATTAAAGGCCACCAGAGCCACATGAGCACAACTAAAGGGGATGTAATGGTCCATATTTACCACACACAGGCATTACCTGCATCACAATATTTGCGATAACTGTAATATATCCATAATCATTGGTATATATTTTTACAATCAAGACAATGGTGTATTTATTGTTAACCTACCCATCCCCTGGGTAAGCTTTTTGTGTCTTGTGATTTACCCGAGGTAGTCTGAGAGACACTGTAACATTAGCTCTGCAGTATCTATACCAAACAGCAGCACAATCATGAGCTCATACAGGTCACAAGAAAAATCTCATGTGACTGAGGTTTGTTATTCTAACATTTAATTATCTCCTAGAGAAATTATAGTGACTGCCATATTTATAAACGTGCATTGTACTTTTGCTCCGTTTTTCCATTTTCCACCATCTCGTGACAATATTGCCTATACACCATTAAAGTATTTCCTTTTTCCAGGTGTCAAACCCCCCACACACTTTCTATGAAAATTAATTCGGAGCTGATAGTGGGCAGTCGCTCTCAGCACACAAGCTCATACAAAGCAATTGTACACAAGACAATTGTAAGAGAAAGAAACCGGAGCCTGGGAGAGCAGAGATATCTGAGCATGTCTGAGGAGGCCTGTGATTTGCTTATGCTGCTTGGAATGAGACACCAGCAGGGCAATACTGTATCCTCTGTTAACTTGAGTGTGTACCAGTGAGGGAGTCCGACTTAAAAGGTGCTGTGGTTTAACTCTCACTCCCATTTTGTAGTCATTCGGACTGCAGTTTTAGTCCTCTCCAGATGACACTTCCCTCAAGGTTTCAACAAACTGACTTCAGCATTTATTTTACCGTGAAAGGAGTTTATGCTGTGTTGCCCCTCATTAACTCTTCTGTCTCTAACTATGATTTTAAGAGGTTATTACAGGTCAGTCAACATGAGTTGTTCACATACCTCTTTCGATAAAATACTGCAACTGACTCACATTTATCTTTCTAAAGAATCATGTAGATAAAATACACATTTTGTGTCTACTGTATGGCAGAAGTTTTTACCTTATTTTCTGGGAAAGAATGACAATCTTACTTCCAATCCATCTAGTGGTTGTGCACTCCAGTTCTGTGGTTGGGTGTGGTATTATACTTGTGCCTTCAGCATTATTTAAACATTTGAACGTTTCAATCTAGGCTTTTGGTCAGAGAATATAAGCTCAAAGTACTACAACAAACTGGAAGCAAGAATGTATGGACTTACTTGGAAATCCCTTTCTCAACAAAGGGTTCATTCTTGTGTTCTTGACCCCTTTTCTCCACCATGACGCTACCTCCAAAATTAAATCAGCCTGATATTTACTACCCTTAAAAGCCATTTGACAGCCTCACCATAAATTAATGGGACATATTTGTCAGCAGTACCAGGCCACACCCGACATCTCAAAGAAACACTCCTTAATAGATACAGTAATCTTTGTTACTGGACTTTTAATTTGTGTTAAATGAATCCAACTACAATTTACACTGTGTTAAAAAATAAACAAAACATTTTACGTTTGCCATTAATGACACAATTAAGCAAAGTGTGGCATTCAAAATAGTGCAGAAAACCACCCTGATACAAAAGACGAAGGATATCAGTTTGTCATTAAGAGAATTTGTCTTGAATCCTAAGACACTAACTTACAGTGTGACATTAAAGTATAAGACCTAAGGGTAGCACTGTCCTTTGCTAAATGCTGAGGAGGCACAGCAGTATCTCTCTCTCTCTAATGCTTGTTGTTTACAGTAGGCTGAATAGCAGAGTTTGGGATTTATAGGCAGTTGTGATATGAACGAGCACAAAGACATGAAAATGTCACACTTTGTCAAATGGCTTGTGACCTGGAAAAAGAAGCACTGTTTACAGAGTAGTGCGAGCCTGTACAGAGTACATCATAATGTGCATGACCATGACTAACAATTACTCCTGTATTTGAATATGCGTAAATGTAATATCTCTAAAGCTCATATTCACAAAGTGAATGTTGTCCTATCTTCTTCATATACTCTTTGAAGTTGTTATAATTAAGAATCTGCAAAAAAAGATTGCTTGGTGGATGAAGATAAAAGAATCTCTAATCACTTACACATGAGCCTGACTTACCTTCAAATATATCCTAATGATAACTAAATGTACTGCAAGACATACATAACTGTGCATGAAAACAATAGCACCGTCTAACCAACTGCAGTGTATGCAGCAGTGATTTGCAAAGCCACTCACATGTACTCCTTTGCATGTAAACAATTACCTCCACGCAGTTTTCCAATTACTTATTGATGATTAAGTGTGTGGATAGTCATCCATTCATTCAATTGTTTACAGTGTCAACATAAAAAACAAAACAATGTGATTAATATTGAACAGAGCATGCCTGTTACCTCCGGGATAGATTGCTTTTTATTGTGTTCTTTGTTGTCAAAGGCCTCTCATAGCACCTGGAGGGCTTCTGCCTATAAAACCTGAACAACAGGGAATGTGAAAGAGTCTCCCAAATGTTAATGTATAATGTCTTCAGCTGCTTAGAAGTTTCTGTTTGGCTTTTCAACTTAAATCAAGGTTCTTTTGTCCAGAGGTGGTGGTGGTATTTCACTGTTTACAATAGAGATGGCCTTCCATATACAATGTTCAGCAGTAACAGATTGAATGACTTTCTGCTTGTGAACACCTGTTCCCTACACTCCATGCACTTTTTTTTCTACTGCGCCGTGACAATGACCTTGTGGTCACCTCACTTTACTTTGACCAGAGTCAGTGGAACTAGAATAGTTTTTGCATGCTAATTGGGTTCAGTTCAAGTATCAACATTGTTCATGGACATAATATAACATGCTGTAATAGCAAATTCAAAACTATTCCCAGAGAGGAACCTAAAGCTGCATGTTCAATAAAATATAAGATAGACTGGTGCCTAGGTATATTTCTGGAAGGAGCAGAGTTAATCATTTTCATCATCATTTTATTTATTTAAAACCCTGAAAAACACATTGAGGGAGATATATCAATTAAAAACAAGGTAAAATTAACAATGCTAAAAATTGAAAGAGTAGAAATTTACTGAGACTATTAAATAAAAACAATGAGCACAATAAGAATAAGAACAATTTATAAAATAAAAAGCAATGACAGTTACAGTCAATAAAATTAGCCATTCAATGTTGGAATTGACTTCACAGTATTAATGAGGTCAACTTGAAGCATATTCCAAGTGTGTGTGGCACAGTAACAAAAAGCAGATCTTCGTAACGCTGTATGAATTGTTGGCACCTGCAGGATGAGCCGTGTCTGTGAGCAGGTACAATGCCTTCAAGTTCAGAGTCTTTACTGCAGATGGAAAGAAAGTGAAACAATTAGACTGTACTTTCCACATCAAGACACACAGTTCGCAACCCATCTTTTCTTTGACAATGCCCACAAGAGAGAGAAAAAAATGAAACTAAATAATCCATAAAATAATGTGCCGTGATTACAAACTATCTTCATTTCAATGCAAAGTACTGTAAAAATCCATTAACCAGGAAACTTTCATTTAACTGACAACTTCACATTACCGTCATCAATATTCTGCCGCATTTCTTAATTTGCTTGTTGTCTGATCCAATATGTTTAATGAATCTTGCTGAGTGGGCCGGGGGACTTAATGGGAGCCAGCTGTGCAAATATTCAGTTTTAACAGCTGATGGTTCTGCTTTTAACAACAATTTGAAGCATATTATTATTATTGTTATTATTAGTATTATTAGTATTAGTAGTAGTAGTAGTAGTAGTAGTATATTCAGTAAGTGTTATAAATATTCACAATTTAACAATGTCTTCAATAATAAATAATAAGGATAATGATAAGGAATATATTAATGAAATACAGTACAGAGCTTGCATATTAAATAAACAGTTAAGGACTTAAATTTTGAAGTAAGAATCACAAAGTTAAATGCCAGTTTAAGTAAGTATAAAATAGGACTGGCAAGTAGCACTCTAAAATACATTTTCACAACATGAGCCAACAGATAAACCTTCAAGGAGCTCAGAGTATCTGTATCTAAATCAACCTGCGTGTGTAATGGTCCACCTTTATTGCCTTCAAGAAGTATTTATGTTATTTTGCCAAACTCTGTATGTCGGTCAAAGATTTTTAATAGGGCTGTAGTTTCACATGTCAGCTCCAATATCCCCCCCCCCCCCCCCCCCCATCCCTTCATCCTTACTTCTAATTCTAAAAACCAATTACCTTGTGTGCCCCACATGGATTTAAAGGCAATTAAACAGAAAGAAATGTACACAGAGCAACAATCAACTTCCAAGTTATGAGCATTGCCCTGCAGCAAACTGCCCCCTGCGTTTTTCTCATGGATTTGTTCCTGCTTGTCAACAAACTTTACCGAACTGGTCTTGTGCAGTGACACAGCATTGAACGATATGAGAACATCTGAGGCAAAAGGTCAAGGCAACACGACGAGTCTAAAAAGAATAAAGATCCACAGTCCTGCTCATGGACTATAGACGCTGCAATATTTATTACACCCAGCAATACAAAAGATTTAGATGGCACAAACAACATCATTTTTGATGATTTTTGCTATGCTATGTCCAAGCTGTCTACAAGTGATAAAGAATGTGAACGTGCTCACTATTGGTTTGGGCAGAGTTACTATAAAGAGCTCAGTAATTTCTCTGCAAAGTTTATGCGCATGACCAACAATATGCATTTATTTTTACATTTGGATGATATATCTCTGGAAACTCAGATGTTTTCTTCATGTTTAAGCTTTTTGGTCAGCTGCAGTCTCGCTGGACGTGCCTTGCAAGGTTAGATGGCTAGATGGGTTAAAGTTTAAATAATCTGAAATGTGGGCAGCAGAAGTGGAAAATCCTATATGTGCAAAGCTCAAAGTGGTACTGCTGCTAGGTTTGGCCTCATAGTACTCTGCAGAGTTTAACAACGGGTCAAGCTACTGCACAGCGATTCTGCTGCTGATCCTGTGTAGCTTGCTTCAGAGTCTTATTAATAGAGGAACAAAAAATTATCAAGTTTGAATCAGTGGTTTGGTTTATATACTGTGGGTAGGAAAAGTTAACAAATTTGACTTGACTTAATTTGGATATTCAAATGCTGATAATGAACCAGTGGCAAAATGTAGATATTAGATAAAGGGTGTTCATGCATTTATATTGCTACATTTACCTTATCCGAATCCTACAACTATCACAGACACTATCTAGTAACTAATTTCAGTCGCTTTAGCATAGGATATCAGGAAGTGATATGTCATCTGGGGAAAATGCTTTATTTTTAAAAGTAGACCAGAGGAGTGTATGGATTTGGATGTTTAGTGCATCTTAATACAGCTTATTTTTAAAAAAGCAAAGGCAATTGTAGTGTATGTGCCAAATATGTTGTATTTAATGCAATGACACTTTGTTACCAGGAGATGGCAGCAACACTTAGTTTCAGTAGCAAAATCATTTCACTCACTATCCCTGACTGGTGTGTGATGGGAGATGGGCTTCCTCAATATATAAATCTAAATGTCCCATCTCAGAGTTATAGAGTTGTAGACAGTACACAGTTAGGTCTAGGGTGGGCCCCTCTTTATTGTGACATATTTACATAGTAACAATTAGAAATACACACAATAAAGATGCAAATAAAGTAGTAATTAAGCAAAGTGGCAAAATATATTTTCTCCTCTGTTCTGGTGGAGTATTTCTCCAATTTCCCTAAACCTTTAATGCAGGTTCAAAATGAAGTCATGATGCCGTCTCTCAATTGTGTTTTCTGGAAGAATAATATGCTGCTCATGAGGCATCTATTGAGTCTGGGCTGCTAGAACAATGGTTTTGTCACGTGGAGCAATACTCATCCAAGATCCAGGATTACTGCTTTTCACCACTTGATGGCAGTGCAACTGAGGACATCTGCAATTCCTTGACTGATAAACGCAAGCTGGCTTTGTAGGAGAAAATGTCGCTGCATATAGGCGATCACTGAAAGTTATTCATTTGAAAAATATATATTCACTTTACAGATGAGATAATGCACATAAACATCATCTCATGAGAATGACTTAACAACAAATGAAGACAAATAGATCATAAAACCACCTAGAGGCGAGGGCAGTATCTGTTTATTTGATCTATAAACTTATAGCACAGAACATTCTTTTAAAAGCAGAATAATAAAAGACGATGAGGGAAAAGTACCAGCTCTCTTGTAGGTGTCTGTATCTGTATGTTTGACCCTGTGTCAATGAATGAACAGTATGTGCCAAGTATGCATAGCTTATTTCATGGCAAATAAGAATGTCAAACAAAAACCACTTGCTTTCAGAACGTCAGAAGCTAAATAATGTATAGTTCTCTCTTTTTTAAAAGCAAGTATACAGTCCTATGTATTCAGTATATGTCTTTCTTACTCAGTAGAGAAGAAGTCCAGCAGCCAGCACTGTTAGAAATGGTAAACAGCATGTTGTGAGACAGTCACAATCAGTGTTATGAAGACTAGAGGCAGCCTGCTGGCTAAGTTTTAATGTTAAACAGAGCCCTGTGTACTGTGCTAAGATGAATATTTCATTATGAATGTCACAGCATGCAGTGAAATGACCCCAGCACTGTATAAAATGACCAGCATCCTGCTACTATCTGCATAGTGCTTTGGCAGGCATAATTAGATGAATCTATGCCCCGAAGATGTCAGGCTGTTCCTGGGTCAAAGGGGTATCCAGTCTGTTGCAGGATGAGTGTAATATAATGTAATTATGTATCTAGTATACTACCCACTGAATGGTTTCAGCTGTTGACATCTCTAAGTGGGCAACCCATGGGCTTTTTAAGGCCACCAACCATTTCCCTCGTTTTCCTAATTTTTGCTCTCGTGTTGTACCAGATTACATGTCATTTCAGCCCGATTTTTTTGCAGTTTTATCAATTTTTAGATGATCAAAAATAACAAGAACAATACTAAGCATAAAAAGCTTATTTTAAATTATGTTAAAATATTTCTTCACTTCATATCTGCATTAATTGAAATCCCGGATTCCATTTTTGTCAACATTATCTGCAAATGAACTTTTCTCAAGCATCCGTGTCAGCCCAACTTAGGCTCTGTGGCTGTCATTCAGCGGGGAACGTGGTGAAGTTGTACAAGGTGTGTCAGCGAGATACAGCAGAGTCAAAAGCCTGGGGCATGGTGTGTATTAAGGTTAATTTGAACTGATTAGATTAAGCAGTGGGGATGTTGCTGTGGGGAGTGAGAGCGATGCGGTGTGTCCTGCCGTGAAGGGTGCGTAGTGTGCTTTATCTCGAGCTGGTGAGGGTGCAACTTCATGCTTAGGGATAGCAGGTCACATGAGTTCAACTCTTTGATAACATTTATCCAGCAGTTTGTCACGCTTGATGTGAGAGTCAAATTGGCAGGGTCTGCAACAAGGAAAGCACTCTGGATGAGGTTGGTAAATGCTGTTTTTCATTAACAGTGCAATCCTCCTCACTCTCTTCCCATTACTATTGTACTTGATGTTTATTATATTGAATTCTGCTTATGTTTCTATAGTGTCTTTTGTTATTATGCGGTCTGTCCCAGGTGAGCTAAAGTAATTTTGTGTTGTCCCTCCTTTTCTTATTTCCAGTGTCTTCTTCCATTACACAGTAATGCTGACTGAGACAGAGCACTGAGCCCTTAATGCTTTGCCTTTCTGCGTATACATTGCAGCCACTCCTGTTTGTCTTTTCCTCTGTCTATTCAGTTCATCAGAAGCCTAAAAAAGATTTCATGTTTTTAAGCAAGGTCCTTCCAGTGTTCTTTGTTGTTTCTCCCTTGGCCCTTTTGGAAGCCCACTTTTCCCAAATGTACAGCTGTTACACTTTGAAGAAAACTCAGTGCTAAAACCCAAACTGAACAACCACAAAATCAAAGATCTGTATCTGAAAACTGCTGTTGGCCATAACAGATGATCAAAAGTACACAAAAATCCTTGATTTTGTTTTTATTATTATTTTTTTCTTCAAGAAACAAATTTAGCTTTGACATATCCAAGATAAAGTGTTTCCAAAATAGGCTCAAGGCCACACAAAACACTCTGTGAGGCTGTACTCAGGAAGAGCAGTGCTTTGAGCTCACACACTGATAACATGTTGACATTAGCAAGCTAACACTTGCTAACTAGCACTAAACACAAAGTATAGGTGGGAATGTCATCAGATATGCAGGTATTTTGTTATAAAACATATTGGCCTGCTGGTTTTGCTATGTGAAAAGACAGACTATCACTTAAGTATTACAATTCATCCCGTGGAGAACTATCTTTACCAGATTTCATGGTAATCCATCCAATAGCTGTCAAGACATTTCAATCAAACACAAAAGTGTTAACCTCAAAGTGGTGCAATAGAACCATGAATGTCATACAAAATTTCATGGTGATCCATTTAGTAATCCATGTATTATTTATATACATTTACTTGTTGAGATATTTATGTCTGGACTTAAGTGGCGGACCAACCAACCAATTGGTGTTGCCAGTCCTAGAGCCACAGTGCTAAAAGTGTATAATCCTAATATGACCAAAACATCTAAGAGAGACTCATACTGGATTTCTACTTGCACCTCCCTATACAGCTTACAACTGAATTTTCCAGTAATGAGTCAGTAAACTGGAGTGAGTGAGTTTTGCATCTGAAGTACTTCCCATAAATTATTTGCATGCTGTAGCAAATAGAGACAAGAAGGAATGAAACAATGTGACAATTCTGATGAGCATGGCTCATGACTGTTTTTCATAAAATACTCATGGCTGTGTCTTAACCTATTAAGAAATGAAGGACTGTCATCATGATTTCATCATGTGCACAAGGCATCTGTGCAATTAAAGGACAATGAAAAGGAGAATACATGTAAACTGGTGCAGCTAATGAAATCTGCAGGTATTGAGAGTGTTGAGGTGATTGTTTGTGTGTCTCACAGAAAAGAGAGACAGAGAAATCTTCCTGGTTTCCTGAGCGATACTTAGAGAAAATGATGAGCAGCTTGGTTAAGCTGACAGGTCTTAAATCTGTCTGTGCTTTTGTTTAGATATGCAGATTGACTGGGTATGAGGATGCGACAAAATTCTGCAAACCTGGCTGATTAGAGGGATGTAAACAGGTGGTATTAGATAGAGGGGTGACAGTTAAGGCACATCCAGATGTAATGCAAATATTCCATTATGCAAACATATGTCTGAAAAACATGTAAATATCAAATTTGAGACAACATTTTTCTCAACATAAAAATACTGCTACTTCTGCTTGCTTGTAGCTGGGTATGAGGGAATTAAGTATGTAGTTGATTGTATGACTTTAAATAAATCCTTGTAAAGATTAAGTTGTTCTTTGAAAGCACAGCCCACTATTTAATTGGGGTAATAATGTTATTAGGTACTAACATTGACATAACATGATGAAAACATAATACCAGTTGTTGCTTCCTGGTGACCAATGACCACACAGTGAGCAGATGACACTAATGCAATTGAGGTATTCAACACTGGTTAAGCCCAGTTCAAAAGATAAATACATGGTCAAGCACAGAACACTATTTAAGAACAGAACATAAACAACTTAATCAGAAAGTGTGAACATCTGTTAACCCCATTTTAAACATAATTTCCTGTCACAATAAGCTGATGATGATGGGATTTTTCCGCAGGTGTGTTGCTCATCTGAAGATTTGTACCAAGCCGTGTGTTATTCAGCGCCAACTTCAATCTGAATTTCAAATATATATCAGCCAGAGAAAATTAAATCTCATGAAGACATGGCTGGATATGGATGGTACACTTGCATTAATGTTAACATTGTGTAAAATTACATCAGCCGGGAATGAAAGTATCTACATCTCCTCTCCAATTAAGCTCCCTTTACCACATATTAAGTGCTCAACTTAAGCTGTAGGCAGAAGAGGATGCATTTCAACATAGCTGGATTTCCTTTCAGTCTGTTTGGCATACAGTTTATGTGAAGGTATTACTAAGCCCCTCTAGATTTTAGTTTCTGGAGAAAAAAAAATACTGCAGCCAAATTGAGACTCTTCATCTAAGCTGCTTTAAGCCTCAGTGAGGGCTTAGCTTTCCCTTATTAGTATTGGCTGCTGTATAGATTCTGCAGACTTTCCCCTCTCCCTCTCTTTGCCACCCATGTATTTACCTTTGATGCAACCGTGTGCAGTGATCACTTCAAGCAGACCCCTTAAGCTCACATGTTAAGATGGAGCATGGTGGTTATATGCTAGTATAACTTGTTGGTTGTTTCTCCAGCGAGTATGCGCTTCAAACACAGCTTTCCTTATCAAAGTCTTGCTGATACACAGTGCTCGATCCAAATATATGAACTCAAGGAAGAATAATTGTAGATTTTTTGGGTTTTACATTGAATATTTAACCACTGAAGGTGAAATTACAGTGGGTGACTGAGTATTTCTTGTTCCTAGGGAAAGCATCATATTTTATGTATGTGAAAAGCGTATCTTTTTCTGAATAATCTATGAATAGGCTGATTTTTCAGCTAGATATGCAGTGAGTAGCACCTCTCCTGGGAATGAATGCAAATGCGTTGGATATATTCTTTTGTATTGTTAGTCTTGAGAGTGCCATCTCTTGTGTATTATGTATCAGCTTTCCCCCCTGTCTGTTTGACACCCAAAACAACAGCACTGAATGAACAAGTGTCTGGAGGCTGCTGCAAACACTGACAGCTTCTGTCATTTTTACTTTTGTATATTGTTTGGCATAGATATGGAAGATTTTTTTGTGAAATTGCAAGATACGTCTGAAGTCTTGAATATTTAAAACTGCAAACAAATTCTACAAACTAGTTTGTAGAACTGCGTCGGTAGTAGAGGGAGCAAATGTGAAGCTTTTGCGTGCTATTGCAAAACAGTTGTCTTTTTCACTTTCTGCATTCAAAAGAGGCTGTCAGGTTTCTCCTATATGGATTGTGTGCCACAGCTCATAAGTAGGGGGCAGCAGTGCAGTACACACAGTTAGTAGCTGCTGTTAATTGCTGCATTGGAAAGGATATTATCAAAACAGCAGAGGCAGACAACAAGGCAGACGCTTGCGGCAGAGATTGGATAAACATATAGTGTACTAATCTGTGCAACTGAAAACTGTAAATAGTTTATATGTACAGCAAACCAACTTACCATCTTGTTCAACACTTACCCAACAGAGGAAATGTTGAGCTTTGCTGATAAATTCTGTATATGCCGCTTAAGAAATCTACATGAAGATAACTAGGAAATATGATTTGCTCTGAAAAGAAATAAAACAGTAAGCCGATGGTGACCACACATATTCATAATAAGCACTTCAACAGCTGGTCAGCATCCACAGCTGTGGCACATTTTCTTTGATTACCTCCAAATCTCCAAAAATCCTCTAAGCATCACACAAATTATGCTTCCAGCACTGGGTGGAAGGAACCCTTTCCAAACCCATTCCTACATAGAAGATTCAGCTATATTAATGATGCAGCATGCAAGTCTTCACAAAGGTTTACCACATCTTTATTGTGTTCATGTTACAATGCAAAATGGTCACTACCAAAGTTAAAACCAAACTTACGCCTTTGGGTGTGTGTGCAATGTATGGGTGTGTTGGTAGGATGGAAAGTCGGACAACTGTTCAATCTGCAAAGCAAAGTAACTGTTTTGGTTTCCTTAAAGCCCCAACTGTTCAGTTGAATCTATTGAAACAAAGTAAACACCTGGCACAGTTCCAACCAAAAACTCAAACCCAGGAAATCAAACTTCAATATTTGCACCAACAATTACAATTAAGGATATAGAAAATGAATATTTACAATGAGCGCTCAATGTACCATAGCCTTGTCAGTCAGTTAGGTTTCAGGGTCATCATTGGCACTGGCAAAGATTGTTATTCAAGGGTATGAATCCAGTCTCAAGGGAAAACAATGTCCTTTCCCACTATTTCATAGTGTCCTTCTTCGTTCTTTCACAGTGGTGTTAAAGAAGCCTCTTTCTGATGCCTCTACTACTCTGAAAGAGCAGGACTGAGTGGGCGTTTCCATTTGAACAACCTGGACAAAAAAAATCACAGATGGAGTTGTCCTTTGAGGCAACAGTGGTAATGATGGTGATGATGGAGGCTCAAGGAAAGGGTTTTGAAATCTAGTCTCCTGGCATCTGGCACTGTGTTGTACTTTTTTGTCCATTATTAAACAGTTATTTATTGAGGAATGAGTGCCCAGCTAATAAGCCGAGTGCCGTTTTGGGGTATTTTAAACACCCACCAGAGGGATGTATGGTCTGTTTGAAAAGTCCAGAGGCTGCCTTCCACATATGTCTTATCTCCAGCATTAAGATCACTGCAAAGCATTTCAACTCAGAAGCACAGTAGTCAGCTAGATGCAGACTGCAGGTGGCAAAAGTGACGACTTCCTTAGTCCCAAGATTAGTTTTCTAGATGAATATTTCCCCCAGGCTGTTGTTGGCATGAATGAATAAAAGAATCCAAGGGTCCTGTAAAGAGTACGTGGTTCCTGTAACAGTTAACCAGGGTTTCACCAAATTTACAACATGCAGCATGAAAAAAGTTCCTGTTTTGTTCATTTTGACACGTTTAACTAATCGAAACTTAAGTATAACCTTTGCATGAACATGTGAGAAGACTGTAATACTCCCAAATGTATGAAATTTGCAAATGGCAATCATTTCAAATCAAACAGGGCACAGGCACCATTTGTGATCTGTGTGTAAGTGCATGCAAAGGCAGCTGAATGTTTAAAAAAAGTGGTTTCAAACTATGCAAGGACAGGATAATTGGATGGTTGTTTGTGTGGCTTTTGAAAAAAAAAGCCATGGGCATTTTAATGAAGCACTGTCGATACATTTAAGCACAAAAGGACAAACAAGCACTAGCTATACAGGCCATAAAACAATTTTCAAAACAATGGAGAAGAGATATCTAAAAATGGGCTCAGTTCCATAAATCTCAGTGTGTAGCATTTGAATCTTTAGAGTGCCAGCTGTCATAAATCTGCACAAGGCCTTTTTCCAAAACAAACAAATATGCTTCAAAACATTGGAATTTTGCACAGTATGCCAGCACCTGGAAATTGGTATCATTGCAGGGTGCACATTATCTCCCCGAGTAATCATTGGAGCATTATAGAGGGTTGTGAGTACGGATGACCATGGGAAGGGGCTTACATGCTCACTACACATTAGAGTCAGATGGACAGTCCAACACTTTTACTAGCTGTTCACATCATTTGTTTAAACAATGTAGAGCTGGAGCAGTGGTGTATAAATACCTGTAAGTAAGTCATTGCTATTTTTAACTACTTGTTAGCCATGTTTCAATTTGATGATGGGTGTTATGAAGAAAATCTTCCATCATGGTATATGTCATTTTATGTCACAGTAGCACTTTACTAAATAGCATAGACCTAGACACTTGGGGTATTCCTATAACTAAGGCTACTGTTAAAATTAACGAATTGAAGATTTAATTTCATATAACAGATGCATGTAGAACCTATTTCTGCCCTGTTCAAATTGTCACTTCCCACGTTCATGTGTATATTCTTAGTTCAGCCTTACAAGGGAAAAAAAGGTCTATCCAAGTTTATTGCCTGATTTAGCCACAAATAATGAGCTTCTCCTCAGACATTGATCTTTTTAATGAAGATCCACCAAGACCTGTCTTAACTGTCCACCATCCTCAAGCTGTATAAAAGCCTTTCTGTTGAGCTCTGTTGGTACACACATTGTACAAGAACAAAATATGCAGTGAGGGGGAACAGAGACCAGTGAAGACAAATGAACAAGCCTTACTATGAGTTACAATCATTTTAAACACAGTGTTACAATTAGGTAAAATTGGCCAACCTTTGGACAGAAATAACCATAGATGAACAGTTCATCATCATCCACAAGGAGAAATATGTGCTTCATGCTATTTCTTCAGTTTTAGTTGAAATCACTGTCTCTGCCTTTCCAACTACCAAGCATTTTGTAAAGTCTTTAAGGATCATTTTGAGGTCAGGCATCAAGGACCAGCAGATAGGTTAACTTTCAAATACAGGATACAGTGTTTAAAGCATTTTTACATTTGCATATACAGGAGTCACTGATCGGCAGAGACAGATACAGTTACACTGCTTCAAAAGGTGATGCATCATATTTGAAGTGAATCTCACATTCAGATATCTGCCTGTTTTGAATTTGAATCCATCCAAAGCTATTCTATGGGGAAACACTAAATATAACTAATGAATCATTTTAAATATTTGATTTTTAAAAATTGCTTTAATTATTTATTATTTATGCCACTCAACATAATGAATATACTATGTAATACAAGGAGTGAATTTAGATTGTGTTTTGATATTCAAGGTTACATTAGAGATATATTGTAAGTCCTGAGTTCGCTTAGGTTGCCACTAAAACTGAAAACTTCATGTGAATGTGACATATTCCTTCCTGTCATGCCCTTATCCCTGCTCCCTCCCTGCTTATCCCCTTATCCAAATCAACCTTGCACATTTAAAAACAGTGGCAAATTTGAACCCTTTTAAATGACATTAGCAATCACCATCTAACATCACTTTATTTATCAGTGGTAACCCATGTTTGTCTTCTGTGAACATTTTTAGTTGCTTTCAAGTAGACCAAAAAAGTGCTGTTGTGCTTTCTGTACCCAACACTCAAATCTGCTGCTTCAACCAATCTAAATTTCAATATCCAGCTGCTGCCTTTGTGCTGTCGAGGCTGTTTCATGGGATATCATTGTAATGTGTATGAGACAATGGCACAGCTACATTGCTATGATGAGTCATATCATCCCCAGTTTTGTTTGAACATCATCCGCCTGTGTGTTAAGACTGATGGTGACATAAGAAATGACTAGGTTCAATGTTTTAAGGCGATGCATGAAGTCCTAAGTGTCTGAGTAATGTTAGGGTAGTGTATGTAGTATAGGCTTCATGTGAGTATGCGTCTGAGCTCTGCTGCCATTTGTCTCATAGACAACAACACTGTACAACAGTGTTCTAAAGGTTGGGAGTCAGGAGTATTGAATTTTTCACACCAAGGGAATGTCACCTGCAAGCTTCATCTCATTTCTATGTTGTTGTCATCACTAGGAACAAGATTGACTGCAATGTAATGCTGTAAGATGCAAGACACTGTTTTAAATAGCATGAACCCAAGATGCTGAGTAAAACAAAGCATTTGCGCGTGGGTAACTGGATTTAAATAGGACAAAATAGTCCAGAGTACAGTATTCGTTCAAGTACTATAGACCTTTATCTGGCCTAAACACTTATGAGAAGGCAACCTAATTACCACTAATTAATGTAAGGGTTCCCACTTGCTGCTTATGTGTTTTAACATATACTATTTTGACTCCACTGTGCAAATCATGTGAGGGTAACAAGCTGTCCAAGTACCTGTACTTTACATGTATTTTGCTTTAAAGAGTTTATTTTCCATTTATTTTTTCCAAGTTAATAAACAGTCAGTTATCCAACGCTCCCTCAGACCAATGACAGAAAACTTGTATCACATTGTACAATGTATTTACATAATTAGTGAAAACAATGTTAATTTTTTGAAAATGACTAACTAATGCATTGTAAAAATGTGCTAGACATCTATTTATTTTCTGTTATTTCAGAAGTTCAATAATTAAGTCAAATCATTAAGTTTCAATTCAAACACTGAATTACATGGTGGTATACCTTTTTTATAGGAGAGGAAAATGTCCTATTGTGTTTGGTGAAGCCTCTGGGGGTCAGCCTGCTACAAAAGCAGTTTCTGACAACGTGAAGGAGCAGTAATGATACCAAGGTCCTTTTGGATCACCAAGTCCATCACCCTGTCACACAGAGTGAAGCCATAAACCCAGGGTTACTTGTATCTAAAATCTCATTCTTTGGTCACTACTCCGAAAGCTCACAACCATAGGTCAGGGCCAGGCAGATGACTAACCAGAAAATGATGCACAAAATTGCCAGTCAAACTCACAGTCCCTGTTATTCCCACTACCTGACACACCTGAACTCTCCTGCTTGGATCATACTGTATAAACCCTTTAATGTAGCAGCCCACCATTTATCCAGAAGAGATGCGTGTCCTCAGAAATGGAGGTACTGCCTGACAGAAAAAAGTAGAAAAAAAAGTATTATTCCTTACATAAATGCAAATTTATGCAGCAAAGTCCTCAGAAATCTAATCAGATCATCTACTATAGAAGAGTGCAAGACAGGTGGTGTAAGTATTAGGTTTCTGGCATGTATTGTTCATGAGTTATTATGTTTTCAAGACTGTGCCTACACAGACAGATGCCACAATGATGACATAAAGTCCCACATCTATTGTCCTAAAATGAGACACAATGTGCAGTAATCATTTCTCTGATTATTACTACACATCTTTCATCAGTCACACAAAAGATTTTGCTCTGTTCTTCCTTTGAATGGACCTACTAGTGTGCATTTATTAATAGAACTAATCATAAAGGACCAGAACAGCACTGTTGGGATTTTGATGAAAATACAATATAATTAGTTTATTGTCTTAATAAGAATACATACCATCACTCATCATCAGACAAAATTATCTTGGCTCACTGCAGAAAATTGATTATTGATCATGTCAAATTGAACTCACACAGCCACATAGCTTCTCTCTGTGCAGACTGATAATGAATCCCCCACCTTAAATAGGTCCTCCAAGCTACTGAACAATCAGTTCAGGCAGGACCATATTTCTGACAGGAGAATAATGACAATGTTACTTGTATTGTAAACATGACTTTGTTATTTCTCACCATATGCCAAGAAACAATCATTATAGATCAAACAAGTACTGATCAACACTAATCTAACCCAGTATAACCACCCCATACTAGGTTTAACCCTTTAACCTATGACATCACCGATGATGTCAGCAAGAGCATTAAACCAGGAAGTGTTTTGGCAACACCCCTTTTGACCCATGGGAAAGCATGGTAAGTAAGAAGAAGAAGAAAAAGAAGGATTACCTCAATAAACAACAACTGAAGATAACAGTACTTCTTTGCCTTGATTTAACTAGAACATATTGTTTTGAACTGTTACAAAACTTAACAAGTTTATACAAGATAATATACGGGGAAAAAATGCTACTGAATGTCATGCTAGAAAACGTACAGAATGTACTTGTTTTGTTACATTAAGTGATCTCAGAATGCCATTTCAATTAGAAGATTGCCAAATTCTTAGCCCATGAACATTAAAATGAATTACACATATCCTAAAACTTCAATTTTATTACTCCTATAAAGAATCCAGTCGCATACAGTATTACTGTTTATCAATTGCTTAGCAGCTTGGAGCTTTTAAAGCAAACTCTAAAATGGAACAGTAGTAAATTTGTTGAAATAACAGGAAGTGATTTAAATATGACATGGATCCATGTAAAATGTTTTCAGACCAATAAACAGACCAATAAAATAAATCTTGTCTGACTGAAAGTACTAATGTCCAAGGCTATTTAATGACCAACACTGACACATGCTCTTTAAAACCCTTTTACTGAATTTTTTCTATGTTCTATTTAAAGCAGATACCTGTGCTGTTTTAGTAACATCTAACGAGATTAAGAGGTGAGTGCCAAATAAGTCTTTCACCCTTAACTACCTGTTTGAGACAGAGAAAGAGGCCATTTCTATGGAAATGCAATGTTTACACGCATGGGAGAAGTCTATTATCTGCCACTTTGAAAATGTTAAGAGCACAGTGCTTCCTGGGGTTTCTCCCTCATATTGCTCTCAGCATTTTCTTCCTTGTTTTTCTATTTTTTTTCCTGTGCTCATCCATGGGGGAAAAAACATTGTGTAAATGCCCTTGTGCCTGATTAAACACAAACCCTTTCTTTCTCCTCCACATATAGTGTATATAGCTAAAGAGATATCTCACTAGTGTCCGCCAAAGTACCTCTTCCAGATGCTGAATGGGGCCTTTTTCACCTTGAAAGCATTTAAATGGAGTTGGTAGGATTGGGTCCTTCTCTCTCCACTCTAGCAAGGTGTGTCAGGAGTTCAATGGTGGTTTGTGGAGCGTGAAGGTATACAGAGGAAGCAATGTGTCCACAACCAGGGAATAAAGTGATAGTAATGCATTGAAAAACCACTCATCTCTTAGAAAAACTGCATCTCTTAAGAAGAGACATCTTGGGATGTCTAGCTTTGATTTTAAGAGTCCTTTGGACATTTTCTTCAAAGTGTCCCGAGAGGTATGATACAGCTTGAGATATGATAGAACAATTGAAAGACTGAAAAAACCCTTATTGTTGAGACTTTATTAACATAATTATATTATTTTGAGCCATCTGTCTGCTATAAATATATAATGTAACTTCTCATAGGATTAAATAATGCAGAGTAGGTAAGTCTACTCTGGCCTACTACTGACCATGGCTCTGTCTACAAATCATTCTGGACCTGTGGGTACAGGGGGTGGACACAATGACTTTATTACTTGTAAATTAGCAAAGCATTACAATTGGCATCACAAACAAATCAAAAATCGCAATGGATAAAACAGACCAAGCTTAGCAATGATAGAATTGCATGACTGTTGCGTTGGATTGTATTCCGTTAGTGCCCACCTGTTCTGTCGTAGGGTTTAAAGGATACTGCCTTCTCAAACACAGACACAAGGGCAACATTTTAGGGTCATGGGCAATGCCCTCTGCCATGGAACAGGTGGTGTGACAAACTGTGATGTCTAAACATGTAGTAGATGACTTGCTTTCAAAGTGAAGTTGCTTGTTAATTAATCCTACAGTATCATGTACACCTGCTGCCCGCATCACGGTATTTCTTCCTACACTACTGTACATTGGAAACATATTTGATGTATTTAACAGTTTTCCCTAATCAATAATGACAATGTAGGCTGACCAAGACATTTAAATGTGTGTGTGAGATCCAAGCCATTGGTGTTTGATGGAAAGTTTAGATTCAATCAGCTAATAATTGATGATAAAACCTGTGAAGATGGCAGCAGCACAACACTTAGATGTATGAAAATTGATTCTTCAGCTGATTTAGTGTCTTTTTTTTGCACCAGGTGACAGCCATTGGATGACGATGAGCCAGCTTGTGTCATTTTACTCTGTGAGGCTTTACAGAATCACAGTGATACTGTCTAGGTACGTTACTCTGCCACCTGACCATCAATTTTCATGACTTGTAGCAAAGCCTACTGTGGAGTGTTGTCTGGAGACTGTTCAAGCAGGAAATCCCCTACAGGGATTTGTTCCTTGATCAGTCAGCTAGACCTTCCCCACTTCCACAGTCCACTGGTGTCTTCCCTCTTTTGTCAGCCCCACACCACCTCTGACGGCCATGAAAGCACCTCCACACATTCTCCTAATAGTGTGTTGAAGTCAGGCAATTTGAACCATTTTGGGAGATATATGAGGCAGAAACTAACCACAGCCACATGTCACTGACATTGTTGGATCATACAATATAATACATAATGATTTCATTGATTAAATATGCTATTCACAGTAATGCATCTATGTTTATTTTATGGAGTAAATTGAGAGTATTTCAGTAAAAACTGTGAGCTGAAGCCAGCAGAAAGCACTGAGCTGCAGTAAGGGGTGTTCTTTCTCAGTATAGGACTTGGATATAAATCCTTTGATGAAATGGATGTAATGTTAATGTGAAAAGTATTGCTTAAGGAGCTTAAGGTCACAGTGAAACAACATATTGATATTTTCTTTTGTCTCTATTAGATAACATTCTTGTTAAAACAAGATATTGGGGAACAATAAAAGTAGGGGAGCTGTTATTTTAAAGAGAAAAATGTGCTTTTTCTTGACGGAGAGGGAAAAGGCCAAAGGGTTCTTCAAGTAAATATAATGATTTTTTTTATTCAATGGCATATTGGCAAGTCATTTATCTATCATACTGCTACTTTAACCCAGCCATAACATTGTTCACATATTCTGATGCTGCAATTTAAAAAGTTGTTGATACCTTGCGGCCATGACTGAAATGCTCTAGTTGTACGTAATATGAAAGTGGTTTAAATTTTAAGACGGTGTTCCCGGTGTCTAATGGACTGAACACCTTGAGCTGTTTAAGACAGAAGTTTGTCACTTGTATGCAGGTTTGAGCTTCGTGGTCAGGACATATGTCTACTCTCACTAAGGCAGAGCATGCCTGGTGTTGAACACACTGTCACACACACCATCTGTTACCTCCAGCACTCCTGGCTTGGACAAACATGGTTATGAGTAGGTAATGGTGCGGACGAAACTTGCGACCTTGACACTGTCTCCTATGTGTGATCAACAGGAAGGGAGAGGGAGAGACGTAGATTGATGAGAGTCGGTAGCCCTTTTGATTTTGGTTTGTGCGAGAAAGGCACAAACCCACGTTGCCTGGAAACATGTCTGCGTGAGATGAGAGATGGAGTCTTTCTCTGCCTCTCTTATCTTATTCAACTTAAAAGATAAACATCAAATCACCTCATTCAATAAATGTACTTTCATTTTTTTAACCTTATGTTAGACATCAAATGCCATTATGTATGCCTCATGCCTTTTTTTACATTTTAAAGCTATTGTCAGCCCCCTCCCTATATGAAGACACTTTTTCCAGATGTATTAAACCTGTTTTCAGAGGGTGTGTTAATTTGCATCTTGCCATAAGTGAGGTGTCACTAAGACCAGCTTAGTCAAAGATGATCTGCATCTCTGGGTGTAACTCAAATTCTGTAATCTGTGGTAATTATTCAGAGTATTAGGATTTATTTGATTTAAAGGTGTCTGATTTCATACATTTATGTGCATGTAGATAATAATCATATTTTTCAGTGCTTAATATTTGAACATATCTACACCTACCTTTCCTTGCATTTATACACTAACATGAACATTTTGGCATTAACTCCACTGCAGTTGTCTTGTATGTCTACTGTTTTCTCTCCCTATACTCTGTAGGAAGAAATATGAGAATAATACAAATATTTCTAACAGCTCACAATGAATACTGTAGCAGCAACGCTGTGTATTAAGTCATTCGGTGCAATTAGCACTAACTGTGTTCTTGAAGTTTCCTTCTCGGATCATTAGAGTTCACCTTGATGGATTTTGCGAGGTAATTAATTTATTGAAAAGCCTATATATTATCCCCTCAGCACCTATGAAAGATTGGAAGTGCAATTGGTTAAGGTCACTCCGCATAAAATCTGAAGAACAGTCAATTGGTGGCATGTTACTTACTGTAAATCCTCCACTGAATTTTATTTTTTAAAGTATAGAACAGTTCTCTCTCTCTCTCTCTCCCTCTCTCTCTCTCTCTCTCTCTCTCTCTCTCTCTCTCTCTCTGTCTCTCTCTCTCTCTCTCTCTCTCTCTCTCTGTGTTTTTTCCCCCAAATGCCACTTGACTATTCCTGCACTTCAGTTATGGTGAGGGCTTGCACTATTGAGGTGCAACTAAAAAGCTGTTGAGAGGGAAGAGGTCTCCACAACACCGTGAACTGAGCTACTGCCATAAGAACAATCTCACAGGAAAATCCTATTGAAAACATCATTTTCTGATGGATGAGATCCATCCAATTGAAATGATTGTATTCACTTTGCACCCCCTTCATACAGACTCGATTTAGCCATCGTCTACAATTATTATTCGATCTACTGCCGTGAACACTGTGCCAAAAATGGTTTAATTTCACCCTCCAGATCAATAGCACCTGATACAGCCCTGCTCATTCTGGTCTCACTGCGAGGCTGCATTCATAATGATATTGACAATATTGAGTGGTATTGACGAAAGGGCAGGACAAGCGCCTCAGGCGGTGGGCAGGAATGAGGAGCCATTTCTTTACAGCTGTACACCTTTGTAATAGCTTTTTCTACCATTTAAATTAACACTTCAGCCAGTAAAACCAGAGGGCTCGGTTTGTTTATTAACTCATTGGTTAAGAACTGTCCATAGAACTGAAAGGGTTAGGATTAATAGAAAAAAAAGAAACAATAAAACAGAAAAATACATAAAGTCTTTGAGTCTTTCTTTTTCTGCAAAACAAAGGAATCTTGTGCATTTGGTGGACAAACAAAATGGCTCCAGAGACAAATATAGTGTATCTCTGGTTCCAGTGGCAATGTTGCATACCAGAGCATTACCTAGGGATGCTTTTCTCATAAGTGGATTGTCATGTTTTACTGAATGTGTCAAAGTAAACCTGTCACCTGTCACTGTCCTTCATGTGTACACAGGACAGTGCCCAGATGTTGCATGTTAATAAGGTTTTTAGAAGAAAGAAAGATGAGAAGAAACAATACTGTATGAAAAAATAACATTTATTTACATCTATTTCATGCAGATAAGAACAGTCAGGCAATTCAATACTGCATAATATATTCACTGCATCGCAGCAACCCATTTATCTGTCACAAAAATCTACTGTAAGTAGTGTTAATACATCTAAACTGTCAAAGAAAGACTGAAAGAAAACACTAAATAGCCAGTGCAGCCTACTTTGATTTAAGTTTATTATTGATCATGTTTCCATTATTGTGTCTTGTAAGCTAAATTAATCAGCTGTTTGCATTAAATTGTCCACAGGAAAAGAGGGAAGGGAACACTAATGAGCATCATTACCATCCACTTCTTTACGATTTAAAGTGCTGAACAGTAAATCTAGTGATCAGACTTATTGTAGGCCTATGTGTTAGTTTCTCCCAGGGCAGCGGAGAGGAGGGGCTGTGCTGTGCTGCACAGTGCAGCTACTCACCTCTGACTGAATCCCGTCTCCACCTTCCATCCCTCAACTTGTCCCACATGAGGATGGATGCGTTTCCCTTCGTTCGGACCCGGTAAAAGTGTCTGAAGAATGCGGTCGGACGCAAAGCCGTCAGTAACAGGAGTGTCTTTGGGCGTCGGTGATGTTTGCAATTGGTGATTGCAGAAATTTCCAACGTGATCGGCGAGTCGACAGACCAGTGCTTACTGGTGCGCTCTTGGAGAGGAAGAATGGACATGTGAATGAGAGTGATTTGGTTCAGCGGCTGAAATACCTGTTTCGGTTGTTTTAGTTCACTTACTTGAAACAGTAAATTGCCACAAAGTGACGCAAGTGAAGGCAGGATTGATTGATTCATTGAGTGAGTGATTTTTTTTTTTCGCTTGAAGAGGAATTCATGCGCCGATAGCTTACGGGGCCAATATGCCAGAATGGGTCCTCTACAGTATTTATTTCTCTGTGGACTTCTCTACACCCAAACCGACGGTAAGTTCATCAATACAATGTTGTGGTTGAAGTAATGTCTTGTTCTACATTAAGCTTTAGAAAAGCACACTGGGCTGTGACCTGACGCGTATTCTACCCGTGGTTTTGCCCGCTTAAGTGCATTAATAAGATACGGAGTAGGCTATGGTATCTCACACGATTTACAGTGAATTTGCTGCTTCTCTTTAATTTTGTGTGTATATACACGTTTGAAATCACAAATTCAGCATGCCAGTGCACCGCAGCACGGCTGGTTAATTTAGCCTTCATGTAAAATTGGGCCGGGCCAACTATTCAGCAGCTTAGGGAAATGAAAGTTGCTCATTTATTCATAAGGGCTGCCCTAAATTTGAACACGTTTGTAACTTGAATACAAGATTTGACAGCTTTGAAACCCCTTATTTCCTCAAGCATCGTGGTTTGAAATGTGTGCTGGCAAAAATTGAGCTCACACTAAACTTTTTTTTCTTTTTTTCTTTCTATTGTAAAGGAAAATGTGCCTTGATTAATTATTTATTTAATCAATTTCACTCAAGATCTCTTTCTTGTATAAACGCCTTAATAAGTGTTACAAACCTGTAATATTTCAGCCTGTGCTCACAATAAATCTATATCTCAGGTCATATTCTGTGTGACCTAATGCTCAGGTTGCACAGGCAGATGACCGTGCTTATGTCCTTTAGCTGAAATATCTAATGTGCCATGAAAAAGATGCTTACTCATATAGTCTGGAAATTCACCCCTGACTGTGTCTACAGGTTACTGATACCACGAATAGACTTACTGTGCTTGTGTATAAATGCAGCTGCACCTTAGAGACATATCTATCTGTCTTTCTTGACAGGAAGTGTTGCTGTTATCATGAAATGTTTTGTACTACTTTGTCCCCTGTAGACCATAGAACATAAAAGTGTGTCAGTGTAGATATACATGTGATGGGACCTTCAGTAAAGTGGGTGTGGATGTTGGGTGGTTTATTTTGTGTTTTCTTTCTTGCTTGTGGAGGAATATTTGATACTGTACATATGTGTAATCTGAGGCAAATCAATGTAATGCAGTGCTCTGCGGTTAATCCCGACTTTCTGAAGCTTATAGTATGTTTACAACGTTGTCAGACAGGTGCTGATCGAACTCTAAGGTTATTTTGCAGGTTGTAGTGTGTAGTGGTGGTGTTGTATTAGACTGCATTATACTGAAATGTGTTTTTAATGTTTTGTCCACCCACGTTGACATTCACTAGGGTTGAATCAAAGCATCTCTGAAACAGTGTGAGAACATTCATAGATACTCTAAAATACGATTAAGTGCAATGCTGTTGATTGTGTTAGATTCATATGGGAAAATCTGGTCATTTTGTGCATGTTTAAGCCTTTTAGATTTAGAATTCAAAGTTTGTATAAGAACTGAAAGTGGTACAAAGCATCCCAACTAATGGTGACTGGCTGACTATACCTATTGCAATACTGTAATAATATGTGGTCTATTAGGGAGGATAATGTTGAGCATGTGTAGCTGGTGGGCAGTTATGTTGCATTGATGTTGTGGCCATCTTGGCTGCTTGTATCTAAATCCTTTTTGAGTCTCACTGCTTTAAAAATTGTTATTGTCAGTTGTACTGACATTGAGGTTATGACATCTTAAATTAGATTTTCAAATAACGGAAAGAACCTGGAAGACTGGTGCCTTTGGCCTAACAATCAAATTAAACATGTAGTTATAAGCCAAAATGGAGTTCCTTGAACTGCTGGTATGCAGTTTTAACCTCAAAGTGACTCCTATCAGAGTGATTTCTGTTTATAAGCCAACATGTTCCTGACCATGTTTTTTTTTTTCACCTGCAGGACCTTGAGTTTCTGTTTCAGCACCATGGATAGATCCCCATAAAATGGCTTAGTGGTGGAAAAAACAGACCACATTATGAACTAAGTTTGATCCACTACGGCCTTAGACTGTCCTAGACTAAAGGATAAGCTGTATTTTTGACCAATAAAGGATTCTTAGTGTATCTATAGCAACAATCTGCATTTTTAAGACTCCAGCCAAATTACCATGCAATTTAAAGCCTAAATATCAATGCAGAACTATTCAGCAGCTAAAATACAAACATTTGATCTAAGGTGTGTGTGTATAAATCCAAATATATATCTATCCATCCATTTATTCATTTTATATCCCCACTTATTCATATTCAGGGTCACGGGGTGCTGGAGCATGCATTGAGAAAGAAGCAGGCAAACCCACCGGACGGGTTGCCAGTCCATCACAGGGCAGTAGATTGACAGGACCCTGCAGGACCTTCTTGCTGTTAGATGACATTACCAACCACTGAGCCAATGTGCCACCCACAACTTAAATAGTCTCATTTAAATTCTGTTGTCTGACAGCACAAATATAAAACTCTACATTAGCCACAGCGGAGACCGAGCAATAGGACAGCCAATTAGACAAACTCAGAATTCCACAAACTGTGTGTGTATGTGTGTGCGTGCCATTGTGGATCCACTCAAATGGTATTTACCCAAGAGACATATGTATAGGGTTTTAAAAGCATGTTAAAAACATAATGTATCACCATAGTTTGGTGGGCTGGCGCCAGCTAATGGAATGCTTTTTGTCAACAAACCTCTTAACATTATAGACTGTCACATAAATTTTACTCACATTTGCTTTTTTATTTCAGTTGCCGTGTAGGAGCCAATCATCATGGTTGCTTTTGCGATTTGTTTGATTTGTCACTATCAAAGGCAAAAAGACATGGGACCGTGTAACATCATTTTCATTTATTTATATATCTTATTTATTTCTTTGCCTCACGACAGTCCAAAAGGTGTTTTAGTGACTTCGACATCACACTTGAGGTTTATTTACATGCAGACAGCCGCTAAGGAAAACCTTTTTAACACAGATATTATAATGTGCTCATACACCATGAAACAGATGAGAGTTGTGATGCTGTCATGTCTGTAAACAAACACAGCGCTGCTACATTTGGGTCATTCTTCTGTGACATTTAGCGGTTGAATTTAAGAAACTGCATTAAATTGAGCTTAAGAATTCACATGGCCAAATAAATGGAAAGAATGAGCAGAGTAAGGGTCGTGACTGGGTTGTGGTTACACCAAATTACGACATTATTCTTATTAAGCATGTCAGGATTAGACATTTGCATGACCTTTGCTGGAGATTGACGATCAACTACTCAGGTTAAAATATAAATGCTTGTTAATGTGGAAATGTAGCCTGTAAGGAGAAACGTGAGGCTCCTGAAATGTGTACTTTGCATATCCTCAATATTATAGTACAAAGTGAAAAATCCAGTGTAGCAGTCACCGTTCTACATCTACTGAGACAACATGTTTGATGATGTCAGTGTTTGATGGAAACTGTTAATGAAAAAGCTAATGAGATGTAATGACTCCTCAGCTCCTGCCTGTGAAAGTAAATATTAAAGCCCGAGTGTAGCAACACGGCATGTCGTGCAGCCAGTAAAAACACGACACTAATCAACTTTCCCATCAAGGACTGTAACCAAATTATAATTTGTATATTCTGCCAATAACATGTACAAATCTATTTACATCTATTGTTTATTCAAGACCATTTATTCAAGTTTTCCTTATTTTAATAGATATAATGCAATATTTCTGCAGCATACTCAGAGTGAGAATTGCTTTGCTGTTTTTTTGACTGCAATTTGATTTTCCAATTAGTTTTTTTCCAGGTTTTTGTAGTTTATGTTTCTATTGGCCATAATTGCTGCTGTTGCTCATGTTAACTAAATATTTACTGTGTTTATCTCAAACACATTGCTATCGTTGCTGCATTTATTATGAGCCTGTAAATATTACTTCAATGAAACATTTCACACTCCTGTTTCCCTCTAGGGTCTCGTCTTCGCCAGGAAGACTCCCCTCCCCGCATTGTAGAGCACCCTTCTGACCTCATTGTGTCCAAGGGGGAACCTGCAACTCTCAACTGCAAGGCAGAGGGACGTCCAACCCCCACAGTGGAATGGTACAAAGATGGGGATCGTGTTGAAACGAACCGCGACAACCCCCGTTCACACCGAATGCTGTTGCCCAGCGGCTCCCTCTTCTTCCTACGCATCGTCCACGGACGAAGGAGCAAGCCCGATGACGGCAGCTATGTGTGTGTAGCCCGAAACTATCTTGGGGAGGCCGTAAGCCGAAACGCATCTCTAGAAGTAGCACGTAAGTCTTGAATTTTCATCTTGTCCCTCTGGGCACAAAGGTAATGCCCTGGTCAGTGTTGCATGACAGAATAAGAATGAAAAAATGGTGTGCTAGTATATTACAGTAATATGAAGTGTGTGTTGATGTTGATGTTGACCTTTTATGGAAAATATGAAGATGTGTTAAAGCTGTATCTGAAAAAGGTAGAGTTTAGGTTAAATAAAGCATAACATTTTGGGGATATTGTGCTAAGGGATACATATAAGATGTCATCTGTCATAATATGAGCAACGTCACCTATCCACTGAACCTACAAGTGTGTGTGCTTAGCCATGTGCATAGCATGTGTGCACATATGTGTGTGAATATGTTTTCAGACTGCTAGTGAGACCTGTTTGGATGACCTGTTTGAGTAATGTATGGGCAGAGCTGTGAAACGCTCCAGGGAGGCAGAGAAAGGGGGCAGGATTTTAACCTAGCTAACTCCCCTTCACTGTTTGGTTTTGGAAAGATGCAGCCTGCTCCCAGCCAGTTTTCTCCCTGTGTGGGAGAGAGACGCTCTGGGCTATTCACATTTCCATTATGTGCTAAACTGAGCTGATTTCTTGCCATGAACAAGATGCACACACGCTCGGACGCACACGCAGATATACATGCATGCAAACACAAACACCCACACTGTCTCCCCTGCTCTCCGTTTCGTACTCTCACAGAGATGTAGTGCACACGCTGGAAATTGGGAATTCCAGGCAAACAGCATATTGCAATTTGATTTTAAATATACAAAGCATTTACCTGCCAAATTCTTTCTACATATATGCCTCTTAATTGCAAATGAAGCACTGTTTTGACTCATATATTAGGTGAATCTGGGAAATGTTGCGCATAATAACTTTATACTGCAGTATGTTGTGCTAAGACTTGACAGGAACTCTCCCCTTTACAATGGCATAGTCTTAATGGTGCTGTTGAGACTTGTGCTACTTTTTCAACCAGTCTGGATCTGGTTTTTGGCTTTGAGGGGTTATCATGGAATAGGAGGGGGAAAAAAGGAAAAAAACGGAGATAAGAGCACTGGACCTAATAGGAAATCAGTCGAGACATTATCTGAGATCTGCGTCTTTTTGTGAAACACATTCTCTCTTTGTCTCAGTGCCTTTTCCACATTAGACACTTGTATTTCTATTGTCTTCTTTTGCTGGGGCTGTTTGCTATCCTTTCTCCCAAATCAATATTGTGCTGAACTGTCCTGGAAAAACTGAAGTTTAAGGAGGTGCAGGATATTTGAGAGGATACACAAATATGCCCATAAACAAGAATGTGTGTGTGGTTGTGTATGGTAAAGGATACGGCATTGATGTGTTCAATGCAAATGATGTTTACATACTGTATAAAATTCAGACATTGTGGTGTTTGATATTCTAGTTGATAAGCATATTATACATTGTACCTTATTTTGCACATCTTCAACAGTAGAGATGTGCTTGAAGACAGTGAATAATTCTTTCTCATGACGAAACCAGAGACCCAAAACTGTCGTTATAGTGTCAAGAGACAAATATTATAGCTGCTCCACTGATTCCCTCGACTGAATAGAGGCCGACTTTATGAACACAATGACTGTGTCAGAGTGATTTTGTAGGGATTTTCTGGCTCTCCTTATTTTGCGGCACAAACAGGCATTCGGAATTCATTTGCAGAGTTAATTGTCACATTCATTGTCAGTAGGAGCTGCAATTATTGACGTTTTTTTTCCTATTGTTGGAAGAGAGCTAGGCTACTTATGTATCAGCAACACATATGGAGGGTAAAATAACAAATACAAGATAGTGTTGCAAATGTGAGCACACAGGACCTTAATATAAGTATCAGAACATAAGCCATATTGAATATGGCTCCAATTGAGCCCCAGACTAGTTTTAATAGTCCTTCAAAACCGCCTTAAATGATCGTTCTTGAAGCCTTATTTAGGTCTGTTAATGAATTCATATGTATTTTGTATATGTATAGGGGCAATACGTCTCATTTGGGGATATCCTGTGGGATCAGTGTTTGCACAGCAGAGTGCACCTGGTACTTCTCTGTATTCCTTTGCAGCTATATAACCCTGCAGACCACCTACAGTATCTGAGTACTCCCAGTTCTGATGAACACTGAATTTCAAGTACTTGCTGAAACTGACATTTTTTAACTGCTTGATCATCAAGTCTCTTTTAAGGTTGGGTGGTAACATAGTGATAGGCTTTGCAATTTAGTTTCTTCAAATTTAAGTTTTTTTTCCCCCTAACCTTTATATAATTGTGATGCTCACTATAAGCTGCAGCTAAATATCTTGCTCACATGTTGTCCCCACTTATGCAGACACTTATGCAGACACTGTCAATAGTTTATTTTATCAGGAGATTCTCTTACATTAAGACAGTTCGACTAAGGCAGCCTCTAGTCTTCTCTGTTTGATTCTGAATATCATGGCTACAGGGATGCATAATTGCATGACTCCTTTAGGGGCTGCAGGATCCTGCCAGTATTGCTGCAGCCAAAGTTGTCATGCAATGCTGCGGGTGGGAGAAAGCTGGTAGATGAAAATGCTGTGGGGAAGCTCTGACAGTAAGCCTAGCTCAAAATGGTCTGTTTCCTTAGGAGTCCACACACATTCTCAAATTTTCTAATGGGCTGTAGCATTGTATCTCAACCAGTGGCTTAGAAAATGTAGCTAACTAGAGGGGTGCTGCTCCCTTGGGTACATTTGTGCTGTACAAGCTCAATTTTGGTGGTTCGTCATGCATTTTATGAGCTTTAGCCTGACTGAAATTTGAAGGGACATTATTCATTTTACGTGATGCAAAACACTTCAGCTGTTTCAGATGGTAGCAAAGCTTAGAATATGTAAATGATGTAGATACACCAGATAAATCTGCAGCTGGCAGCCTGGAAAAAGCAAATAATGTACCTTTTAACATTTGTTTGCCTTATGAATTAACCAAGCCACATACACATTAAAAAAAAACTTATTTCAACATTTGTTTTTTTCCAGACAAGTTGCACAGTAAAGCTCATGACAAATAATCGATAGACAGTAACCTAGCAAATTCATATTGCATGTGTGGGTTGGTATTGATCTTCTCATCTGACTGTGGGTAAGATTGCAAAATAGCAGAATGCACAAAAACAAGTATTTTAAGGGTTTTGCCTTTTTTACGGTTCTGTCTTACAGTTACACTTGTTCTTCATGTGCCTTATCATTTCACTTCAGGCTCATTGCAGTATAATTGTGATCTCCTTCAAAGCAATATTAACACATTTGTGTTTACATCTGCATGGTTATTTCTTCTTTTTGCTTAATCTTGTATCATGTGTCTGTAGGTACTTTCCAGAATAATAAACACGGAGGACTGGAAATGAGAAAGCCAGAAGGAAGGCACTGGAGTTCTGTTAATTTTGATTGTAGGACAGTAAGGGAACATGTACTGTATGTCAGTGGAAAGACCATGGGTTCAGATCTGTAGTATTTCCCCCCTTGTTGAAATTCTATTTCCTGAGCAGTCTTGTTGGGTGCATTTTTGACACATATGATAACATCAGCCATTTTGTCGAGAACTGAGGCCATGTCTGTTTATTATTAGAAGGTCTTGTATTTTATGCTTGATAAACAAGACTTATTGTGTGTTGTGTACAGTTGCAGCATGTCACATGTTTGTCACATCCAAGTATGTAATTTTAATAATCTACAATCACCTGCTGTCAGTGTGTACAATCACACCCGGGCCAACCGCCGAGCCAGCTTTTCACATCTTCTGTCTGTTTAGTCAGACACTGCTGCTGAGCACTACTTCAGAGCAGCGTCAACAAACAACTGATCGACCTCCAGGCCACCAGTGGACTGGCACTAATCATCATAGTGAGTGGCTGTTGATGGAATTAGAACAGCTCCCTCAAACTATTAAGAAGGGACAGAAAAGACATAAACAGTAATGTGCTGAGAGGAGGTGTGGGTGGAGGGTCAGCAGATGCAAGGGTGTTCATTAGCACACAACCCAAGAACAAGATGAGTCCCGCTCTGTTTGACTGTGCTAAGTGAATTAGAAGTATGGTCACTCAGCTAGACAATCATCAATTATATCCTCGCTGTCACAAGCTGCCAATAAAGTAGCAGCCATAATGCTAGATAAATCTAGTGTCTGGATTGTGTTTGCTAGTGCTCTGAGGTAATTATTTTAATGAGAGGTTAAACACACTGGAAATTAATTTGAAATTTTAGTAGAATGAGTATGCCTGTGATTGATACTTTGGGGTGCAGTTAAGATCTGCAGTTGTGAATTCTGAGCCTACATCTACAGAAAGGGGCAAGTGATAAATAACACTTAGCTTGAGAACTGTCACAAACTATGTTATAAAATTTTACATTTTTGCCATGGAAAAGGGAAGTAACACAATTATCTGTTGGAACCTACTCCAGCACACACTAGGCAGATGTAGGTGTTATGGTTGGCAGCAGCCATTTCAGAGAGAAACATCTATAAACTGTCCAAGTATAACCCCCAAATATTGGAAAAGGTTAGTTAGTGTTGGAGAATTAGGTATTTTGACATCTGTACCAATGGTTTGTTTCACCAAATTTACTACATGCAAGCTGGAATTGGCAAAATAAGATAATTTCCTCTCACTCACACATTTAACTAATTAAAACAAACTGCGTGATTACAACCCATACATGAGCATGTGAAAGCCACCATTTGAGATCTCTGGTAAGCAATATTCACAAATCGCTTTTATGAAATGGGCCTGAGATCCAACATGAAACCAGCCATTGGAACCCAATCCTAGAAAGACAGCAGGGAATCACCCCTAATAACACCAATCAGCATTCCATATTTTCTAGCTTCTATCGGTCTAGAATGTGTCTGAAAATCTTAGTACTTAGAAATAACCCGTGCTTACAAAATTCATGCAAAAAGGGAACAAATTGCTCCATTGCTCCATCTCTTCTGTTCTAATCTGAGAAAATTACTTTAGGGACAACATATTAAATGTAAAGTCAGTGATTTTAATGCAGTACATTTTTGTCAAATTCAGCAAATACCTCCTCACAGACCGCTAGCTATCCATTTTGTGTGTGTGTGCTCTGTAAATGGGCATTTAAACACAGTAGCTCGGAGCAAGCAACACGCTATTGCAGCCAATCAGCAGGGGTCATTTGTGCTTGTGCACATAAGACAGGGGGAAGTCATCAGAACAGTTGTTTGTGTGAGGACATGACAGTCTAATGTCTCCCGCACCCGTTTAATGGCGGGGGAGGGCTGGTAAATTGGAGTAAGAGAGAGGAGCCGTGGCCAATTCACATAGGTTTTTCCTCATGGAACAGATTTGCTTCCATTTTATTTAATGTGTCAATCCACACTGAATTCAAGACACCACAGAGACCCCCCCCCCCCCCCCCCCCCCGTTTTTTAATGCTCTGAGTCGGTTTCTGTCGTGTTTAGTGAAGCATAATCTAAGCAGGCAGCTATTTAATTCAACCAAATATCTCGCTGTATATGCGTTTTGAAATTATTAACCCGAACCAATAAATCAATTAATAAAAACACTGAGGGTTTCTTGCATGGAGCCATTGTGCAAACTATTTTGGTTCTATAAATTCCTACTGTCTGTCAGCTGACAGATGGCTGCTTCTGTGTACAGAGATGCTGATTTTCCACATATTTTTCTTTTAGCCTTGGCCTTTGTGGTGCGCATCCATGAATTTGGGGGGCAGAGCTTCTAAAGGAACATGAAGGAAGGAGAAGATTTGTTTGGGTTCTTAGTTAAAATGTCAACCTTCTTCAACAATCTTTTTACAGAAAGACTGACTCTATCTTTTAATTGTTAAGCCAAGACATACTGTACTATTCAAAACTTTGGAAGTTTGTCTAAACTTTTGACTGGTACTGTATGTATTTTGTGTACCAAAACAAAAACTCAGCAACATTGCTACACATGAAATATGTATGTGAAGAAGATACACATTAAATACGTTTTTTAATCAACATTATTCGTTTTAGGCCATAAAGACTGTCAGAAAATTATTTTAATTTGACTTCTACTTGTATTGTGTCTTTATCCTGTGGAGAAATTGTCCTTGTACTCTTGCTCTGCTTCTTTGTCACAGTGTTCTTTTCGGTGGTGGGTATTCCTTTCAGCCATTCAGCACTAGAGACTATGCAGTAAACAACATTAACCTAATTGGCATAATTTGATAGTCAACGCCATTCTTTCTCCAAGCATGAAATAGTGTTTTCTCGCAAAGTGCATCACAGGGAGGGAATCATTTATCTCCACCTCCATATTTGTGCCGTACAACTGGCATACACTATACGGGTAGTGGATTAGAAAGTACTTCTGTTTGTTCAAGCATCCAGCAGATCCAGGCTACTGTTCTGGATGGGATTTCTGTTGTGATACCAGAAAAGTAGAGGTTGTGGTCAGACATTATTAAGTACCTTGTTAGTGCTGGTGGTGGAATTCTGCAAATGTAGTACACCATTTAAGGTTCAGTAGGACTTCTTTTGGGAGTCATTCTCTAGTGTTTTGGGGAGTGGCAAGTTGCCATTAATTTTGCATTTCTCTCTTACCCATCGACAACATTCAAACTTAGTCTCTGCCAGCCCTGTGTGTTCCCAGGCAGATTGTCAATGTTTTCTGTGAGTGGATAGGTTTGCCACATTGCACCATCTGTTGCCAGTCCAACAGCCCCCTTGTGTGCTTTTCCCCTGTTTGCCTTCCTGTGCTTTGCTCTTGTTGCACTGCTACAAAGTACTGAGTTTTGTGAAGTGATCTGGCTCAGCTGTTGAGGTGTTGGAGATAAGCTTGTGGTCTCAATATCTTTGTCCTAGTTGTCTGAGAATTCCTCTCAAGAACAATCAGTCACAACTTTTTAATGCAATTGTTAGATCACTGTTGGTCTGGTCCTTTTTGATATAATGTGCCATTTTAACATTTTCTTGTTAATCAGTGTGCCAAATCGACATTAAAGTTAAGTTTTCTCCCATAATCAGGAGATTGTAATTATATATATATTAGCACTATACAAGAAGTCTGCCATACTCATGAAAACATTTACATCTGAGTTAAAATCATTAACCATACCAACTTTCCAGCAATCAGGTTAATCAGCTCTAAAATAAACAAATAGTTGTTTAAAAAAGTGTTGCAATGCAACATATCAAAAAGGGAGAATTAAGTGTAACAGACAGAAATATGAGTGCCACATCCTTATGAAAAAATTCACAAGTGAGATGGAAAAAAGAGACCAAGACAAAGGGCTCTGTTATGCAAAGCCAAGTATGCTACAAATAAACAGATGCCTACCAGTCAATGTGATCCCTGGCCCTGCTTTTCTTTGCTGAGCTTCATTATCTGGGGGTCATAGTCACTTTAAGTTGCGCACAAGCTTTGGAGTGGTCAGTTGTCAAATGGCTGCGGGAGGGGCTGAGCACGCTCTTCATGTGCCAGACTATCTGCTCACAGAGATATATTGATCGGAGGACTGTCAGCAAAGCCGGTGCAATGTTCCTGAGACAGCTATACTTAGTAGAGATATCCAGCAGGTGAAGATGCAAGCTCCGTGATCATGCCCTGCTGTGGATTCCAGCTGTTTCCGTAACTCAACAGTGTTGAACTCTTTAGCTCAATTAGCTGCATTACCATGTTCTGTTGGATCCAGTCTATCAGAGATGAATCCGGTTCATGTCCATCAAAGCTGTTGGGTTTGAGGAACAGAGTAGCAGAAAGTAACAGTAACATGTCCAGAACAGTTTACCATGCACCATGCAGTTGGAGATTGAGTTTGTTGAGGTATCCAGTAATATCTTTGAGAAACCTAAGTTTCACAACCCATTTCTTGTCCGTCAGTTCTGGAGAGTCTTGGCCTATATTCTTTTTTGTTAGCCAGGAAGGCCATTATGACATTAAAGTAGCTGATTAACTGCTCCAAAACTTTTTTTTAGCTTAGCCACCTAGCCACTGAATGGAGAGGGTTATATTTGTATGAGCAGTGCATTTCTTTGAGCAGGCACCGGAACTGTTGGTGTGTCAGAGCAGATCGCTTAACTATGAAATTATCAACCTTCACTTTTATAGCCATGATCTCCCTTCAGATCTAAATTTGACAGAGGTGTGCACAGAGATTTTCTTGGTGTATAATGTAGTAATGTATAATTGTGTGACTGGCTTATTGCTTAATTAATGTGACTGCCCCCCTCTGTTTCCCAGCCATGGCAGGGGTGTCATCTATTGTCACTGCATATATCAGTCCCTTGCTCCTCAGAATTTCCATATAACATCTTTGGCTATGTCCTCACCTTTTGTTTTTCAAGCATCGATTTTAAGCAGCAGAGCTTACCCCTTACTGTCAAATCACAGTATCTTGCCATGACATGCCCTACTCTGCCTCTGATTGGGTCTTCATGGAATGCAAGTGAGAAAAACAAAATATATCAAACTACCATAAATAACAGGCTGTGCAACTGCAAACAGCTGTGAAAGAGGGAATATGGCATGTGGATGAAGGGCACTTAAACATTTCCAAAAAGTTCTTCTCTTGCACTTACTGCAAGTATGCCATTGGTTATGCTAAAGTGGGCCAATAGTGGCATGCATGCCCAAGGTTGCTCACCCCTGATCTGGTGAATGTGTACTGGAAAACAAAATTCATTGTGGAAATACATCATTCTGGATAATAGAGATACTGTGTCACCATATAGAGCTGACATTGTAGAGTTACCAAAGAATAGTGTGATGTATCATTCTTCCAAGATTTATCTAAGATAATCTAATCAGTGGTATCTCAGATACCACCATATCAGATACCATATCTAATCTGCTCCTGCTTTCAACCCCTATTAAGTTAGGTATGTATGCATATGAATGAAAATATGTATTTATATGTATTTGATCTTTGATTTTCTATGCCTTGAATGAAGGGTAACTAGTTTAATTTGTGGTAAAGCAGCTATCTTTCAAGCACAGACGAAGCTAAGATGTGTACTTGCGCTACAAGAATATAATACTTTAAAAACTATAGGCGGTCATTATTTGAAAAAGTGAGGCACACCCCCCCCCAACAGATACCCTGATCCCAATCACTCTGAGGCATTTTTTTGTTGCTAGGAAGCCCAAAAGCAAGTATTAATTACTTGTGTGCCAGCACGCTAGACATACACTAAGTATTTGCAACAAGTATGTCGAGGCAATGAAAAACGCAGCAGTAGCTGAAACACAAATCTAAAAATTTACCCCAAGGTTCAAGTGCCCAACAAATTTTCCTCCAAGGTTGATGTTTGTTGTTTATGTCGTGGCAATTTTTGTCAGTTAAATCAGATACTGTAGCTCCGGGTGGTCAGTAATGAGCATTGCTAGCCTTTCCTCCATTTCTGTTGTCGACAGTGCAGTTGGAAAGGCCTAGCCTTTATCTTTTATGATTGGACAGCTGAGAAAAATCCACAGTGCCCTAGAGTGTTTGTCTGCTCAGAGCGGAACTTTCTTTAACTCAGAGCATTTAAAGCCCTTGTCCAAAACTACAAGATATATCTGGTGAATGAAAACAAAAGTCAATGAAAACACACTTTAAACCCATTGAAATGAATTACAAAAATGGTCCATCCAGGGTTAATAACTTGCTATGTTATCATTCAATTTGATTAAGCCTTCATGATTTGACAAAGAAATCAGTTATTAATTATTATTTTTCAGTTTTCATACAGTATTTCATTGCCACCTGAGGCCTATTTGAGTGGTTGTGTCCCAATGTACTACTTGCATTTTGTGCATACTTGCTATAATTGCTATCCAATCCAGTGGTTGATTACTGTAGTACCATATTTGCCCATAATGTGGCTGATAAAACTGAAATATTTCAATCCATCCACCATTTGTTATTTAGTTGTTGTGTCAATGGAAGATATTAAGAAAACTCTATTAGTTTCATACAGAGTTATTTTCCTGTGTTTTGAGTGATCTCAGGTTCATAACAGCAAATATAAAGGTGTCCAAGGCAGGCAAGTGGAACTAATTTATCCACATTTCTTTGGCTAAAGACAGTGAGATAAGGGGCTAGCATCTGGTGCTAACTGGACCATGCTCACTCCTTGGAGGTCTGAGCATTATGAGGTTCGGTAAGTTAGCTAAGGGCTAGCATCTGGTGTTAATTGGACCATGCAAACACCTTTAAGAGCTCTGGTGCACTTTCTTACAGTTGGTTGGAAGAAACATATGCTTGGTGTGAAGAAGCATACTAACTAGATTACTATATGGCTTTCTTGGTGTACTCTTCAAATTCTGCATAAATCCAAGACAAATTTAAACATTTTTACATGTTATAGTCAATTAGTGTCATTTTAACAAATTAATTACAAGATTTTTGTGTTTATTATTATTATTATTATTATTATTATTATTATTATTATTATTATTATTATTATTATTATTATTGTTATTGTTATTGTTATTGTTATTATTATTATTATTATTATTATTATTATTATTATATTTTTTATTATTTATTTATTTTATTATGTATTGTATTTTACTTAACTGTTATGTACCTATTTTCAAAACACAGTTGTAAAGTGCTTTACAATAGAAATAGAACACATTTAAAATGCAAAAACAAACTGAAAGTCATAGAAAATAAGCACTTTATGAAAACACAAAGTAAAATTATCTAAAATGCAATAAATATGATAAGATCATGGAGAAGTAATTTCAAACAAATGGGTTTTTAACTGACGAGACCGAGTTAGCAGTCGTGATCTCCTTAGGCTGGTCATTCCAAATTCCGGTAGCCATGACTGCAAAGCCTCTTTATGTATCAGTCTGGACCTTGGAACAACAAAAAGCAATGTGAGTGATGATCTCAGGGAGTGGGAAGAAACATAGGGCAATAAGAGAAATGATAAAATGCTTTGGGCAGGGCCTCTCAGAGCTTTGTAAGTAATCAATAAAATCTTAAAATCTATTCTAAAGCAGGTGGTAGCCAGTGAAGGGAAGCCAGCATCAGTGAAATGTGATAATGTTTCCTAGACCAGGTTAAAATCCTGGCAGCAGAGTTTCGGATGAGCTGCAGGCAGAAGAGGATTTTTTTGCTGATGCCAGACAGCAGGGAATTACAGTATTCCGATCGACTGGTTATGAGAGAACGACAGTTTCCAGACTTTTGGCAGAAAGAAATGGTCTAATCCTTGAAATGTTTCTGAGATGATAAAAAGGATTGAAGCACTGAATTAATATGTTTATCTGTGGTCAGGTTTTGATCAGAGATGACACCAAGGTTTCTGCAAGCTGAGTTATTGAATGGAAAAGTGAACCAAAACTGAAATGTGATTGTTTACACTATATTGACCTTTAATGAATATATCTGTCTTATCACCATTTAGCTACATGAAATGTGAAATCCACAGTGAAAACTACAATGTAGCTGACAACAATCAGCTATACCAATGCAGAAGCTACTGTCTTTTAGGTAGGACCTAAACCATTCCAGAGCAGTGCCACTTATACCAACCCAGTTTTCAAGACGATCCAAAAGAATATTATGGTCAGTAGTATCAAATGCTATGCTTAGGTCCAGGAGAACAAGAACGGATTCATGGCCAGCATCAGGTGACCGTAATAAGTCAACAATGACTTTGAGAAGAGTGGTTTCAGTAATATGTTTTTTTTTCTAAAACCAGATTGGAATTTTGATATTATTATTATATTGAGGGTCAGACAACAATATAACGGAATTTAGATCGATATTTTAGAAATAAAGGCAAGCAGTTTATCTGCTACAACCTTTTCTAAACCTTAGCTAAAAATGGGAGTTTAGAAATAGGCCAGAAAATTAAGATCAGAGGATCAGGAGAGCTTTGTTAGATATGGTTGAACAAGAGCAGTTTTAAAATTCAAGAAAAGAACCTGTCAACAGAGAGCATTTTAAAATGTGCAGGATAGAGGGGGAAACTGTAGTTAAATCATCCTTTAGAAATATTGCAGCAAGAATATCCAAAGGATATGTTGAGGGATTTATTTTCATTATTATCAGTCAGTGGAGAAATTGGGTTGAATAAGCAGAGGGAAACTGCACAAGAATCGGGAGAGAATGCAACTTCTAATAATTGAGACCTTCTGGGTGTATAGAAGGACATACATTTGTTGCATTTCTCAGAGGTGGTAACTAAGATCTGGCCTGGAGGATCAATGGCACTCTGCTCATAGTGCTGAACTACATTTGTGGGTTGGACTGATTGTTTTCAATAAGAGTACCAAAGTAAGAATTTTTACCCTCTGCATTAAAAATCTCAAATGTTCCAGGTGAACTGTGAGTTTAGATGATTTCTACAATTGTCAATTAATATTAAGCTATTGACACTGACAATAATTAGGAAACTAATATATGTGAAGTAGGAAGAGATTAATGTAGAAACTATTACACTATATGCAATCTTTAGCTCCTGGGTTAATAGATTCACAGTCAAATCCAGTATAATGGCAGCAGCAGTCAGTACCATCCATTAGTATAACAGTGGTTATGTTTAGGAAGTCATTGGCAAAACTCTGGGAAAAGTCAAAAAGGGTCAAGCTGCTCACAAGCACCTGTGACAGCCTTTGACTGAGGATCCCTGTTATGAATAAACCAAATATTCCTGTCTGCCTAAGGTGTGCTGCCCACAGATTGAAAATCCTCCAGCAAAACACCAGGAAGGGTGCAGCTGCCAGCTATCCAATTCCTATTTGACAGACATTGCTTCTTATAAAGAGAGAGGGGAAAAAAATATTTACTGTCAAAGTAGCCTTGGGTTTTAATGCTTAAGTTGGTCTAGTGCAAGAGAAGACTGCATGGCAATACTGAACCCATTAAAAATGCAGCCAATTAAATAATATGCCTTATCCCTTATGTCAAAAGAATACTTGATGAACAGACACTCAAAGTTACATGAGTGCTACGTATACAAAGACATTCATAGTTTTGTCTGCACGTTTGGGTCGGTAAGACCATATCACACCATTCATTTTCAATGTGACAGATCACATTTTGATTCATTACATGCTGCCGACTACCTTTCAAGGTATTATATTGTGATGCCATATACACTACATTATTGGCTGTAATTTAATGCAGTCGTGTTCCAACATTTGTATTTGAAATATGGCTGTACATCTCCTTTTAGATGAGTTGGCGCCGGCTTAAGCTACTCCATTAGCAGACCTTGAATGAGGCCTTCACAGTATTACAGATACAGCTGTAACTTATTGCTGCTGTCATCTTTGGAAGCTGCAGCTGTGGTGTAGCCTTCTGTTTTCAGAAAGCTACATCCAGTCATGTTTGAGAACCATAATATAAAGTCACGTATATAGATGAGGATGTTCAGAGGGGAGTGTGGTCAGAAAAAATGTAAAATCGCATTAATGATAATTGAACTGACCCCCAGCATGCCTGTGTGCTCATAATAAATGTACAGTATGTGTGTGGGCCTGAATGACTTTACTCATGTGTGATGGTGTGTGCATCTGAGTGTGACAAAGCTAAGTCGTGTGTCTCTCAGCAAAATGATAATGGGTCATAATTGCTGTGCAGTTCTGATCAATGTGCAATCTTTGCATAAAGACTTGTTTTGGCATATGGGTGAGAGGGCATCTTCAGGCAGATTTTGTACTAATGGAAAAAAAAAAAACACCCAGGGACTTTGACCCATTAACAAGCAACAGTATTAATAAAATGCATGATCTCTGTTCTTCTGTGGTATATTAAGCGGGACTGGAAACTAGTTACTTTATTAAATTATCTGTCTTTTTGTGGTATAATGCAACTAATTTGAGTAACCTCATCCACTCACTTTAGTGATCTCCAGTCTGGCTGGGATGATGAGAGTGAAGAGCATCACCAGCCAGCCAGAGGGGCTCTGGTTGGTTTATTATTCATGTGGCCTACCCAACATCCCACCCAATCTAGGCCAAACCGCTGTTAGAACTGCTAAGTGTCACTTTTGAGACTTCCGTTCGCCCATTCATTCACCTCCATCACATCAGTTTGCCCAAGAATCCTCAACAACTCCATCCATCGTATCCTCTGATTCACAAGATGCGGGGGGTGCCAAGGCCAGGGCAGCAATAAGATGACATCAGACTCACCCAGTATACACCTCAGTGAGTAAAAAGGGGAGAATATCCGGAAGCTTGATTAATTCATGAATTCCACTGAATGTAGTATCTTCTTTCTATCCAACCCCCAAGCCCACACACTCAAGCGTCCGTTTCCTCATGCTTTTTACCTGTGTATTTCATAAATAAATGCTCTATATAAAACAGAGTGTGCACCGTTATGTTGCCTGTCACTGCCTTTTATACCAGTGAATCCTCAAAGTGCTGTGCTCCATGTGTGTCAACTCATTCTCCACTGGTTTGCAGGGTGTAATTGCAACAAGGCAACACATAAGATTTGAACATGTGTAAAGCAAGAAATAGTTACTATTGGTGCTGCTAGGCCAGAGATGTGGACTGGATGGCAGACCTAGAGCCAGTATACCAGGGGACCAAGTGGGGTTCCTGGTAATCAGACAACTGATAACCATCTTGCGCTGCATGCCTTTTTAAATCTGAACATCACTGTCTTTGACTTCCCTGTCCTCTACACCAAACACCCTGTTTTGATCTCTCTTTATCTCTTCTACTTTTTCGTCAAGCACCTTGCTTACTCACATCATGTTCCTTAATTTCTTCAACTCACAGACCTGGTAATCTGTGATGTTTTACCGCTGATGTGTGTTCCTTTTTTTGCGGAATTTACAAAAAGTACTAATATACTTCTGGTGTCTTGTATATCATGGATTTTTATGCACTGCTACATGTACAATGTTCAATTTATTCTGTGGGGACTCTTAAGTCCTTCACTGCAGCTGTAAAAATCCCTTATTTGAATTAAAAGTGATAGGAAATGCATGTTGAGAGCTACAAGGTCTATACTGGCTTAACATCATAGTTAAAGACACTTTACACTAGTTCACAATAAATGAAGGCAAGCCGTGTAATTGCATTTGTTGCAGAGGCGATTTCTTTTGCCAAAGACTCATCTCTTACTTTTGAAGGAAGGCTCTTTCGCTTTTTTTCACAACCAGTGTTTTTTAGTCATACAAGAGACTGGCGCGGATGCTATATGCTGTATGGGAGTAAAGGGGTTATTGTAAACTGAATTGAATATAAATGTATAACAGACACAACAAGAGTAAGTGGATGGTGCACAATAGCAGCATTTCGTACATCATAGGAGTCACACCACTTTGCTATTTCCTCTTTTTACCTTTTCCTTGCAGCAACCTTTTATACCCCAGGCTGAGTGCCAGGGAAGGGAAAGATGGCAAAGAGAACACAATATTGGGACCAAATTCATATGCATCATGTCATTTGGCTATTTGGAAGAAGGAAACCCAAAGCAGAAAGATCTAAATGTTGCACTGGAGACCAATGAGTCAGTACTGTTGTCACAACAGGCTATCATAAAAACATGACTGTACTTAAAGGCTATCACAGGACTTTTTAGAAAGGCAAAATGGATATTTTGGTTTGCAGGTAACATCTATTTGATTATACAGAGTGCAACAATGTGGAAAGCTGCTTTATAAAGCAGTTGTGCTCCTGTGTAAAGGATGATGCTCTTATGGTTAGTGGGTTAGCTTGGTGTCATGCTCCAATAGTTAATGTGCACTAGTCCATTGCTGCAGATGTTGTCCGTGTGGGGACTGGAACTGAGGAGTGACCAACAGAGCTCAGCATGGGGAGGAATGGACAGTGTGTTCCAGAACAGATGTTTCCAGCCTTTGTGTGTTTGTCATTTGGGCTTTAATCTGGTCAGTGAAGGGCATTAGAGTATAGAGTAGGCAAAGGGGAGGGATGCTGCATGCATGGGGACCCCAGCTGTCTGCTCCCTTCTGAAAGACAACCCCCCCTTCCCAAATCTTAAATTCACTCCCACATTCATGCTCCTCCCATTCAAATCCATACCCATGTACACATGCAAAGCAAACAGCGCCCAGTTTGTAATTGGCTCAGAATTAGGGCACATGGTGTATTGTTGAACCTGTGGAGATTATGCATTATGCTTGAATCTGTGGAGATTATGTAGCGCCGGGATATTATGCGTCCATTTTCTCTGATTGCCTCTCTGTATTATTTTATGCCTGTGCTATGGTGGAATATCATTTTCTCCTCTTCACCCCCCCCCCCCCCCCCCCCCCCCCACTCACCACCACCACCCTCCCTCTCTGCCTCTCTGCCTCTCCTCCTTAGGGCCTCTGGCTGTCTCCCCACAAGTGATGTTCTCCTGGCCAGATGATGCATGCATATCTCTTGTGTCTTCTTGATGCTAACTCACGCCGACATTTGCACGGCATTGTGGGATTCTGCTCTCGGTCATATTTCATGTAATGATGAAAATGATGATGGTGATGAGGATTTGTGGAGGGGATGGTGGGGCGCTTCTATTTTCTGCCCTTGTCTTTTCTTCAATATCAATCAGCGCGGAGAGATAAGATGGATGATAATGAGTGTTCACAGAATGAGTAGAAGGGATAACAAGTTTTGGTTTAAGTTTGGATGAGTTCACTTTCACTTTCCATATCTCATGAGCAACACCCATTCTGCTCAACAAAGAAGCAACTTCTGTCATTATCAGTTTTCAGTATTTTGAACTGCACCACTTGCACAGCTGCTAATGTGGTGTTGCAAAGGTTAAATTCTGGTGAAAAGTTAAGGAACAAAGAGTATGTGCAGAAATACATCAAAGAGCAGGATATCATACTGTCGTAGCGTGGGAATGCAGGAAATCGAGGATATGTTTGGAAGTGAGGTTTGATAAGCGAGAGTAAGATTTTTTATCTAAAAAAATGGCATATGTAACTTAGCCTATAAAAGATGGATTTGGGTGTGTCTTGTCAATCTCTTTTTCTGTGCAGAAATCACAACATGGTATAGACATACCATAAAAGAAATATACCACGCTAATAACTGAAGATCTTTCATGCTGTATAGCAGATGTTGTTTTGATGGTGTTGCTGTTCTCCATGTCTACACTAACACTGCGTTCTGACAACAAGACAGGAAGTGAAACAGATCCCTAACAGAATGGCGTTTTCCTTGCGTTCCAACAAGGGGAAATGTGTAAAATCAGTGAGTCGGAAACAGGAAGGATAAACACAATACAGGAAAGAAGTAGGGGTATATGATTATTTGGGATAACCCTGTAGAGAGAGGATGAGAAGGGGCAATGGCAGACTTTTGGCCTTCCAGCAGTGTCTCCTCTGTGTGTATCTAAGAGAGTTAGAGAGAGATGTGGGAGGTAGTGTGCACATTTCAGGGACTTGCCGGTATGCAAAGCTGTGTCAGTGGATATAGCATCTATGGAAGAGAGATTTCTTCACAGTCTTCGCTACACCCTAATTAATCTGCTTAAACCTGCTAGGCCTGTCTCCAGCACTCTTACAAATCAGAAAAGCCAGGCAGCTCTGAATCCAACCAGGATTTTCTCCATGGATGCTGGTGGAAAATCACTCGAGCCCCACAGCTGACAGCTTTCTGTCAGAGTGTGCAGAAATGCATATAAAGTAGAGACAAACACACACCTCATCATTTACCATGATGGATGTTGGGAGGGAGGCAGTTGTCACAGGGGTCGTGAAGCCCCTGAAACAATCAGGTTGTTGGTATATATTGTCTGCCTGCATCCGCTCCCGACACTTCCGTAGCCAACAGATGAAGCAATTTATGACCAGTAGTGTTCTTTTAGCCTTGCCCTGCGCTATGGCTGTGATCTGGATCTTACACAAATAACAATGACAAAAGGGTGACAGTCACTTTATTTTGTCTCTTTCACTCATAGAACTGGAGCTGTTGTAAACAATTCTCCTGGAAATATCTAATGGAAAGAATTCAGATCATGCAGTCAACTGATAGTGAAGGATGTTGTTAAGAACTATCCAAGCTTATGTCAAATCCAACAAACTCAGCTAACCTTATAGGTCTGCTAAGCAATATGCTCTTACAGAGGAGTTTTTTTTTTCATAGCACAATTTCTATAACTCTTGCATACGCTCGCTTTTTTTTTTGCTCAATGGGCCTTTTTTTAACAAGCAAATTTAATGTATTGGAATATTCTGGTCTGATCTGTAAGTCCATGCAACTATAGAGTACAGATTCCCACACTGAGTTTCAAATCAGAGCTGGCGATAAGGTTTCAGGGTTTTGGTTGCACTTAAGCAGATTACGGCGTAACGATTGTTGAATAAAGGACTCATCGCTGAAGCAAAAATGAAATGTCCAATAGCTACTTGGCAGTATGCTACAGTATCTGCAGCATATGAACTAATATAACGGAGTGCATGCGCTGCTGGGATTTATGAAATTAAACCAATTGTAATTCTATACAGACTAAACCAAAAAATATTTATATGACACAGTTCAGCTCCTTAAACCTGCCATGCAATAATTTCAACTGATGATTTGCAAAGTGACCTTCATATGATATAGATACTTATCCAATCAATCAACATAATGGATATAGTATATTGCAAAGCTACTCTTTGCAGCAATATTTCATGACAAATTTTATGTAGTCAGTAGTAGTGTTGCATTTCTAAATATGTTTGGATCTGAAGGACTGCAGCTCATAGTGATGTTGATATGCTGTGTTAAAGTACATGAAAACAACAAATACATGTAACAATGGATCTAGCGCAGTACACAACTTTAGTATGAAAAAAATAAGGTTGGGGTTTGAATAGTGTGAATCATAATGGGATTGATTTGAAAGAAAAGATAAATAAATGAATGAATTCAATAATAAAATACATGAAACCCTTTATGGTGATTCTGAGAATTTGCTCTACATTCTGATGAGTTTGCTCAAGCACAGTTTAATAGGAAAATATCTAAGTGTGTCAGACATTAAACCTGTTCTCCTTTTAACCAGAAGACAATTACAGTAAAGTACTATTAACACTTGACCTACCTGTTCTCTTAATTTGAAATCAAACAGCTCTCTTGACTGTGTAGCTAGACATGGATTAATGGAACAGCAGCCGTATGATTTGCAATCATACTTATTAAACTTCGAGACAGTCTGCTCAAGCTTGATTAACTAATATCAGTCAGACATCTAAGTGCGAAGGCTTTTTAGTATTTATTGAACTGTAGAATCTAATTCACAATCCATGTGTAGAAGCAATTGTTCCATGTCTGGTAAACAGAAGGAACACAGTCAAAGTCTTTTTGGGCTTTTAACATAATTCATTTGTATTTTGAGGTGTGTCACTTATTGAGTGGGAAATGGATTAGAAGATTAACGAAATGACTCCATTCCTGTAATTTGCTAAGCCAAAAAGCACTGTTATGTGTGGATTTAAGTGATGTGTTTGGTAACCCGCTTGCTATTTGTATGGTTAAATACCAATCGCTAAAGGGAATGGATAGGAGGACATGAGATGAAGATGATTTTTCAGTACAAGAAAATGTTTTGTGCATAAGTCGAAGTAGCAGACTAAAGCAAACTGACAGTAGTTGACTCTTTTTCTTGTGAAGAAATGGATTTAGATCTCTAAGCTTTTATGTATAAATCAGTTATGGGGCAACATTTCCACATATATGTAGTATAATTCCTGGCCATTTTTGACTAAAATGATTAAAGTGGACAACAGACTGTGTTTGCCAAAATATCTGCCAGTTTATCTACCAGTTTGTTCCACATAAAAGTGTGGTGGGAAATCCTCTATTAACCAAAGTTATAATATTATAGGCAAAATTTAATTTAGGTAAGTGTTTGGTTCTCTTACATCAGAACTAATAAACATTCAACAGTCATTTTCATTGTACTAGGCCAAGTGTGAAACTGAAATCACTCACAAGAAATAGTGTCTCAAATCACATACTTCCATTTGTAGCCTACATTTCCACGTAGTACACTGTATACACTATGTAGAAGTACATAGTATAAGTAAGTAAGCAAGTAAGTTTACTTGTGTAGTGCACAAACTGCCACAGGGTAGTGTACCTCAAATCAAACACAGCTGTTGTGCACTTATGCACTTATCGGAAATGACAGTTACCTAGTTAGCATTTGCGTTATCGTTCATGGTATCAAATCATTACAGACTGCTAAAATAACGTAATAAACCTACCAAAAACAACACATGTATAACTCACATTTGTATAATGTTCCCGATTCTCACCGTAGTTAAAACGTCCTCAGCCGCCACTTTCAGCTTGAAAAGTGATCCCTTCCTTTCTGCTACATAGCCAAGATGGCAACCATTGAGAGCGAGAAGTGTCCATTGTTCCACACTCAACTTTTTGACCATACAGGTATTCATAATGCACTGCATTTTTTCATTATTCTCAGTGTGAATGCACTTAGGCACTCAAAATATTAAGTGTAGGCACAGAAGTATGTGATATGAGACACAGCAGTAGTGTCCTGATAATATGTTGAAGTGGAAAAATAAGCTTTTGTTCAGACACAAGATAAATATAAACAAAGAAAACTAGACTATAGGATGGTGATGTAGGGAGATGTGTGTTGCTGTGGTACCTTGTATTAAACTGCAAAGTAGATAGTGGGTTTCAGTCACACATCACCCAAGCTCCAGAAAGCGCTTGAATATAGCTGATATCATATATTTTTTGTTTTATGTTAACTCTCTGTACTGGGTTTGGACTTTTTAAGCACAACTGAAAAGCAAATTTAAAGGCCTTCGTTAACGGCTTTACACTGACCAGAACCCACCACCTACTCTTCTGTCTAAAGTGAACATGACATAACAGAAGGTAATGACGCAGAGACCCCCATTATCTAAGAAGAACTGCTTTAAAGCATACAGCATACCATAATTATAGCCCACAGATGAATTGCCATGACTGCTATAAAAAAAAAGCTCAAACGTCCAGTAAAAATTCTGGCCTAAGTGGCACAGACAGTACTAACTTCACATAATTTGCAATTCAGGGTGCAACTTTGTGTGAGTGCATTTGTAAAGAGGCCATTTCTCTTATCTGCCAGCTTGATTCAGATTGCCTCAGATAACCAGCTCCTGTCATGACAAAGCTACAGAAACAGTATATCCCATTCCAGTGCAGTCATGCTTCCAATATGAACATTTGTCTTGTCTGTTTTGCATATTTTATTGAATTAATTTACATTTCATGAAGTATTAACAATATTAGATTTATTTTTTTATTACTACACTGTACAAGTCCCCTGTGCCACACTCACACAAAAAGATAAAAGTTGTATATTCTTGCCTAGACTGGGAAAGAGAAGGGACTGAGGAAGATCAGGGAATACCATAGATAACCAAGATCATTTGTGTTACTTGACAGAACTAGTTTAACTTTTGAGTATGCATGTTTGAATAGATAAGTCGTGTCATTTTATGTGACCTGATTACATTTTTAAAGCTTGTTTAGATCAGAATAACAGATATTTTTTTATATTATTAAAGCAGCCTCATATCATCAGATATTTGCTCATTATTGTGTCATGCACTGTACAGTTTGTTGAAAAGTAGCTTTGTTCGTTGTTGCAATGTTTTTCCATCTGCTCTCAAAAGCAGCAATCGCTCAGACACCACACATAATTAATTAAATAATCCATTAGTAAAACCAGACGAATGTACTGTATGTCCCAACTGAAATCATGACCTTTATAAAAATTATTTACATTAGAAATAACTGTTGACAAAACAGTCGCACCTGAAGGTCCACTTCCTTACTTACTCTCGAGCTTTCCATAATATCACACAATCCTCATCAGCAGATTGAGTTTGCTCCGTTACCATTGAACTGTAGATGTTCAAATGATGATAGACATGGTAAATTAAAATCACTGTTCCTACTTAAAAAAATGTGGTGAACTTACCACCTCTTTGTGTGATACGACTGCACATGCAAACCCACACGCACACACACACACATACACACGTGTCCTGACAAATGCGCACGCAGTAACAGTGAGCAGGCAGGCAATCAATTAAATGATGTTTTAATTGGACTTAGGACGAATGCTAAAGCAGAACAATTCCAAAACCATCCTTCTCCTTCTGTGTTAGCTCAATTAATCCCTGATTGGAGCTAATTGCTTGTGCGAAGTCTATCTGAAATAACAGTGGATATGAAGTAGGCTGAGCATGCTTGGCTGTGTCTCCTTCACTCTTTAAATGCAGTCTTACTGCCAAACAAACCAAATATTTGATGACGGAGTGTCTAATTGCTTCCTCTCTGTCTCACTTACTTTCTTGCTGCCTTTGATTAACAAGCATAGACAGGTGCATACTACAATGATGTGTGTGTTGGGTTTAAATTTACATTCATGCACCATGGTTTATACATTAACACTGCAGTGGAGGTTCTCAATCAATTCACTATGTCTGGGCCCTATGTCACCATCCATCAGTCCTCTGGTCGTACTTGCTGTTCTCCAACCATTAGAACACTCCGGTCTGGCTTCACTCAGGCTATTAGCAGCTGTTAAGCAGGCTGAATAAACTGTGAGCTAATGATTAGAATGCATCTGCGAATTGTGAACTCTATAGCACTGCATTTAGCAACACTTAATTAATCTTAATGCATTCCGAAATAAGCCAGCCAAACAAATATCTTATCCATAAATTACTTTTCTCTGTTCCATACCACACATTGCCACAAAGCACTCCCTAGGGATGCTTTAACTCTGGAACATTAATGTATGTGTGTGTGTGGTGTGTACTGTATACATGAAAGCAGGAACACATACAGTAAAAGCTGACTGAAACACACAGACTCTTCCCCAGAAAATAAGTGTCTTCCACATTATTAACACTGTAAATCAACCTTTCTCTCTTTCTCTCTCTCTCCCCCCCCCCCCCCTCCTCATCATCTTCATCCTGCTCTGTATTTTTTCTCTTTTTTCACACCATAATTCTCTGTCTGTCTTCTTATGATGTGAGGGAACACAAAGAGTTCAGGACTGCACCAGTGCAAGTTTTTTGAAGGGATGCCATTTAAATTTAGTGATGAAGTTGAATGAACGGATTCACTAAGTGGTCTTTGCAGGAGTATGTTTGTTTGTTTGCATGTATGTGTGTGCGCGTGTGTGCGCGTGTGTGCGCGTGTGTGCGCGTGTGTTCTTATGTGTGTGTAACGCCTGCCACAGCGTTCTTATCACCTCCTCACACACCTGCTTCCCTCGAAGACTTAGCCTCCCCTCTTCTCATGCCTCCTCATCAAAGCCAGATTCCAGCCACAGTTGTCGCTTCCCTTTCCCTGCATGCGTTTCCCTCCTCCCTGTCGGGCTGGTCTGGCTCTCGCTCAACAGCCATCACTCCCCTTGTATTACTGTGTTGTCCAGGCAGTGTAAGACCTTGCTGGTATCATACCATCCCTGGGTGGAAAATTCATGCGGCTCTTGGAAGCACTATTAAGGATTAGGTAGGATGACAAACTGCTAAAAGCGCAAAGCCTGAGGTTGGTGGCACTGGAGGAAAGGACATTTTACTGCAAACTATGTTTTAGGGAACAAAATCAGTGTCGAATAATGTGCAAAAACCTGCTATAAGATGAAATAGATGACAGCGTGTGCATGAATGAGAGGAAAATGGTGACTAATATCCTGTAACTTAGAGGGACATTTTGTACCTGCTCATTGGTTGCAGGTTCACAGTAAGTTCTGTCCATGCCTAGTCATCTAATGATTGCGATAACAATGTTGAACCTAGAATGCGGTACATGAAATGTCCTTATTTCCCAGAATATAGCGAAAATAGGATGTGATTCAGCCCTATCTAATTAAAAGGCATCTGTGTAGGTGGCAGCAATTTAATTTGGTTTCAAGTCAACTTTTGTCCTCCATTGTTAAACAACTGATCATCAACAGTACAAATTAAAAGTACTACATTAAAGCCACAAATCTAAATCAAAGCCACAAAGAGAAGATAATGATCTGAACCTGTAAATGCTGGAAGTTTATCTAAAAGATATTGCAAGTCTGTGTGTTTCTTTAAAATCTCCTCCGATAGCCAGTGCATGCAGGCTTTTGGATCTTAGTGTACAAGGTGACTTTGGTATGTTAGTAGTGTCAAATCTTCACCGTACAGATCGTGGTTTAGGGCTACTGACTGTTCCTCACTGCTAAGAATTCACCAGTTTCACACAAACACAGATGGAATGTGTTCACACAGTTTAGAGAGAGATATTTTCCTTCTGCACCTGCCAAGTCTTGTGTTTTTGGTCTGTTTGATGGACACTCAACCAGGCTCATATGCCTGGAAGCGATGCAAATTCATCTCAGTTTGGTAACATGGCAACAAATATAAATGTTGCATGATTCTTGTCTTTTTTCTATATCTCTCTACTGTCTTTTCCAGAGCTTTACAGACCTTCAATCAGTCAACCACTTAACATTGTCTAATTGCCTTCCTGGCTGCCATTACTGTACGTGCAACATGAACTCTACATGAATTTCCTTGCCTCTTCTCTTTCATTCCCTCTTCTCTTACTCATATGTTTCTTTCCACATACCTCTTGATAGCGGTGGTAAAGTGTTCATATTTTTAATTAACTTTGCCAAAAGACGGAATGTCTTTGGATTTCTAATTAACAGGGGCTGAGGTTTAAGTATATTGGGAAAGTAAAATGAGAATCTCCATTTCTTTGTCTCCCTTGAGGCTAGGATTTTAGGAACAATTTTGTTATGTCTCATCAAGCATCTTGTGCAGGGTATCTCGGTACTTGCCACTTTTCTGATAGGTTTGATAACAATGTGTCTGTTAAAAGATTAGGCTTTTTGTGGATTGCTTTTTTTATGTCTCTGTTTATCATGGATGTGCATTTGTCTGATTCCTTCACCTAATAGGAGCGGCTATTTTCTTTTTGTTGAAATAATGCAAACCTCATCCATGCATGTAATGTAAACAGTCATACCTACAGTCGTGAGAGCTTTTATGTCAGCATCTGTATGTGCAGTGTGCGTCCCTCCCTCACTGCCGGCTTTGTCCTCCCCAGAGAGCTGCAGCATTAATAACTGTAAGTGGATAATGCCCTAGCTCGAATTCCGATCAAGGTTTAATAAGAGCATGATTCAGTCAGCCACTGGCAGCAGGAGGCACTTTGTGTGCGTGGTCTGTCTTTGCAGGCATGTGTGTATGTGTACATGTATTTGCCTCAACGTATGATATTTTGAATGCGAGCCTGACTAACTAAATATCACATGTCTGTCGGGGCTTGGGTGGTCAGTATACAAATGGTAAATTGGTGGTAAATTAAAGAGGGGATACTAAGAGTCATTAATAATGTAATCAGGAGAATTCTTTGTTGTTATAAACCACTTTAGGGCCTTCACTCTGCTTGTGCCAGTGTATCAATGGGTGACTAAGATGATTTTGTCATGGCTTGTTCTTGTGTTTACACATCAGCTTCATGTTTGCAGCTGTAGATGGAGCATCTCTGTGTGACGCTGTCGAACACCATGCACAGTCAACCACTGTGTAGCTCTGCATATATAGTTTCCATTGAAGTATGAATGCAACTCAACAGAGTTAATTGGAGCGTTGCATGGATTCTATATGGGTATGCCTTCAACAGCCAGTGTTCTAATACAAACAGACTGGTAGGCCTTGTAACACTGCATAACATAATACATTACAGCAAAAGGAACAAGGAAATGAAAAATGTACTGCAAAGTCACATGGAAACACTTTAGAATTATTAATGTTTTTTATGTATTATGTAATATTGAGTTCTCTGTGGATGCCGAAGGACAATACAGAGGAAGCATAATTCATGTTGTGAAGACGCGTTTTGCTGAGAGTCAGGGCCATTAAACATACTATCTGCTCATTGCCATTAGCTCCAAATGCTCAGAGAGCAAACCTAACTTTGACATCTAATCCTCTTACTCAGAAGAGGACTAATGCACACAGAGTATACAGTTCATCCGACAACCAGATCTATTTTTTATGTGCGTATGTTGAATGGCACAATATCGATGAGAATCGCGTTTTTTTGTTGTCTCCCCAATCTCTTTTGACTCCCCCCCCTCTGTTCCTGTCTCCCCCACCCTCCATCTAACCAGATGGCCTCCCTCCAACAGAGCATTGACACCAGATGTGCAGTTCCAGTGTCGACTCAGGGACCAGCTGGGCTGAGTGTGCCAGTGGTTCTGTTAATGAAAATGGCTCCACTGTGTGTGTGTGTGTGTGTGTGTGTGTGTGTGTGTGTGTGTGTGTGTGTGTGTGTGTGTGTGTGTGTGTGTGTGTGTGTGTGTGTGTGTGTACTATGTGTGTATGTGTGTGTGTTGTTTACTGTGGTTCAGTGGCATGTGACAGTTGGGGAACTCTCAGTGGGTGAGGGTTTTGAGAGTGAGCCACAGCAAGTTGCACTGCAGCTCAACTCAGCCATGCAGTGCTCAACAGCACACCCACCAAGGTTGAAACTATACAGCTACCCATCCAGAATAAACACACACACACTCACTCATTCTCTCTCTCTCTCTCTACATCCCATCCCTCCCAACATCTTGCTATCTGGCATACTATTTTTCTGTCTGTTGAGCTGTCTCTCACATCCCCCATCTTCCCTCATACATAATTATATAGTCTTTCCTCTAACCTATTTAGCAGCAAGGGGATCACTGGGCTTATTACTAATTCATACATACTCCTCAAACAAAGAAGTAAAAGTACACACAGTCCAGGGGAGAATTTATCCAGCTGCAATTGCTTACAATGAAATATGTTAAGTTTTATTAAATATTGCTCTCATTCGGATTGGTCGCAAATAGAAACGTGAGCGCAAGGTAACACTATAATGAGCGTTTCATACTGATAAAACCTCGAGACCCAACTAATGAAGTTGTTAGTACATGCTGCGCTCTGTAATTTATGAATTTGCACTGAAACAATTCATTATTACAGATCGTTCTGCTGATCAATTAAATGATAAGGAAACAAAGAAATCCCGTATGCTTGGCAATAATTCCGGCAGTCTCCATAGGATGAAGACAAATGAGCTAAGTGAAAAAAATTTCTCATTAAAAAAAAGTGTTCCTTTTAAAAAAATTGTAATGCAAAAAAAAAGTGATAGATACGGAAGCATACACCTCTGTGATAGCCTAGTTATCTGAGCTGATTACGTTTTGCCCCTATCTCCCTGCAAAGAGATTATTGGGTGGGTGCGGGGTTTAATACCTACACCAAATTGGCTGACTAGGTGGATGAGATTCCTCAAGCTCTTAAGCATGCTCTGAAAGAAGATTCTTGCACTTACAGGATAAGTCATAGCCTTTTGAAATTTCTGAAAAGAGTGTGGAGTCCACTCACCTATACTGTAATAATTTTAGCATTTCAGCTAGAAGTGGTGCAGCAGAGTGACACAGGAGTGAAGGCTCCCATAGGATTCATTCCATTAAGCCAATGGGGGCAGAGATGTGACTCCAGATATTGGAGACTTTTCAGCTCTACAGTAATATATCTGGCTGCACCCCAGAATATCCTTGAATAATTCTCACATGACTTTCACTGATAAAAAGTTCTTCAATTTTTAGCTGCCTCCCTTTTTTAAAGAGACTGGCACTTACCAGTCACATTTATGACAAATAATGTGACACCTTTACAATAGGTACACATTTTAAAAATAAGACTTGACATGTGGATGGTGAACACATATTTCCTACTACATAGTCTGGCATGAATGTTTCCATATTCAGACTGTCACACTGAATCTGTTTCTCAGACAGCTGAAATCTGTTAAACCAAGGTACAAGACCAACTGCTAAGCCAACCATTTAACTTTGGTAAATGACTTGACTGTCACTAACCTCAAACTTTAGTTAGCTATATATACACCATAATCATCCAGTGGTAAACTGATGATGAGGATGTTCTTAGTCCAATATGGAGAGATTTGTCAATGTAATTTTGGTCACTTAACTTAGTATTACAACTGATGTGTTTTGGCTTGGCTTTATCGCAGGAATCAAAACTTTAAAATCACATTTAACAGAATATGATAACTAGACTAAAGGTCTATGCTAGCAGCTCTGTAAATTGCACAGCAGAGTTTTGAGCCACATGCCAAAGTCAGTATGCCGATGTTTGGCAGATATGATATTTACAACAATCGTTTGGTCAAAACAATATGAGAAAATAGTGAAAAAGGCCTATGCAAATGATCTAAACTTCTAAAAAAAAAAGAAAAGCATCAAATCCTCACATCTGAATAGTTGGAGCCAGAATATGTGGCATTTTTGCTTGAAAATCACTTGAAATGATGGATGATCGATCAAGAAATTGTCAACTAATTATTCAGCTCTATTCACCACCTGGGTTACCATCTGCTAGTTAGCACTAAGCAGGAAGTATACCAGAGGCTGATGAATGTCATTTGTTTGCAGGTATTTGTTCATAAGCCATATTTATTGATCAAAACAAAATTTTGACCTGATGAGAGTATTAGAGACAGATAATCACTAAGGTCATTAGGGTATATCCTCTAGGGATCATGAGTATCAGTGCTGGATTTCATGTCAATTCATCAAATAGTTATTGATATATTTCAGTCTCAATTAAGGTTGTTCACTGACCAATCAGCACACCAACATTGCCATTCCAAGAGTCACATGGCTAGTAACAATCATATGTAGTCCAAATAATGTAATAAGCAGTACTCGCAGGTCAGACATATCACAAAAGTGACCTGTTAAGTTTTAACAACACTTCTGTCTGTTTTTTTAATCTGTTCAAAGTTGAGGATGGGGTCTATCCTAGTATTGAAAGATGGGCAGGGTACACTGATGGTCTGGTCACCAGTCTACCACAGGATTAACACATAGACTGGCAAATATGTTCACACCTACAATGATTAAGACTTTCAAAGCCACCTAACCTGCATGTCTCTGAGCTGCAGAAGGAAAACATGGTACCCAGAGGAAACTTAGGCAGGCATAGACAAGGCGAACTCGGTTCAAGGCCCTTTTAGCTGTTTGTTAATTACTTTGCGGTTGTGCTGCCCTAATAGACTTTTTCTCACAATGCACTTGCACATTGCTCTCCCTGTGGTTTCATTCAGACAGAAGCTTGTAGATAGATATTTTAGTACAGAAATAAATTATTAACATGTAGCCTTGGATTCAGAAAAATTGCAAAAAAGCCTTGGTGATGTGTGGGGGTTGATGACTAGTGTGTCAGCTTGAAGGCTCTGCTGCCATGTGGATTAGGCTGTCTACTGTGCACACTTTGAATGCAGCTGTGTTTACGCATATCACTGCTGCCAGGAAAACATGCTGAAATGTACATACATTAGCACTTTAATCTTCAGTCCCAAAATGGCCATTATTGCCATTACAATGAAGGGGAAATAATGTACAATTTTATGGTTCTTATATTTAAAAAAAGACAAATAAGAAAGCAAAAGGTTTTATTTTGGGGGAAGTAGATTCCTGACATTGCCATCACTGGTTCAAAGTATATTAAGACAGTATGTTATGGTATAGTCAGGTACCAAATATGAAAACAGCAACCAGGTAGACTCCACACATATTGCAAGCCAAGTAATAATTTGCTGAGGGACTGGATGCTCCAGTGGGTGTGTTGTTCCACTGTGTCTCATCAATTACATTCCCTGAGAGAAAACACCCGGCTGTTTTCTGTTTCTTCGGATGCTGGGGTTAATGGTGCTTTTCTCAAACGCCTCTGCCAGGCAATAATTGGAGCAACTTAACAATCATAAGTGCAGTCTTTGTAGTGTAGGGAGCGCAGGCTGAATACAGCTTTATTAACTATAAAAAAGTGAACTTTTATTGATTGACCCCTTCTTCATTCCTCCTTTCATATCTCCTAACCTCTCACTTTTATTACTTTACAATGAATAACACTACAGATCATCTGAATAGAAAAGATTTCTATCAATATGCATTTCAAAGCATGTGGGTGCTTACAATATCTAGAGGATTAAAAAAACTTAATAATCAGCAGTGAAAGGAAAACCATTTTCTATACATTTGCATTTAAAAAAAGTAAATTAAATAAAGTATCTGAACGTTTAGACATTTTGTCGCCAACCATGTAGTTTTGTCCAACATTGGCTTTATCAATGTCATCCCATTTCAAAGTTGCCTACATCTGAATTTTGGGATAATCCTTGCTCAGTGGCGTGAAACTAGCTCAAGGTAAACACAAGGCACCCTATAGTTTGCAGGAATTTCAGTTGCAGTTGCAGTTTGATGCCATTATTTTTATTAAATAGTTTCAGTTCAATGAATAATATTTGAATTTCAATCATGGAATAAAAGAAGATAGGCTGTGGAAACCAACTTGTTTGTGTTGGCTGTTTGTATGCCGTGTGGGTGCTGGTTGATTTTCTTTATCCAGAAGATTAAGACAGGATTGTCAGTTTCCTTACGCCTTGTACCTAGAGAATATGGGCTGGCATCCACATCCATGCTTGCATCTGTCAGTCATTTATTGCATGTCTTACACTTCTGACCTTTTTCTTACTGAAACGTGACACAGATGTTGTCTTGTCTCTTTCTCTCTCTAGTTCGTCTGACCACAGACAATTGGGTTTGGCACATGGTGGTGCATGCAGATCAGACAGTAAAGTCAGTGCAGACGGGCTGCAGCGCGGCACTTCATGCTGCAGAGTCAGCCCTCACAGCAGTCATTTTTACCATGATTTAAAGGGTTATTACATCGCCTGCAGAAAAAGAACTGTCCTTGTGTGGTGTACTGTATTTCATCAGGGAGAGCTCTCTGTGATGAGTGATAGCATGTCAGTAGTAACTCTGATTGACAGGTCATGAAAGCATCAACAAATATGATTTTATTTTGATAAAATCAAGTAAAGCATGGGACGAGAAAATCAACTAGGACCTATCCTTCTTTATATAGAGAACAGCTGAGCTAACTGCGTTAACACATATTGGTGTGTGTTAGCAGAGCTTAGAGTCAGTTTTAAAATGATTTTTTAAACCCCAATATAAAGAAAGAAAGAAAGCTGATAAATCATAACAATATACTGCCTGTACTTTAGGAAAGGCTTGGTTGTATTTGTTGCTTTAATCAGTTGTATTTGGACACAGGTATACTGGTTCTGGGATGTTCAAACATTAAACATCAAATTTGACTTTAGACATAGTAATTTTATCAAAATATTATACAGATTTTTATTTTTTTAAATTAGACAAAAGAAGGGCAGTGTGATTCCATTAACTCTTATTGTGGAAATTCAACTTAATAATTTAACAAGATTACAATTGTTTTATTACAATTTATGGAAAATATATCAATATATCGTCCATTGCTCTGATACATCATTATCTACCACTTCCTTTAACAACTAAATAGATGTCTTTTTAATGAAGGAAATTGTCATCTCTGTCCATAAGAGTGTGTGGTGTTTTTGCCAGCCATCCTTATTTTTCTTTATTTTTCTAGGCTTCCTGTCAGGAAGAACTTGTGTATCAGTTGTGATAAAAGAAAGTAAAAAAATACATTTCAGAATTTTGGTGGTGTCCTGAGATTGCAGCAGTGTTAGTCATGAAGTCAAAAAGCTGTGTGATGCAACACAAAGACTGTGCTGTTCGCAGCCTCTCTTCAGGACGCACAGATTCACAGCTTATCATGTCTGAAAGTGAGCGTCAGACCAGTCTGCTGCCTTTAGCCCACTTGGCAGCCTGGTGGCTGTTGCTCATCTGTCCCCAAGCCAGTATGGGCACATCACCGATCTGGACCAGGATTAAAGGACCTAATACTAACAGCTGTGCTGAGATTAGCCATGTCAGTATTTACAGTTATTTTGTCAACCGGTGCACCACACACTCTGCTCAAATGATGAACTGCTATATATGAATTCCTTGTCTATTTTACTTTTATTGAACATTTACACTAAAAAGCATTTCACACATTTATTTTTTTGTGGAAAAATGGACAGAGTAATGCAGAGTACATACTGTAGAATGGTGGGGATAGGCGGGGTTGATTTCTATGAAGGAGAATGATTGCTGTGACTAATGCTGATATACAGTATGTGGATAAACAGAACTGTCAGAAGCGTTGGAAGAAGCCAACTCCTTTGTTGCACATGACCTGCTGTAAAATGGTGGGTGTTGGTAAAAAAAATAGAGAGAGGAAGACTGACAGAGGATGAAGAGAGAGATGATTAATTTAAAAATGTGAATGTCTGCAGCATAAAGATGTTGATGGATGGAGCAGTTTTATTGTGTGTGTGTGTGTGTGTGTGTGTGTGTGTGTGTGTGTGTGTGTGTGTGTGTGTGTGTGTGTGTGTGTGTGTGTGTGTGTGTGTGTGTGTGTGTGTGAGAGGGAGCTGTTATGTGCGATTGTGTTTGCACATGTACCTCCCTCTGCGTTTGTCAGCGTGCACCTTCCCCAGCAAGTGCATGAATATGCATGTGTGTGTTCACACGGGGAGCAATGTTCTCTCTCAGTGTAGACTGATCACCCCATGATGGGCGATCACTGGAAGATTGGACTGATTTTCCATACCTATCTATCTACAGAAATGCCATATATAAAAAATTGATGCCATTTTCTGAAGTGGCACCCGTCTTTCCTTTGATAGATAGTGCATTTTTAATCTGCTGAGATGCTTTATGTGATGGAAGAGGTAGAAAGAGATCCTATAGGAGGTGTTGGCGAGCAAGCAGGTCAGTGACAGCCACCAACAGCTGCTCCTTTCCAGTCACTACATACAAACGGGATCTGTGCTGGGTGGCCTTGGGCTTACCAGGGGGTGTGCATGGATGTGATTAACGGAGATTTGGGGTGAATAATCTTCTAAGCTGCTCAGTGGAGCATTGGTGTTGGGGGCTGGGGTGGAGATGGGAGGGGTGTAGGGTTACTAAAAAATATACCTGGGTCTCCATCCTTCTGTGTGGAAGGTGACATGGCTTTTGAATGCTTGACTAGAGCCATACCACTACATCAGCCATGGGGGAAGCTGATATTTGCTCGTAAGATATATCACATTGGTGTATATGCTGACCACTAAGTGAAAAGGAATTGCAGTGCATGTGTTAGAAATTCCCACTAGAGAGCAGTGACAAGTTCAACTGTAAAATGAATGTCAACATTTTTGCTACTACGCAAATTTAAGGGATCCTTATCAAAATGGTTTGATCCTTATCAAAAAGATAAATACTGTATATTGTTTAGGGTTTTTTTTTAAACTAGTTTATTTGTGATGTGTATTATGGGGTATGGATGTGGGATTCTGTATGTGCCTATGCATAGTGTCACCTCCAGGTCACATGAACCTTGTGTACTACACTCATATTTGATCATTTCAGTTCATTTACTAATTTAGAGATCAAAGGTCAAATCAGTGCAATCAAAGCAACAAAGCGAGTCATATATTATCAGTTAATGTGGTAGCATGACATTACCATATTAATTAGTTTTCTTTTGTATTGAATGCCAGCAGTAATGGGGGAGCAGTGCCCAGCATCATAGCTCCAAGTTATTTAAATGCATTCATACATATCTATATGCTATCCAAACATGCACATATTGTGGACCATCTGTATGTAGCCATGCAAAGAAGGATTTACCCAGGATGTTGTGATAAGCACAGCTCAGAACCACCATCTCTGGTGGCCATCACAAGATGTGTTTGATCCTGCTGGATCACAGAGCATCACTTTCTTCCATTAGATCCCACACACAAGAATTGCAGCAATAAGGAAATATGACACCAGCTACTATAGTGCATATACATCAAAAATTCCCATACATCATCACCGAAGGGCACAGAGAGCAGAGCAAAAGTGGTTGCTAAAATGATAATAAAGGTGTAGTATAACAGATTAGGCTTTTTAAATCTTTGAAGGGACTGTGAGAGAACGCATTTCACCTTTTTAAACCAAAATCCACTTTATTCAAATGTGATCTTGATGATGATGATGATGACTGCAAAAAACAGCAGCATGCATTATTTCAGTTAGAGAAGATGAGTGCATGTAAGAAAGCACTCTCTCCCCGAGTGACCACTGCTTTAGTGAAACAAGGCGGATAAAAGGCTAGATTCTGATCCCTGACTCATTTTCCAGTTCATGTTGTACATCGCCGCAATATTGCTGTAAGGGTCTATGATATGCATGGTCTTGGAGAAAATAAATAATATGATCATTTTCTATATTTGCTTTCTTCCATTTTTCTCCTCCAGTAAGTCATTATCCATGTTCATGAAAGTGAGGCATGTGTGCCACCCAGCTCAATCAGAGTCGGGGAAACATTTCGTCAAATACTGGTATAGACAGTAGAGAAATTCATGAGGAGTAATTTAGCGTCCTTAAATGTGAAACCATGAGCTGATGTCATGAACAAATGTTCTCATGGTGCAATCTACACAAATGTGTGTCCAGATTTACAGGTGCTAGTAGACAAAATAATAGCAACTATAAGCAGATTTACATAGTGTAGTCTGAGAGGTGCAGCAATGTGTTCTTGTGAAGAAATGCATGGAGACAGGAGTAATTAATTATAGATGTAGAAATGTGGTCTGAGGGAATGCTGTTACAGTAACTAGAGGGATGGCAAGTGAGAGATGAGGGGAGTGGAGACGCGGGGGGATGGGAGAACCTTCCTTATATACCATCCACAACTTCAATTTAAATTACATGACAGGAGAATGGAGGTTAATTAAACATGACAATGGTTGGGTGTTTATTGTTAACCCTTCATGGTGGCTGACTGGCTCTGAACTCAAAGGCCAAAGAATGAATAACAAATACGTTTTAGTCTACCCCAAAGTGTAAATTCACATTCAAACATCTCATGGAAAGAAAGGCTTGGGGTAAAATGTTTCCTAGGGTTCTGTGTGCTGCAAATCTGGGTGGAAATGGGTTCATTCCTAAGAAAATGTCAGTAAAAAAAAAAAAGAAATTCACAATCCAACAGCTTTAGCTAGAGTCTTCCCCAGTTTATAAAAACAAAAACTGCTTCGAAAACTGCTAAATTTTTGTTTTGCCACAGGCTTGCACTTTTCAGTGTGCATCTATTTCCAACCATCATATTGACGCTAATTGGACTCGACACTAATGATGCCAAATAAGCAAAGTGAAGCGGTGCTAGGTTTTCTAACTGCCTGCTTATAATTTTGGAGAAGGCCTATTCCAGTTACCATGGACCTCTTGATCTCACGCTGGCTTTGAGATGTGATGGTATGCTGGATTTCTAAAAGCAGTGGCCAGCAATACAAATTAGGGCTGGAATTTATGTCATACAAACAATGACTTATTATGAGACTGTTTCTTTTCAAACCAATACTTATTTTCATATCATGCCTTTAAGCGTATTGTGTGGAGATTATATACTGATTAAATGCCAAGCATTGAAATATTTTCTGCATGCTGGGTACCATGTTTTTTCTGTGAAAGTGGGCCTTGATTTACTCATGTTGTGTCCAGCTGTTGTGAGGACAGAATTATACTAGGTAATGCACGTCTGTGCTGGGCTCGTAGCCTTAGGGGACATTGTGTAAACGCTCCTCATCTCCCTGCTGATCGTGGTTCTGACTGATTGCTGATGACTTTTTTAGGGCACAGACATGTTAAGTTGTTTATTTATTAAAAAAAAATCCCCAATGCAAATAGACCAACTCTCCACTCTTTATTTCTCCTCCCCCTGATTGTGTGTCAGCATATCGGTCTTGGTTTCTGTTTCTCTCTCTTGAACGATAATGATGTGTTGTAGTCATCAGCAAAGTTTGTGATATAAGAACAGGGCAGCTGTTTTTTTTGTTTGTTTATGCATGTGTGCGTCTGAATGCGTCAGTATGCATTTTATGCATGTGACAGATATGGGACATCCTTGACTTGCCGTTGAGAAAGTGACACACCCCTTCAGGCTATAGCGTTCAAAAAGAATCTTCAGCAAACTCCAAACCACAATTTAGCAGGACACTGTCATATGTAATCACTTTACTGTTGTAATGCATTTTCTGACACTAGATCACCAACTTTACAAGGCTATTGTAGTTATTTCAGACTCACAATACCTGGCATTGGGCTGGGAAGCAAGGCATACAAGAAATAGAGTTGCTATGGAACAATTTATTTTAAAAAAGGACCACCTGATTGCTGTTTAAACCTGTTATGTGGCAAGCTTTGTCTACAAGCAGCACATCACTTCCTCGCCGTATCTGTGAGTCCCAAATGGAAATACAGCCATCTGTTATGTGCAAGAACTCGCAAGGTGTCTTCATCTTTCCTCTCTACGACTCATATACAATTCTGTTTCTTTTTCTCCTCTGCGGTGTTGCTATGCTACCACAACAGTTTTCTTTGGGTTGGGTTGTAAGGTGTGAGGTTATACTATAATTCCCTTGCTGGACAACCAGCCTCCTTGCACGTACGCACACACAGGCATGCATAATCATGCATGAGCAAACAAGCAGATCACTACAAAATAAACAAAATGCTGCATGAGTTAATTAGGTTGTGATTTTCTCACCCATCACCATCTGTCTGTCACACCTTGTTTATTTACCGTTTTGTTTTATGAAGTGAATGGATGTTGTATTCAATGAATTCACGCTCTGAACTGACTCAATGAGTTCTAAATTAATAGGTCAAGAATGATTAGTAAATGCATCAGCGTTAGCATCTTCACACTACCTCCCGTCTTTTGTCACACATGCATGGAGGACACTAGTAAAAATTACAATTACAACTTGTCTAATGTGAAATTCATTTTCTAGTGACTTTACATTTGGATTTTAATAACCACTAACATACCCACAAGGCTGTTGTGTACATTAGACAACAAAATTATTAAAGGACTAAAATAGTGAGACATTTATGAATGATGGCAGAAACCTGACAGAATTCACTTTGATTTCAATGACCCCCCAAGTAATGGGTGACAGAGGCTGACAGAGGTGGTGTAATGTTACTGAAAAACATATCTCACACCATACAAATATAGCCTAGCCTTATTACCTGGGGTCACCAGACAGCTAAATTGTTGGAGGACGCTGAGACAACAATTTAAAGCCATTTTGGGACATCTCACACTCAGCATGTTAAGCTTAGCATGATATTCTCAGACTTATCAGCTGTACTCAGGCTCAGCTGTGTTGTAAGAGAACGCTAATGATACTATCTTTAACATGTTAACATGCCGATACAGTTGGAAGATGATGTTAATAATGATATTATGACAATGATATTATGACGGCTGAAGCAATCACGATTCAGTCAGTAGTTGTAGAGATTCTGTCATGGAAGTGTCATGAAGTGTCTAACAAGTCGAAACTTTGACAGAGAAACTGACATCTTTCAGCCATGCCACCAGGATGATTAAAATACAAATATAACATGAAGCATTTTTATTGTATTTTTTTCTTATCTTGGCTGTGTGATGTAACTACTAACACTCAGCAGCATTGACTTGCATACTTAAAGAGAGGCAGTAAATGCTTGCCAGCTTAATGGATGCACCTGACATTAGGAAGATAATAAATGCATTGCCAGATACACAAGCTGCCTGTGCAGACCTGGGGCAGGTTTTAAAACATTACCAACTTTGTAGGAATAACCAGGTCGCTCGAAATATACGCATTTGTTACCGAATGGAGTTGATATTCTACTTCATAGTCATTTGGGGAGCTTGTGAGCTGAGCAATCTGCATCAAGATCTCAAGTGTCTTCATGGATTTTCAGTTGTGGTGAAATGGTGAAATGAAATTCACTGATAGTACTGCTGCCGTTGAAGAGGGTCGCAAGAAATCAGGATGCTAAGATGGAATATATATTAAAATGTACAACCACCAGATATCCCCCCTTCTCCTGTTAATCATATAATGAGTCCCTGTATATTATTTGTATTCAGATATTTCCACCTTGTCACATATTTTTACCACCTATTGTGCCATGAAATGAAGCCCATTTACAAATCATTCTCCTTCTGATTTGATAAATGAAACTGCTGAACGAGTAAGTCCCCTGAATGGCTTGTTTGAATAATTGAGCAATACTCAATCAGACAACATTAGGCAGTGGTGGCGGCCCCGCCATCTGAAATAATTACCACCCAACAACAGACTACACATGGGTGCTGCCTCTACAGGGGCTCCACATTTGAGACCATTAAATGAGAACAACATCACCACCACCCCACATCTCACATGCCTTCATGAACACCACCTACAGAAACCTGCAGAGGCCTAGTAGTGAGAGCAGGACAGGAAAAGGGGGGACACCACATGTAAGGGGTAGCCGTCACGGCAGAGGAGTAATGTATTCTGTCGGGATTGAATAAATCACAACCTCAGTTGGTATCAACAGCATTTATGTATCTGGACAAACTCCACCCCATACTCTTTTAAATTTGCAGTAGCCTATTATCAAGAGACTGTCGCTTAATAAGTTATTCACTTCTCATTTATTTAGACATGATATATTATGTACACCATCAATCAAACAAAATTGAATAACATACATTTTAATAATTTGTGGGGTAATGTACAAATTGGAATTAACCCAGAACTGGAGACAATAAGTAAGAAAAAGGCAATAGAGACAAATAAAATATGTTTGGAACTTAAATGATTTAGATAAAATTGGGAATTGACTAATATATTGATCACTCTTATCAGCACTTGTAAAAGACAACATATTGTTTGAATCTGATGTTAGCGTAGGGTTTTTAGATTTTGTCACAGTTCTAGCTATTCTAATCATTTAGAAAACAATAGTTGCTCTCAGCCTTACCATTACAAAAACTTTTCTTTAATTAGGTTTTTACTTCATGTCTTGAGATACCCACTACTGTTTTTCTCTTTCTGTGTCTTTTCCACAGTCTCTTGAGACAAGCTTTGCTGTTATCGACGCATCTTTACTGGAACAAGTTAGTTGTATGACTATGTGAGCGGAGTGCCGCTTTTATGGAATGGGTCACTAAGTGAATACAACCATGCGACAGCCAGCCAGGCGTATGTCTGTGCCAAAGTAGTGTCTGCAACTGAGACTCATTTACTCCAGCACAGACTGGGTGTGATTGACAGCCACGCCAAAGGGCCTTTGGCTCCTTCCTGATTTTCTTTTTCCACTAGAGGTGTCCTCTGGGACTTGGAATTCATGCTACAGTATATCAGCTGAACAGCTTATAACTGTAATGAGGATGAAAAGAAAACTGAAACCAAGAACGCTTATTTTAATCTATGCTGCTCAGAGTTTTACATACTATCATTTAGTTTTCGTCATGCACCATGCATTTGATTTACATTTTGATTTACTTTCGACATTTGCTGGAAAACCATCAGAACATTGACAAACATTACATGTTTTAGTTGGTCTACATAAATGGGATACAGAGAAGAGGGCAGTAAGTGTGAACTGTAATTAGATTCATCAGTTTGGCATGAATTAGTCATTCATTGAACTGAAACAAAACAAATCTTAACTATAATTTGTTTTTTCTTTTAACTATATCTTATTTTCACCATGATTGATGTTACACAAGACACTTTATTATTCAAATCTGGACCACAGTAAGGCTTTTCACAAAAACATCATGTCATAAGCTATTAATGCAAAGAGGCCACAATTCATTGTAGGATCCAAATCACAATGTCTATTTTTAACCATAATTCCAGTGATGCCTTGCAGTACAGTCATTCCTGTATCTACTTAAAGCAGTAGCTTTTAGAATTGATATTAGGGATAACAGCTGTGACAGAATTAGGAAGTTTTGAAGCTTTAACCTTTTAACTCAACATCAGCTAGCTCATACAGTACCTCTGTTGAAAATTCACAAGTACGGCTTTTACTGGCATTGTTTGACAATTCTTGATGTTCTCGCTCCTTTGAACACACAAGTACAGATGTCCTTGCAATGGATAAATGAATATATTTGCACAACTCTGGGAGATTAAATAAAAACACTTCTTATGGAAATTCATCATGAAAGTTCTAGATTGTTACATTCATGATTTTAGAAAAACAAATGTGGCATATTTTATTAAGCATGGAACTGTCATAATTTTGGGCTCTCGAGTTGTTGCCACCCTTAGAGTATGTATTCCCCTAGAGAAAGGTATGGACAACCTTTAGTGCATTTTTTCAAAATGTATGATCCTCTATTACTCTTTTCAAGAAACCAATGTCTGACCCTGTGTCACCACACACTCATCTTCAAACTGCTGTTTTTATCCAAGGTTTTGGAAACAAAAACTCTGCCAAAATAGATTATTTAATTAAAAAATCATGAATATTCTAATTAATAGTAAAATTGGAGTCTGATTATAGTGAACTTCACAGCACACACATTAGATACTCCTGGTGAGCCTAGACTCGCTCCTTTATATAGTATTGCATTTATAATATTCTGTTATAGAATTTTAAGTGGCTATTTAAGGTTCCCAGAGGATGCATTTTAATGATTTGGTGACCCTCTGATTTTGCCTCTAGCACAATCATCAGGCCAATATGTGTATGTGTATGTGTATGTGTATATGCTATATGCTATATTTCTAATACTCCAACCCTAGAGGATAGGTTTAATGGACTGAGCTCATTCACACTCCCCTGACGATGGACTCCATTATGGACTCTATAAACTTTCATCCAATGCAAACCACGGGTCAAATTGTCCACCGTGCCTGTCTCAGTATTGCTGCCACCAGTGTGTGGTTTAACATAAAAACAATAAGCATTGGTGTTTTAATGTATGTCATATACCATCACAGTGTTTGGACTTTCGAATAGTATCCGTACCCACAGTAGGGCTGTAGAAATTTAGTGTTGTGTGAATTCTTTAATGCAGGATTTTTTATTTATTGTTTTAGACCTCCCTCTTTGTGTTCTTTCTCTGGTTTTGCTTTGCTTTTATGTTTCTTCCTGCTCTTCTAGATGTCTTTCCTCTGTATATTGTACTGTTAATCCTACCAGACTTTACACACTCTTACATTTATCTACTGAGATCACAGAAGAGCCCATACCTAAAGCCTTAGGGGGATGGCTGTATTATTAAAGACAAGAGACAAGAGATTGCTGAGGGTCCTGTGAGGCTGTCTGCTTGATAGAATTATCTTCAGATTCTCACTTTAGAAAAAGGTGGTAGAGGTCATATAGCCCAAGACAGCTCAGTCTTAGAGTAAGTTTCTGTTTCTCATAATGAAACAGCTGAACCTAAAGTAAATTTCAAACTAATCAACTGAATGAACCTTTGTTACAGCAAAAGTAATGTCCCTCGCTCCTCTCTTTTATCTCTTAGTGTTACGTGATGACTTCAGACAGAACCCACAGGATGTGGTGGTGGCGGTCGGAGAGACCGCCAGTCTCGAGTGTCAGCCTCCACGCGGGCATCCTGAGCCCACCACCTTCTGGAGGAAAGATAAGGCTCGTCTCGACCTCAAAGATGACAGGATCACGGTGGGTCACTCCCCAGGGGGCACTCTTGTGCCTTTTAAACTACTCTTACACTCTAAATCACATACTGAATGATTCACATTCACCTAGCACAGTTACAATGTAAAGCACTTTGTGTTGTACTGGTTAACTGATATTGAATATCTTTTTTCTCAGGTTCGTGGGGGAAAGCTGACCATCTCAAACACAAAGAAGAGTGATGTTGGGATTTATGTGTGTGTAGCCACCAACATGGTTGGGGAGAGGGAGAGTGAAAAAGCTCAGCTCTCTGTGTTTGGTAAGTATGAGATCCACTGGTTCAATAAGTAATAGAGCATGACTTTCTCAGGTACTTACTGCTCACTAGCACATACTGAAATTACTATCCTTCACAACTATATTAAGCTTTAATGTTATGTCCTCTGCCCACATCCAGAAAGACCAGTGTTTGTTCAGCGGCCTGTGAACCAGGTGGTCTTAGTTGACGAGAGTGTGGAGTTCAGGTGTCAGGTCCATGGTGACCCACCGCCTACACTGCGCTGGAAAAAGGAAGACGTGGATATTCCCCGTGGCAGGTGAGGAATGTGTGTGAATGTGTGTAGTGCATATGTCTGTCTATATATATGTGTGTGTTTGTGCACACATATTAATGCAGTAAAAGTGATAATGGATATGCGCTGAAGCAGAGCTAATGAGTCCCGCAAGGACAGAAAAAGATTTGACATATTACTCATGGAAGACTTTCATCAGTGTGGCAAAAATCGTTTATTAGCTGCAGAGAATTTCATTATTTGCTGTTTGAACTACAATGCTAACAAGAGATGAAGGTGTGTCCTTGTTCGCTTTCCACTAATACTCACTTGAAACACCATTATACTTTGTATTGCACATAAGGCACCAAAAGGTCCAAGTGTGGACATATAGCAGGATAATATTAATATAAATCCAATACTTAAGCCCTACAAGGAATTGTGTCTATATGAAGTTAATAATGTCAGGTCAGTTAGAAAGGTGTTAATTCAGTTCTGTGGTCATTCCGAAGCTATAATTTGTGGTGCTGTTGCATTGGATAACATCCTACTTTAAAGTCTTCTTGCGGTTTGGTCCACCACTGTGTGCCCACATCATAAGCGCATGTTAAAAGCACTGCAATCATGAACACATATTTTAGAGTCATTAAGAGCCTGTCATGTGGGTCTTAACAGTAACTGATCAGCACTTTATACTTTTAATTACATTATGACTCATTATGTAATCTGGCCATCTATCAAAACCTTTTTTATGTCTTTGCTAAGCTTGAAGTAGTCCTTCTATCCAAAGTTTCAGAAATCTGATAAGTAAATGACAAACATCTCATACTGTTAGGCGTCAGTGCATAATTCATATTTATGCATAATCCCAGAACAGTTCAAATACTTCTGCAATTCAGTTGAGCAGTTTTATGTAAGAAAACTTCACTTGACAATTACATTTAATCACTAAACTCAGGAAAACACTTTCTTAATGATCTACTGTTTGTAATTTCAGACACATTATGAGACTGAATTAAAAGAATATGCACGGCAGCCTCTGTCATTCACTGTTACGTAAACTGTCTTGATTCATGTATGTCAATTCTGGATACATCTAGTCTTAATTATGCATACACACAGAATCCTGCCCTGGGTTGTTTGTGCAGCAGTAGATACATTTCCATATTTTTTGTACTCTGCTCTGCACCGTTTTCCTGCTTTTGATTCATGGATATTTGGCAGCTATACTGTAAAACTAATTACAGATTATGTTTGTGGAAATGTAGTCAGTTACTACTGCAACTGCTATCAAGTAAATCAAGCATCGAGTACATCTAATATATCAAGTTTATTACCTAAATGTATAAAATTTGAGTGAATATGGAGCCTGTGATGCCTAGAGAGTTAGAACTACTAGACTGCTCTCCTTAAAAAAGAGAAACGTTTACTTGTACTAGAAGTTAAACTAGCACCTGTTACAAGCCATTACTGCCATAAGTAAAACAAAGTGGCACCCTCTCAGGTGTGTCATGGTTTAAGAATATACTGTTAGAGAGAATAATAACTACCTGTCTCTCCGTCTGGCAGTCTGCCTGCCTACCTGTGTTCTGCCCTCTACCTCAGTACCCCTTGACTCCAGAAACATGTCCTACTTTCAGACCTGCCTCGCCTCACTTCCCTTCTTCCACTTCTTTCATTCTTTTCCTAAACCAGTCAGCCTCCTGGGAACTCTGTATCTGGGTCAGAGATGTGCTGTGAATGGAGTCCTCACCAGACTCTGGACAGACCCCACAACCCCCATCGATATATTCTCCCCACACCCTTTGTAACATCTATTTCAAATGTGACTTTTTCTCACCCCTTGTGCCATTTCTCTGCCTGACTTGTCTTCCATCCCTGAATCAGTATGGCTGGCTAGACAATTTCACAGGATCTCTCACGCCAAAAGAGACCCCAGAGAGGGAGTGCCTGACTTCTTGCTCCTCTACTCATTCTGTCTGTTGCCCCTCTGAGGCGCTTATCTAAACTCTGGTAGCTGAGATGTTTCTCTCACTCTTGCTGCACTAGTGCTGCCTCACAGTACCGTATGCTGCACTGGTGGATACACACTGATGCATGCAACGTCTCTATGAATTAGTCATTTCTTACTGCTCGGCTCATTCATCAAATTCAGTTTGTCAGACTGTGCCACTCCCTTGCTCTCAGACTGTTTGTCTATCTGTCTCTGGCTCTGTCTCCCTCTCTTTTCTTTGCTCTCTCCCACTCAGATACACTCACACACACATACGCACATACACATATAGTATAGCATGCTGCACAGCCCACACCACAGTGGGTGGCTCGTCTTTATAAATATTGAAATAGTGGAACAGTCAGGGTTCCAGCTGAAAGCACCTTTCATTTTGCCATGCCTTCATTGCAGCATAATTGCTCTCCTTTTTCTGCCTCTGCAGCAGTGTGTACAGCAGGGAGTCTTAATTGCTTCAGAAAGTCTGTCTTTATTCTATCAAAAATGACACAACCTTTATAAGAGCTTTCATCTAAGACATCACACAAGTTTAAACAAGCTTGATTCAATTTCCATGTTTCTTGTTTATATTTACTTATTAAAAATACACATGCTGTATAATGTTTTATTGATCTTCCGGTTTGATCGAATCAACGTTAGATATCACTTGACTTGTCACTAATGCAGACTGCAGTTAGCTTGATTTCAGCTGTTCCTCTCTGTCGCCAGGTATGACATCAGATATGAAAAAGAGGATTCCCTGCTGAGGATAAAGAAAGCGTCAGTCAGTGATCAGGGGACCTTCACCTGCCAAGCAGAGAACCGTGTGGGTAAAGTGGAGGCCTCTGCCTACCTGACTATCAGAGGTGGGTAACTGCTTGTGGACTCACTCGTGGCAAAGCTCATAACCCATCCCTGATATTTTTTTTGTATCTCCCAAAGGAGACCACAGGACAATCAGTCCTTTATTGCCCATTTTTACAAGCGTTATTGCCCCCCTGCTGAAAGGCTGGGCCTGGCCTCAGTTTTTGTTTCATATAGCGGCTGATGTAGTAGATTGCTCCAGATCTCCTGCTAGGCTCCAGAGATGAACAATCTAGCCAGCTTTAAGTGAACTGTTATGACCTTTCCTGGGGGGTTCATTTTCCACCCAGCCCACTCACTCCATATTTAATCTATATCGACGGGAGGGAGCTATTTCATAGTAAAGGTTGATGATGTGCAAATAAAAATATTGCTATTTGGCAAGTCAGATCTGCTCTGCTTATGGCTGTTTGTCACAGGGGTGTGTGAAAGCATTGTTCATACAACTCGAATGAGTAACACTTGATTTGAAACAAGACAATATAACACATACTCAACACCCGAATAAGATGTATGTCATGCATCATCATACATACTGCATATCATAGATCACATGACATTAACTTTCTATTCCTTCTTTATCATGTACTTTGTGTGTAAAATTCATATTCTTGTTCTATTTTCCATGCATGAACTGCATTATTGTTTTAAAAACATATTCTGATCCAACTTTAAGATTGGTGTTGGAGTCACTCAAGACATATATTGAGTGATATGTTATATTGGGTAAGATTTGTGACTGTGCTTGTGTGAAATATTCAAGAAATGTATGATGAGTTAACACTCATTATAAAACAAAAACTACTGGAAAGCAGTAAGTAATGGACATAAAAAATAAAATAGGTGTTAGTGTTTTTCTATTTATTCATTCGCTGTCATGACATTATGTTTTAATTATTTTCACTTATTATAATTCTTATTGAGCTGATGAGAGGAGATATTGTAGGTGCAACAAAAGTAATCAACGAGACTCTGGCAGTGAATGATGTACATTTTCATATAATTATATTTTGCTGTATTTAATCAGTTTAATTAAATCTGTTCTAAACCTGCCCTTGTGAAAGGTTGCTTCATTAATATGAGACACCTTGATATAAAAACACATCTGTTAACTGGGTGAATGTGTTATTTTTGTGACATAACTAAAGCATTGCATATAAATCACTTAAGCCAGTGGTTTTTGGCATTGGGTCACCCTTTCTCCTTATTGTTGCCAAGGTGTCATTCCCTCAAGGCCCATGCCATCACCTGCATTGGTGACCGAGCTCCACCCTCCCCCCACCCCCTCTGAATTTCATGGATGGAAACCCGACTCCATCTCACTCATTTCTGATTTTCATTCTATTTTTTTTTCCTGTCCCTCTGTTCTACTCCTCTGCTCTCCTTCTCTCTGTGTTGTGCGTTATAATCTCACCCACACCATTGTTGTGTCACCAGCTCGCCCTGTTGGTAAGTAAGAGCTGATCCCATTGTGCATGCGTTGCTCTTTTTTCTGTTTTTTTAATCACGCACATGTATGCATGTACTGTTGTGGCATTCCACAAACACATTCATCAAACTTATATTGGACATGCATATCTACATTGCTACTATCAGCCCTTGACTTCCCCTGGCAGTCTTTTGTAAAAACAGTGGATTTACTACTTCACTTCTTTCAATGTGCGGGTCCACAGATGGTTGATGTGACTTAGTTCAAAAACTTGAGTAGAGAAGGGCATTATGGCACCCTGCTAATTACAGTACCTGATATAATTCATTCTGATTTTCTGGCCGCTGGATGAATGGCTTGAGTGATTGGCACAGTCAAGAAATAGATCTTCAACAAATAACATACACTCCCAGTGCATGAACCTGCTAGTTTACTGCTGGATATTCAGGCTAAGCATTTTGATTCAAAGTAGCCCTCCTGTAATACACACTTTGCATCAGTTTGCAAATATGTCTACTATTGTGTTGTGGTTTATTTGACCTTTAACCACAGAGGCACCCCAGTTTGTGGTGCAACCCCGTGACCAGATTGTCGCTCAAGGAAGAACGGCTACCTTTCCCTGTGAGACCAGGGGCAAACCTCAGCCCACCATCTTCTGGCAACGAGAGGGTAGTCAGGTGAGGATACTGATTTAGACATAATGTACTTGTTTATCTGTTCTGTAAATATGTGTGCATGATGGGGAATTAATTATGTATTGTTTCTCTTTATGCCCATCTTTCTAGTCATACATAAATTGTGCAGCAGCATCCACGGTCAAATATAAATATAAAAGTCAGACTAAATGGATCAAGCTAGGATGACGCTGTGTGTGGTTCTGTGCCACGTACAGATAATGAAGTGGTCATTTATCATCAATCTACACCAGTCTGACCAGCCAATTCACTTAGGAAGAAACAATGTCATGTGCTACATTAGAGTCATTAGACATAATGAAAGCAGCTAATGTCCTTTCCTGCCCATCAGCTTGTCTGCTCGGGGTGCAGAAATGGATAACGCTGATGCCTCAATTTCATGACCATGACTGCAGGTTATCACAGCAGGATTATCACTCTGGGGGTAAACTGCCATTCAGACCTAGTAGGAAAGAGACGTTGACCCACTTTTCTTACTGGAAAATACACTTTATTGTATAAATGTGTAAGTAGTCAGTTGTGTTAGTAAAAAATAAAGTATAATAAACGCAGTCTTGCATTGAGACATTTTTAAGACCATCAAAACTTAATTTTGGTTAAATCATTTAGTTATTGTTATAGTTTTAGGTATCCTTTATGGACAAAAAGATATACATGATTATCATCTGCATAAACTTAGAATATATATTGTTTGTTACCTGACCAAAAACTGAATGGGTCCCTATATTGATCCTTGGGGTACAACACAGATGAGTAATGCAGAACCCTGTTAGAAAGATATGATTTAACTACTGAAGATCCAAGCAATTCTATATAGTTTATGGGCTTGTGAAGATGCAGTATATGCTCAAAACAACTGTGTGTTGCTGCAGCAATATTCGGATTACAACTGGAGGAGAAGGCATTGAATTCCTCACACTGAGATGAAAAATACTGCTGTCAAAAAGAAAAAAAAAATCTCATCTGGGAGGTTCCAGTCTCTCGATGTAATACTTTTGTCCACCACGCAAGTATGTCATTTCATTTTATTTACATTACTTCCCACTTTCACTCCCTGTAGGATCTTCTGTTTCCAAACCAGCCAACACAGGGAGACAGCCGTGTGTCTGTGTCCATGAATGGAGAGCTGACTATTTCAGCAGTGCAACGCTCTGATGCTGGGTATTATATCTGCCAGGCCCTCACTGTTGCAGGCAGTATCATGGCCAAAGCCCAGCTTGAGGTAGCTGACGGTAAGTCTGGATGCACAAGCACACACACCACACCTTCGCACACAGTCACAAAATAAATGTGTTTCTATAAAGTATGCTAAAACATAAAGACTTTTTTTTTTTTTTTTTACTCATGTGATTTAACAACCCCTTAATGTACTAATAACAATTATGTTGAAACATGTTTTCACTTAAATTAGTATTTTTACGCCCTGTTAGGTACATTATACATCAGGGAGGTACATGCACAGCATTAGTGACCACTCAATGCACTATTGCATGATTGCATGGTTCAATACACAGGTAATACAACCAGATTGAAGCAATTACATTTCCCCTCCATGGTATCATCTGGAAAGATTTGGAAAAAATGAGGGTGATAAGTATTGTAGCCTTGTATCACCATATCTGAACATGTGAAACATTTTGTATGAATGCATTCATACACTCACACTCATACACATACACTCCTTTCAGTGAGTGTGTCCTTATAGCAGTCTTCTTTTTAAAACAGTAACTTCATGTCTGTCTGTCTGTCTGTCTGTCTGTCTGTCTGTCTGTCTGTCTGTCTGTCTGTCTGTCTGTCTGTCTGTCTGTCTGTCTGTGTGTGTGTGTGTGTGTGTGTGTGTGTGTGTGTGTGTGTGTGTGTGTGTGTGTGTGTGTGTGTGTGTGTGTGTGTGTGTGTGTGTGTGTGTGTGTGTGTGTGTGTGCGCGTTCGTGCGTCTGTGTGTGCACATGCAGCACTGTGTGCATTAAAATTCAATGTTAGCCGATCCATATAATGTTGTTATATGTCTGGATTGCAGTCCAAAACCAGTGTTGTTGAATCATTGCAGCTAAATGTTATGAACCTGAGTTAGACAGAGATACACTCACTCACTGAGTGAGACATTCATGTTATTGGTTTGCAAAAGGAATCGGGTGTGTCCAATACAGCAAATACTGCTGATTCGTATTCAATTCATAAACTTCCAGTGAACCCAGTTTTTTTTTTTAATGCATAGAAAATATGTTCATGATGTAAGCACATGAACATTTTTTTATTAGGGCTTTCAATTGATTGATAGTAATTGCACAATTTGCTGTGATTAATTGAGATTAATTTTCTTCTTAATATCTTGTAAAGGTTGTAATAATTGATATTAAAATGTAAAATGTATAATCAACATCAAGGAAGTAAGTTCAAAAACTATTGTTTAATAGCATCTTTTAAACTTTGAACACAGATTCTCTCCTGTGAACTATGTATTTACAATAAAAACATACGCACGTGTATATGTGTTGTACACATTCACACATTTGAATGTATTCATACAAAAGGTTTTCACACATTCAGATATGGTGATACACAGCTACAACACTTCAGATCCTAATTTTATTCCATATAAGCTTTAAAATCATGCAAAACACCATTGAAGAAGCTTGCAGCATTGCCACTTAAATACTCAATCCTTTATGTAGTATTAAAGGCTATTTGTGTGTCCACACTTGCACTGGCGAAGATGCATGTGTATATTCTAAAAGCCAGTCACCCGCAATGATTCTTTTCATTTTTCATCTGAAAAGACTGAAACTGTAAAATAAAAGTGTCTCCTTGATGGAGAGACACTTTGCACTTCTTTGACAAAGCTTTAATGTCAGTACTAAGTGGTGAGCCGCTGCCAGCTCAAAGCTGTTGATGCCCCTCTCTCCCTTTGTTTCTTGGCTGCTTCTCCCACACATTATTGAATTAACATCTGTTAGTGTTTTTTGGAGAGGAAATGACTCCTGTACTGTCACTCAGAGGAAAAGGATCAATATCAAAATGTTTGGTATAGAGCACAAGGGATGGAGGAAGTGTGGTTGATTGATGGTTGTAAACATTGACGGATAAAGTGTTTGGCGTAATGTCAAGTGGAGTTTTGGAAGCTTGCACAGCGCCATTTTCTAGCATTATTTAAGAATGGTTAATTAGCTAGAAGAAAGCTTTATGAAGGCTCAGATATAGACTAGCGTTCCAACATGGGCATTGCCTTAGATGTGTGATTGACAGGTGTACTAATTATTCAGTCAGACTTGAGATAATGGCACTTGCAGCAATTTGATGAGGCAATAGTGCTTAGAAAAGGAGTCATGCACTGTAAGGTTGAATTCCAGAAGGTTGTGTGTGACTGTGGCATTGTTTTTAGCCATATAAGCTGAAAAATGTTTAGAACCTACTGAGTATTCAGATATACAGCTGAGACATGGAAAGAGTGGTTTGCGAAGTTTCTATGGATGTAAAACAATACAGGATACACATTTTTGAAAGCCATAATGATAGTGATGAGTGAATAATGGATACTCAAAAGATAGGTTTTTAGTGTAGTTTGGCTTTAACCTCTCAGACTGATTCCTACAGACAATGAGAATGCCTGGAGGCTAATGTGGCTGATCAAAGGGTACAAACCAGAAGCTCTATCTTTCAGTTCTTGTTTTAAGCAGTGGTTTAATGATATTTGTAGAAATGGTTGCACTTGTTAGGTAGAATCATCTAATTAATGTTTTAATAAACAGCATTCACTTAGCAGCAGCCATAAAGCTAGTAATTAGGTCTACTAACATTAATTTGTCTGCAAACTTAAGTAATTCAGTTTATTTCATAGCCTGAAGAGCCTCTGGTAGTATCAATAAGTGAAGCACAACCTCGAAAAGCAACATTTTGTTATTACCTTTGTCACTAAAGCTGCAGTATATGATTGCATTTCTTACTGGACTCCACCTAAACCAGGAACATCAATATGATGTTGTTATTGGCTCTGTAATCACTTGGGGTAATGATGTCTATGTCTATCTTTAGCCATAATAAAGACTATGCTTAAAAAAAAACCAATAGGCTGTTTTGAATCTGCAGGTATAGGAGACCCAACCTGACACCATAAAAGAAAAGCTGAAATGATGAAATTTCCCACTCGGTTATTTGGATTTGTCCTAATAAAAAGTGAGGGATCACCCGCCCCCCTCCCACCACAGTTACCCAACTGTCACTGATCCTGTTGTGTATTTAGCTTAGTGTTGCAGCCTAAACATTGTTCATAATCCCTCATACTGTCGCTATCTATTTTTGTTTCTTTAGTGAACAAAGGTTTGTAAAACATGCACTCAGAAGGCGGCCAGTATTTAAATTGAAAACTGACTCAATAAATACATTGTATGAATTATTTATGTTTTCTTAATTTCACACTCATACGCTCTGCCATAGCAGTCATATCCAAGTGAATACATTTTTCTATTGCCATACAATGGAAACATTTGAGCCTCTATAACAACTGGCATATTGCATGTGGTTCTGCTTACTGTACACTGTACTACACCTAGTTGTACCTGATGTGTCTGCTACACTGCTTGAGCTGCTGTGTTCCTCATTGTGCTGAAGGAGGTGCGATAAAAGATAAGACGGGGGGGAACCTGCTGTAAACACTTGTACGAATGGAGACAGACCTGATAACAGTGGAGAGCAGCAGTGAGGAAATTGGAAGCGGGGGGTTGTTACAAGGCCTAGAGAGATTCAACACTCCAGAAATTACTGTTGCTGAGTGCAGGGGCTGTTTTCTGGATGATATAGCATCCTTTAAAAAGCTTTAAAAGAGATGTATTGTTTTTCTGCTTGGCATGCTAATTCAGAGTATAGTTTTGTGTGTGTGTGTGGGTGGGTGGGGGTTGGTGGGAGGCGGGGGGTGTAGGAAGCGTGGGGACAGGCATGAATGTGTTGAGAGGTGTTATAAAGAAGGTACGGTAATTAGCACCACGGGTGAAGCATCGTTAATCCTTACCTAGTAATTAAAGCTCATAGGTGTGATGCAGTGCCACGAGCACACTGCCCTACTGTGGATAAAGCTCAAAAACAGTCACTTCCTCTTACAACAGATCCATCAGATTGAACCCTAACATATTGGGTTTGCAATTACTGCAATCACAAATTAACACTTTGTGATAAGGTCATGTTTTTTTTTAAAAATATATCTACAAATCAGGCAACATCTAACTACGTACGGAGTAATTGTTTCACGCCAGGACAGTGACATAGAAATTACAGTGCTAGAAATGTGTTCAAATAATAACACATGTCCCTTGATTATTATCTTTAGCTCTGAAGGACCGCCCACCACCAATCATCCGCCAGGGGCCATCCAACCAAACGCAGGCGTTGGGAGGTGTGACTGTACTTAGGTGTCAGGCGTCAGGGGACCCAGAGCCTACAGTCACCTGGCGAAAGAACGGGGCCAATCTGCTTGGAAAGGATCCACGGTTTTCTCTGCTGGAGCATGGCAGTCTTCAGGTCCAGAGTGCCAGGGTGAGTTGTAGTAGATTACAGTGAGATGCATAAACATTGGGGTTAACATGTGGCCTTTTACCTTTAGCATTAGGTGGCACAGTGGCTTACTCTTAGATACTATTTAAGGATAATTACTGATTATTACAATTTTGGTTTTTAGATTTGACAATAATTATAAGGGTTTGTTAATATTATGTATGCCAAAGTAATTGCTGAGGTCTTGGAACAAGCTAATATTGCTACATAGAAGTCTGACAGGGAAAGAAATGAGCAGCAAGCCTGTGTGTTTTAAACCTGACAGCTCACATCACATTCTTTGTTTTTTGTGATGTGACTGCTTTCCCAGATCTCAGCAATTAAAGTGATAAGTACAATCGTACTAGAATCGCAAAAATAAAACACAAATTTTAATAAACTAGAATTATCGTTTAAGCTAAGCATCCTGCTGGAGAGCAGAAGATTTAACAAAGATTTGCTGCCTTTTTGCCGTACATGAAGTAAGCGATTGTAGCAATCGAGGTTCCCTGGCAGCAGATCTATCAGGACTGAAAGATTAATTAATAAAAACAAAGGGTTGTTAATTAATGCTTGAGAGAATGTTTTGCCCCAAAATGAAAATAAAGTAATTTTCTACTCAGCCCCATATCAGTTCAATCTTCCCTAGATGTGTTTCTGCAAACAATCATACTGTGTGCACATTAACATTCTACTAACCTTCAAATTATACATATAAAGCATACACTATACTGACACAGGACATCCAAACTACTCTCATGTTTCTCCTTCAGACTCAAATAATATGTCTATGTTACATTACTTTTACTGCACTTCCGATGCAAACAACCATTATTAAATACGATCTATGGGATGAAGGATATAAATGTATTGTATTCAAGGAACTCGAAAAAACATGTGTATTATGTTGTGTGTCTGCACGTCACATCCTTCTGTTGCATGTGAAAGAGAAAAAAAGAAATTCTCTCATCTGCCAGCTGATGTCACCTGAATGTAATTCAAATGGACAAGTGTAGTCAGGTTGCTTTTAAAAGATGAATAGCGAGTATTGATTTTTTAAGACATTAAACGCTGCTATTTAGTCTGAATCTCTGAGGCAGCAGTTAGACCCAAGGACTCAAGGACAGGGACTAGTGAAAGGAGTCTAAAGAGGGTAATATAATGGAGGAACTGCAATATACAGTGCCCTGTCACTGTGTCAAACCGCTCTGCCTGTGTCTCCCTCATCTACTCTCTCTTGAGAGATAGCATAGTTGTCAGTGGCTCTGAAGGTATTGCCAATATTAAATAGATCGTCATATCTCTTATTTCCTGTGTCAGCACCCATGATGATAATGTTGATGGTTCTGGGAATGGAGGGTGACTATTATTGGAGGGAATCAATTAAGAAAATTAATGTAAGCTCTTACTGGGCTCTTTTTTTTCATTGGCCGGTGTTAAAGTTTTCTCTCATCCACTCTCGGGCTTTTCTCGAGCCAAATGCAGGCCAATGGAGGTTAATGCATTTTTACTGTACTACTAGCTGCGAACCTCCTTCAAAAGCCCAGGCTGACGTAAGAGTTTGGAGAAATCATCAGGGCTCAGAGTCACAAAGGATTCAGTCTCACATAGCAACAGAGAGCACAGTCTGAAAGCTGTATTGTTAGTGATTTTAACTATCGGCCATTATTATAATAGTTAAAGTTGCCATACTGGAGATGTAATAAAAGCTTGTTTGACAGTTTAAATAATATCATAATCTGTCTTCCATAGCTGTCGGACTCCGGGTTGTACACCTGTGTTGCTACCAGTTCCAGTGGAGAAACCTCATGGAGTGCCTACTTGGATGTCAGAGGTCTGCTTCAGTAGAAATAATTAATATGAAAAATGAACACCATGGTATTCACATGAGGCATAGCACTGCCTTGCCTTTGCAGGTATTCATTTTTTACTTTTTACATTTCCTTTGTCAGACTCCACTGATCTCACAGACTTCATGTCCCACAATGTGACGGCGCTCCCAGGGCCACCCTCCAAGCCAGAGGTCACTGATGTTACCAAGAGCAGTATCTCGTTGTCATGGGAACCGGGGCCAGAGGCGGCCTCCCCAGTGTCCTCCTATGTCATTGAGGCCTTTGGGTATGTCTATGACCTATGGCCTCGAGCCACATTTAGTGACCCCGAACTTTCATGGCAGTAACAGATGTGGGGGTTTCTGTGGCCGTTCAAGCAAGCTGGGAGGGTTTCAAGCAGCATGCTCTGGGGTCCATATATTTTACTGTATTTTACAAGACTGAAGTTTGTTTCTGGTATTTAAATATTTAAATCCTAATGAGGCTCTCTTCAAGCTGAATATGATTGGCACATGAGACTTTGCTTTTTCCTTTCCTTACCAAATCATTGATTTAAAGACAGGACCACAAAAGTGTAGGAAGTCTCGTCAATGTTGCTCTGATTGCTCTTTAATGATGATAACAGGAAGAATCTCAAACGTCATTATTGTGTAACATGTTATGTTTACTTCCAGTCTTTTGGAGAATGTCTCACCAGTGTTGCCCAAACTAAACTCAAGATTTTGGATTCTACAGCAATGGAAAGATTTCTCCTACCTAATTAGATGTTTTCATGCTCTTTTTACAGTCAATCAGTGAGTAACAGCTGGCAGACAGTGGCAGACCATGTGAAGACCACTGAGTTCACAGTCACGGACCTACGACCCAATACTGTCTACCTGTTTATCATCAGGGCAGTCAATGTTCAAGGGCTTGGAGACCCCAGCCCCATGTCTGAGCCTGTCCGGACTCAAGGTACAGAAAAAAACAATGGATTGTAATGGATTCCTATTAATAGGCATCACTATTTCACTGTACATGTCCTCCCTTCTTTCTCTCTCCCAGACATCAGTCCGACGGCACAGGGAGTGGACCACCGTCGCGTGCAGAAGGAGTTAGGGGATGTGATGGTCAGCATGCATAACCCCGTAGTCCTTAGTTCCACTTCAGTGCAGGTCACATGGACTGTGAGTACTCGTAACATTTGGAAAATATTATGTTTTACTCTGATTTATAGCAGTCAGGGGAACAAATATTAAAAACAAATATTGTCTAAGCTTGTTTGAGGACTTAATACGTGGCATGTTACTGTGATTTGGATTAGTTGTGGGGGTGGGTACGCATTCATTGTCTGAAAAGCTGATGCTTCATCAATTTAGAATAGTTTGAGGTGATGCAGGAATCAAGACTAATGTTTCAGTCCAACACAAATACATCACCATTAGGCGCTACATGTGTCTCTTCTGGAGGCGGTTTGCAGTCACCTTTTTATCTGTGGAATTCTATTTCTGTCTGTTGGCAAGGTGTCCCTTCTGTCTGCTGCTGTAGGTTAATGACACACCTAGAATGTGCTTACACTAGCCTGCTATTTCATGCCTGTCAGTATGACAACCATGTGCTTTAATGCTGTTTTCAGACTGACACAGTGACAGGATAAACCTGTGTTTGTGGTCTGTGTGAAGGAGTAAGTGCACATTATTTGTCCCATTGGTGGGAAGAAGAACACTTATTCATTACCCAGTGTCAAGCAAAGGTTTCTTGATTTAAGTGTTAATGCTCACTGTTGTCTTTGTCTTAGTTCCGTCTGCATGTCCTGTTGGAACAGTTGCACAGATGTACAACTGTATATTGTACAGTTCCCATTCTATATTTGATATTTCAGTAAATTGTAATTCGATATTTTGCTATGCTAAATGTCAAGTGACAAAACAGAGATGCTGTGTCACTCGTTTCCTAATTGTAACTCTAACCCTCAACCTAGACTTCATCTTGAACACAAACCTTATCCTGGCCTATACACTATACAATATCTACAGCCTACTTCTGAGACTCAAATAACTTGTTTTATGAAAGATCACAGAGTTTCTATGTCAGAACAATACTGATAAACAAGATTTGTGTGACCGACTCATTTATAGATATATCGTAAAGTACTTGTGTAACTCTGCAGTCATGTGGAAAATTGAACTTCATGATAATATAAAGTCAGATAAGATTTGAGAATAGAACAAAATTGCACTGGCCACATTGAATGGCAATGAAAGTATGCAGTTCGGTATACAGTACAGTATACTTGATTGATTTTGTCCTCTTAGACAAGTGGAGGATGAGGATAAACAAGCATAGTTATATTTATTTATTGCTTCAACCTTTTCAATTCTATTTCAAGTAACATAGGAGAACAAAAAGTGTTTGGACGTGCACCCCTGTTTATAAGGCTTTTAGATTCACAAGTCATTTTAGTAATGGCATGCAGAATGAGACTACAAAAGTGCAAGAGAGAGAGAGAAGGAAGAAAAGTATGAAAATATTTGGATTGGTCTGACAATAAACAGCTGCTTTATTTCACTTGTAAAAGCCTTCTCTTGCTTTTGCCCTTGTTAACAAGACATTAATATGAGTTGTACCTGTTACATATTTTACCAGTGAAATGCACTAGCAAAAAAAGGAATGAAAAAATGTATTATCTCATCCAGTATTTTGAGTTCAGGCTGCGCTGAGGATCTCTGACTCAGGTCATACTGTTCATCTGTTGCACATTCACAACAACTCTCATCATGTGCCGTCTTGCTTCTCTGCTACTAATTAAACTGTATGATTAACTAAGCGTGCATTGTCACTGACAGAGGGCACAAACCGAATGCTCCAAAGCAGTTTACACACAGGCATATGATACCTCCCACATCATTACCATGCAGTTTGTAGTCATCCCACTGTCTTCTTCTCTCCTGACAGGTGGAGAATCCATCCCAGTTTATTCAAGGTTACCGTGTTCTGTATCGGCAGACGTCAGGCCTGCCTTCCCCAGGGCCATGGCAAATACAGGACTTGAAGGTCTCCTCAGAGAGGGACATGCCTCTCTCTGGTCTCAAGAAAGGCATTGTGTATGAGATTAAAGTGCGGCCATACTTCAATGAGTTCCAGGGTGCAGACAGTGAATCCATGACAGCACGCACCATGGAGGAAGGTAAGCGACAAATGAGTTCCCATTTCTGATGGAAATCAATTTCCCTGTCCACTTCATGCTGCCAGAATGATGTAAGATTCAGTGTCTTACACATGAGCAGATGCACTTATGTAAATGATTCTTCCTACTTTTTTATTTAACCGCCTCTAGTAATAGCTTCTTGGCTAGATATTAATGGATAATGGCATTTTAAGTACAGCCACCCGTGCACGCATACTGCTGCAGCGCTATATCCCCTGTGTGTGAAAACAGGTCTCCCAGACAGCACAGTGGGGGGGCTCTGACAAGCCTGGGCCTTTGTGAGTTGGTGGGCAGAAGGGCAGGGCACAAACTGTCTCCTTTGACATAAGCTCACATCTCTAGCTGCTCTTCTGCGGACCCCTGCTGCCATGTCTCCGTCACACACCAATACCAGACCTGCATGATATGACCCCCGGCTTTCACTAATGCACACACAGACACACACACTCAGCTTTATTGGTGATACGACTGCTTGGTCTTCTCCTCATCCTCCTGTCTGGTGATCAGCTACTGATTCTTTCTGGGTTAACTGTTTGTGGCACCTATTAATGTTAAATAATATCATTTGTTGTATATTTTTTATTTGTAAAATGTACAGCTTTCAGTATAATTCAATGCAAATTTGTCACCTTAAAAAAAGTTGATTCAACACCACTCTTACAGACCATCAACAATGTAGTGAAACCACAATTTCACAGTTATAACCCATTGTCTACTTACTAGTTTTACACAGTCTTATCAGCAGATACGTTTTGCCTAAATATCCAAGTAATTGTAGCTGTTGTTTTATGATTTCATCCATATCATTCTTAGCACTTCTCAGCTCATAAATTAAGTTTGATAGTTAATTATTTACCTTGGAAATATTAGTATGACAATCCTAGCTCAATGGTATCCTTACTAGCTTATTTTAAGAAGTTCAAAGCGTGCTCTGGATGATGTTCATAACAGCTACTGAGGCCTCATGTTAACTGATCAGTTTCCATTACAACTGAGTAAACACCCACTGATGAAAACCACATGATGAGGCTAAAAGTCAATGGCCTTTGGGTTAGAATTGTTTTGTCGAACGACTAGTATGTCAAAGGTAAAGAATATACCATCATGCTTGATTCAAAAATGTTGTTAGCTGCTGTGTCACCTGCTGGAATACAAAACCAGCATCTCAAAATCTATCTACAACACCTGCTGGCTGAGTGAGAAGGAGAGAATCTCTTTATTGTAAACTCTACTCTGGTCAGGTGCTGTGTAAGCTGGAATGTGTACTGACAGCAAGTCATGATGAGGCCATTAATGTAAAAGAAAACTTTGACCCACAGCATGAGAGGGATATATGATATCACAGTGCTGCATATTCTTCCCAGTAGGAATATATGAACAGGGGGATACAGCTGGTGGAGAAAGAGAAATGTGCTTCACTCGAGCCCAATTAAAATGGCCACACAGGATCACTGCAGACTCGGGTACATGCTCTAGTTTCTTGGGAGAAATTGGCTTGATCTACCAATACTCTTGAGCCGGAAATATGCTGCACTGCAGAATTATGAGGAAAAAAACTTGTTATTCATCAAAGCCAGAGAGGGAATGTGTCACTGCTTTTGTGAAGAGCTAACAGAGGACGTCTAAAGGGTCTTGAGGTCAAAACAGCTGGTGTCTCTCACTATAACCCGGTAATAATTGTGTATCAAGATTAATGGTTCTCACAGCATTAGATTAGTTTTTCAGTGCGAGTAACTTAGGATCCTCAGATTTTCAGTGCTATGGTAAGTCTCAGGCAGCAGTAGTGATTATTATGAGGATATACTGCTATTATGAGACTGGGGCAGGAGGGTCATTGGGAAAAAAAGGAAAAGGCCAGCCGTAGAATAGAACTCCCAGATTCTACCAGATAAAGCTTATTTTACAGTTCACGTGTGTTATATGGGGCAGGTAGGTTAACATAGAGATGTTTTCTAATTTATGCATTAATTCGCTTAATTGATGGCCTCATTAGCATAACAGGCTATGTTTACCACTTGTGTATAGCAGGACATTAAGCAGCTTAAGTGCCTTTTGTTTAATTGCACAGTTGTGAGTGCAAACACAAATTAATTGCTTTAAAGTACTCATTTCTGGCTGTTGTGTTCGTCAGTCTTGAAATCAGTATTCACATTATTAAGAACACGCTCTTTGACCTTTTTATGCTGCAGTGACCATTTATAGTAATGTTACCCTGAGTCATTACTGGTATTAAAGTCATTATGCATCCTCAGGGATTGTTCTCGTACATACGGAAATTGCACAACTACACTTAATGGTTCCTGTCTTCTCCTAATGTAAACCTTTGACTGACTGGGCAAGCCTCATCACTGTGCTGAAACAGCAAACTGTAGCTTGCTTGCTCATACAAAATGCACTTACAATAGCAAACCCCAAAACATGTATAGTTGTATTTATATAGTTTAGGCGTGGAAGTGATGTGAAGAAGTAGGCAAAACTAGATGCTTTTTTTGGTGATCACCCTGTGCTTGGCAAGATTTCTGTCAGTCGCTTCTCCCTTTTGTTTCCTTTTTATTATCATTCATCCTCCTTTTCCTCCACGTATAGTAGTAGCTGATATTCTATGCCGAGGTTAAATTATGCAGCAGACTGTTTACTGATGTCTTGTGGGAAATGTATGAGAAAGCAAGCATATGTCTTGCTCATTTGATTATTTCTTGCTGCAACCGCATTCAGGATGTCATACAGCAATGTTTAACAGACAGAACAAAGGAACATTGAAATAATCACTTAAATGCAGTGCAACCACATATTGAAGTTTTCTACTTCCAGTTTTGTTTGCAAATATATTTTTAAAAACAACAGTAGATAGACAGCTCTTGATCAAAGCCTAAGGATCGTGGTGACAATCCAGATGTGCAGTCCTTTAATAAACCAATTTCATTGTTGAGCCATAGCTATTGTTCTGTGTTTATGTGCTCGTATGCTAGTGCAAGAGACCAACATGTGGATATTGCGGCTCGGCTATCAAACAGCTTTGGGTAATACGTGTCGATGCCAGATGGAATCTTGACATAAATGTATCGTGAGTGTAGGATCATTTCTGGAGTTTTATACTGGGCTGGCCTGTCATCAAGTAATTTTGCTGTCTGAACAGTTGAGTCATCACAACATTGCGACAGTACACTTGTGCAAGTTGGTTCAACAGTAATTGCTTCAGAAAGTCAATAGAGTCTAAGTGGCTGAATATAGATATTCACAAAGCGGGTTGAGTCAATTTGTTAAATGTAATAAAAAAAATCTGCATCTCATATGGCGGATTTAATTCCTTTGTACTGCCAGACTGTCAAATATCGTGCCGACATGTCATACCTTTTTAGAGCATCTCTTTTAAAGACAAGTAACATCATAAAGGGAGGTTTGTTTCATCTTTCCAACTCAAAAAAAAAAAAAAAAAAAAGGCAGACAGCAGCTTCAGAACTGGCGCAGACCGACAGACCTGGCTTTATTACTCACATCTACCAATACAGGCGTTGCATTTGCGTCAGTGAGACACGATCATTACATTTCTCTGCAGCCATTTACAGAACCAAGCCCATCTGGAGGATTCAAGTCACAGTAACCATGTTGCTGTCTGACCAGGTGGCAAACACGACAATACCGTCATGGCCCACCTGCTTCGGCCTCTCAGCACGGCTGTGGATATGAATGTCTTGCTTACATGGATCCACTGCAGATAGCTTTATTATTTTGCACGTTCTTAATTGGGTTCAAAGGTAGTTATTTCATCCACTCAGTCAGAACATAATGATGGTTTTAATGAGAATAGAGGGAAAGTATGTGCCCAGAGCGGTTGTGTAGTCCATCCAGTGAGAGATGATGGTTCGCTCAGTTGCATAGACATGGTGTTTGCCTCCTGCTGCCTGCAGTCTCTTTAAATCTCCGATCTGTCCATGCAGGTTATCAGGCCAGTTTGGTACTTTTAAGAAATGGGAGTCTGAATTTGGCACCGTGAGGCATGGCTCCACATACCTGTCAGTAAACTATCCCCAAACCCTCATAATAGAACATGGAGATCAACCATTTTCATTTAGATAAGATATGCAAAATTAAATGCTGCTTCTTTGGATGCATTTATACGTAGTTATTATAGTGATAATCCATTATGGAAGTGATGTTAGTTTCCTGGCAGAGAAAATTCCACTCATATAAAGACTTACTGGTCTGCTTGGAATGGTTATCATTTGTGCAATTAGTAAAGCACAATTTGGACCTCAAATGCTTAGTGTGTATAATTTAGGATGCCAGTAAAATAAGGAACTCAATATCATGGAAGAAATGTGCATTTTTAGGTCTCAGTGCATCCCAGTTATACAAAAAGAAACTTACCATTTAGATATGAAATTGGTATGAAGTACCATCTGCTACACTGGCTTAGAAAATACCTTATTGTATGTCCTGCTGTGTGAATATGGATTGAGGTAGTGGGTGAGACAAATCCTTCTGTGATATGATAAAAAAATAAAAATCAGGAGTCACTTTTTTTTCTGGTCAAAACAATTTATTCTATTTCATTCATGTTATTCTATTTTTTCTTGTCTTTCCTTTGTTTCTTTCATATTTTCACCCCCCGTGACCTATCAGCACCCAGTGCGCCTCCACAGCAAGTGTCAGTGTTGACCGTAGGGAGCCATAACAGCACGTCCATCAGCGTTTCATGGGACCCTCCCCCCTCCGACCAACAGAACGGCATCATCCAGGAGTACAAGGTAGACTCAAGCCCTGCACCTGATACACTTTAGTAATATACTGTGCAGCGTTACAATGAATTCTCTCTGGCGTGTCTGTCTTTGTCAGATCTGGTGTTTGGCCAACGAAACTCGGTTTCATGTCAATAAGTCTGTGGACGCAACCATCCGTTCAGTGGTTGTTGGGGGTCTGCAGGCAGGAGTGCAGTACCGCGTGGAGGTAGCTGCAGGCACCAGCGCAGGAGTGGGGGTCAAGAGCAAGCCCCAGCTCATCATCTTGGGTAATGTACTCACACACACACACACACACACACACACAGAGACACCAAAACTGAAGTCAAATAAAATGACCTCATAATGGGGAACCAAGGTCTCCATCACAGATTGGGAGGTCTGGAAAAATGATTTATCAATTTATTGCACTTGAAGAAAGAAGATTGCACTTTACAATGCAGACGTCTACCAAGAAATCAATAGCGGTTCATTAAGTGTAGTGTCTGGTAACACTGTGCCAAGTACTGTTAGGCATATCAATAATCCTTTTCAGTATGTGGGCAGCTGGCGCTAACAAAGTAGACAGTGTTTTTGTAGGAGCTTATCAGCCTATCACATCTTATCAAATAGCTAAAGGATGCTCAGAGTATATAAGCCCAGAATCAATATTGGAGCCCAGGCCAGATGCTCTTCATCTGTGACTTTTGACTGATAATAACACCCTGAACGCATAGAGAAAGGGAAACACAGGCCTGTGGACTGAAGCTTAATGATGGGAGGGGGTTTCCTTCTGGAGACTGTGAATCTAATTTCACAGCACAGTACCCGCAACAGAAAATCAAACTCTGTCAGAGCTGCTCTGTCAATCTCGTGTCTTGCAGTTCAAGTTGATAAGTGCAGTGCTGAATTGATTAACTCTGCCTACATATTGGATGCACTGATGCTGTTTTTTATTTTTTACCACAGTTGCCCTCTGTGTTTTTTTATTTATTTTTTATTTATTTTCATTTATTCATGGTCTCATGTTTTAGAGATTCCTGTGGTCCATGTGTCTTGATGTTTGATTCATGCTCCCCACAGACTGATTTTCTTTTTACAGTGAATATTTTGGCTTGAACAATAGATCTTTGACTGATTTCTTTTTAATTTGTATAAGTTTCTTGGTGATTTAACCAAATTAGATAAATAATATTGGAAATCAGTTTTTTTTATTCCCAATGTCATCTTCTATCAGATATGTCTGCACATCTCTTGTCCTTTGTACTTCATTTGCTTCATTTACATGTTTTGTTGTGAGTTGAGAAACACAAAAATGAGTTAAATACAGAGTTTATTGAAATATAATAATGTATTTTTTTGTTTCATATTCATTCATTCATGTTCATTGTTTCTTTTCGTGTGTGTGTGTGTGTGTGTGTGTGTGTGTGTGTGTGTGTGTGTGTGTGTGTGTGTGTGTGTGTGTGTGTGTGTGTGTGTGTGTGTGTGTGTGTGTGTGTGTGTGTGTGTGTGGTGCCCCCAGGTGCAGAACAGAGGGATGTAATGACGGGATCGGAAGGCAACAACAGCATCTCAGATGTGGTGAAGCAGCCGGCCTTCATTGCTGGCCTGGGAGGGGCCTGCTGGATTGTCCTCATGGGCTTCAGTGCCTGGCTCTACTGGAGGAGGAAAAAAAGGAAGGGACTCAGCAACTATGCAGGTAAAAAATCAATTTACATGGTTCTGCATCAACACAGAATCTCAAAGCGCAGTAAGTCTATCTCTCCAATGAAAACTGATGTCAGCACAGATGCGACTCCATTTGAGCTGGCTAAAATACAGAACAAAGGAAATATATGAAGCACAGATGGAAATAGGCCCTATTTACTTTAATTCACTGTGCACTGATGTGCATCAACTGTTCTGAGTTCCATCAGCATCGTACCTCAACACTCTAATACAGTCATGCGAGATAAGTAATTTAACATCCCTTTCCAGTATAAGACCATGGCTGGTGTTGTTTGCACATTAACACAAGGCACGTTTAGGTTTAGGTATGAAATATTCTTTTATCCCTCTGTGAGTCAAGCATATAGCTGTGTGCCATTATCATAATGTGTATTGCAGCTTTCATTGTGGTGATTTGGGGAGAGACCGCAGTGATTTCCTAATTCAATGGGGATTTACATGATTGAGTGCTGCTGCTCTGATCCTTTCTCTCAAAACAAATTGAGGAGTTTAATTCCAAAACATTACATTTCCATTTTAGAGAGAAAAAAAACAAATATTGACATTTTTTTCATGGATGAGTAAGAGTCTTAAATATTCTCAGAGTTAGTTTTTGTTTTCTATTTTACTTTACACTGCAAAGTTAACCACTAGCTTAATTAAATATTTGATTGCAACATTAATTACTTTTGCTTTGAGATTTTCACATTTGTCAGATAATATTATTTTAGAATAAACCTCTTTTTCCCTTTTCCTTTTTAAATCAGCTGTCATGCACCAATTTGTATTTGGGAATATAGATAAATAGTATGATGATGGTGCAGATGCCTCAGGGCAACATGGGTCAAATGTTTCACCGTCATCTGAACTTTACCCCTAAGGACAATCAGTGTAATTCAGGAAAATGCTGAAATGCAGCAGTTAGAAGCATCATCCCCCAAGTTTCATTAAAATCTGATCCGTGCTGACATGCCACCAGTAACAGATGAACAAACAAAGTAAAAACAAATGGACCCAATCCATATTTTCACACCTAGCCATGATTTTATGATGTTGATGATGATGATGATGATGATGATGATGATGATGATGATGATGTACTTATGATTTCAGGCACGTTATTTACCTTTTAATGTGACCACTCTCCCTGTCTTATTGAATTGCAGTTCAGTCCTTCACCTTTACTCGTGCAGGTATGACCTTACGTTGTGCATTATATATTAAAATATCACAGTAATTTAGCTGCCTACATTCTTGACAGCGGTAATATATCATTCATTCAAATTGATGGTGGTGCCGTACATTTTCTGACAAAATAATTGCAGTTTAATTCTTATTTTTTCCTCTCTGTCCTCTCTCTTTCCTCCACAAGTTACATTCCAAAGAGACAGAGGTCTGATCAGAAATGGAAGGTAAGAATTTAAATGAACTTATTAAAAAAAAGAAGAAACCTACAACTAGATCTTTCCATCTGACATTTAGATACCACACAGTGTAGTCAGTCTGCCTTCTCAATGACAAGAGCCCATTGTAATACCTGAAATGAGGACTTATTTCATGATGAATAGAATTTGCATACATGTTCCAATATTCCCCAAGCTTCCTCATATCAGCGTATTATTTTCACTGATGTATACTTGATGAAATCATTAATCACTCCTTTGAAGTGAGTGCAACCAATTAATGCAGGTGGGCCGCTGTTGTGTTCACTGGCTCTTTCTCAGTTCATCTAAGGTTGCTGGCAGAGAGAGAGGTCATGGGAGAGGAGGGGAGAGGTGATGAATGTGGCTGTTTCAAACGCTTGGCATACAGTACACAATGCTGGGTCGTATGTGGGGATGGAACAACAAGATGTTGGACCTTGAGACCCCAATCGGTGACCATGAGCGTTTCCTTTCTGCTCAAAATGCCCAAAATGATGAAGCCTACCTTTGTATCCGCTGGATATCAAAGTGCCCTGAAACAACAAGAGAAGGAGACAAATTAGCTTTGCAGAACAGGAAAGAATGAAGGCACTCTTCTGTTTTTTATTCCTCCCTCTTCCCTCTTTCATTTTTGTCACACCTAAGCAAGCAGATAAGCCCAGAGCCAGAACAAATGTTGCAAATAATGGACTAAAAATAAACAATTTCTTTCTGAGCCATTTTGTGTGTTTCCCCGCAGTGTATACACACATATGTGTCATTTTATTGGTGTTGGCTTGTGTTTCTAAGTAAATATATGTAAATGTATGTATATGCTTGTGTATTCTAAAATGGAAATTATTGACGTAATTGTTTGAACACCTTTGAGCCATCACCAAGTCAGCTGTGAACAATTCCCTTGGCATTTAGTGAATCAGGCACAGTGGAAAATGCACTGTGTGGTAGCACATTAAGTAAACATATGCGAGCAGGATGCATGAGGCAAGTGGATGTTTTGCCATTTTTACAGCAGCTGATACGAAGTGGTTGTAAATTGTCTTTTTTTTTCCTCCTGAATTGCCGCCCACAACTTCCCTACTTTGAAGTCAAAGCCTGTATTCATGACTGCTGTATTTCACTGAGACAAAATGACACGGTAGCTTTCCTAAACCACCTAATGGGCTTTTGCTGTCTCTGTTGCCATGGAGACAGTGCAGCAGTGAAGCTGCTCTGCCAGAGGCTGTCCATGATTCTCAATTTAAAATGTAAATTTCTGTTGTGCTAAGGCTCTAAAGTGGATTTAGTGTGTATTTAGGCCTGCCTTGTTTCTCGGGGGAGAGTTAGGGGTGGTGGAGTTAAGGGGGAGGCAGAAGTCTGATTTATAGACTTGCCATTTTATGTCTCTCTGTTGTTTATTGTCGCCTGTGCACTGCTCCACAGGCAAGAATATGCTGAATGAGTTTTCACATCAATTTGTTGTTGATGCAGCAAGAAAAAAATGAGCAGTACGAGTGTTATGATGCAGGTTGGATATTTAACTATGTCACTGTTTCTGTGTCTTCCTCCCCCTTTCCTCTCTTTGTCTCTCCTCAGCCGTCCGGGGCTGTTGAAATCGGGTGATCCAGGCCTTCCCTGGTTGGCTGACTCCTGGCCCTCCACAAGCCTCCCAGCTAATGGGGGCCTAGGGAGTCCGAAGGGTGGCAACAACTTTGGCAGAGGAGGTAAGAATCATAAACAGGCTTGGGTGGTGGAAAATACACTTTTAGCAATGCCTGGTCTGACAGTTTTGATGTTCATCCTTTGGGAAGCGCAGTGACAGGACATCACACATAAGCGAGCACACACTAACAAACATGCACCGAAATTAAAAGAGCCTTTGAGGGCGATACATTACTAATTTGATTTGACAAGCCTGATATTTGGCTTAAATGTGCAGTGTTTGAATATATATTTTCTTTTAATGTCATTTTTCCTCATGCCCTGCCATTGTGCATTTTGTGAGGTTGTATGGGTTTGATAGTTCAAGTTTAAGGGTTTGCACTGTGTATTTGTGTATTTGTGTGTTTGCGTGTTCTCTAAGCTCATTGGAACCCTGGTGAGCTGCAGGCTCTATGTGTGCAAGACAGTAGAGCTGAAGGTTAGCACTGTTTGAGTATCCCTCTTGTGAACACTCCACCAGTCTCCCACAGCGTGTTGCATGCTAATTATGGTTGTAGATAATCACTTTCATTTATATCAAGTCCATTTGAGACCTGTATTTAACTAATACAGAGTGCCAGAGCAGCAGGGAGTGTTAATGACCTTAAAGATCGTTAACTTCATGTCAACTTATCTCTCCATGGTCGTTTTTCCCTTTGCCTCCCCGCTCTGTCACCATCCTCCTTTGTCTCAGATGTTTTACCGTCCGCTGCGGTGGAGAAGACGGGCACCATGCTGTCTGATGGTGCCATCTACAGCAGTATTGACTTCATGGGGAAGGCAGGTTACAACAGCCCAGCGCGAGGCAGTCAGCCCACCCCCTACGCCACCACTCAGATACTCCAGTCCAACAGCTTCCACGAGCTGGCTGTGGACAGGCCAGATCCCCGCTGGAAGGCTTCTCTCCAAGCCCAGCAGGAAATGGCAAACCTGGGCTACTCGCTAACTGACAGATGCCCTGGCAGTGGTACGAGCCATGATGAAATGTGCAAGATAGAGCTAAATGCTTTGGGGTGTGTGTATGTGTGTGTGTGTGTTTGTGATATTTGCATGCATGTGTATGTTTTTTGGGTATTGCAATCTCTGTGAACTGCAGCAGTATAACATCAACATTTTGCGATAAAGTGACAGGTTGTAGTTTTTTTTAGCAGAAGCAAAGGAGTTGCAAACTGAACCAGGGAAAGAGCCAGGGCCGCTGGATTCAGTTCAGAAGTGTTGGGGACAAAAACTGTGTGTGTTTACACGACACACCCACTTTATGACACACCCACTTTACTGCATGACACACACCCTCTGATGTTGTCACCATAACAGCACGCTACACGGCACACACCCCCGACCCCTAACCCTAACCATCTCATTGCTCATGCCTAAACCTAACCAAGTGGGTGTGTCATTTACTAAAGTGGGTGTGTCTTGTAGATACAGCAAGTACACAAATAGACTGTTAGAATGTTAACGCTGTCCTTGTGTTGTGTACAATTTGGGAGCACCTTGATTGCCTTTACTCAAAAAAGAAATGCTTTGGACCTGTCATTTCAGTGCGATATCAGAAATTAACTAACCGCCCATGGGTGTAAGAATCCAATTAAGAAAACAGAAAACTGATTAAACAGTGATTTAATTTGCAAAATATTCTTCCCATTTTATTTTTGCCTGCTTTACTTTACCTAATGTCTTACAGTGGACAGGAATGATTGAAACATCTTTTTACCCAATATTTCTTGCAATATTAGGGCATTTTCAGGGATACAGTGAATCACAACTTTAAAAGATTATGGCAGGAGGGTAAAGTAGGGGGGCCAATGGCCCCTTAAGCCCGTACTTCCAGCACCCTTGGAAAGAGCAAAGTGGATAGGAGGGAATTTATTTACATATTCACTAAAAACAGACCCTAAGGATAATGTTCTTAATTACTCTTCTGTCTTCATCACAATTCTACCCTGGGAGTTTATCTAGCCCAGAAATGTCACACAATCATGACGCATTTCTTTGGGTTAACTTGATTAGTTATGGCGGAAAATCCTTCACTGTTCCGAGTTATTTATGCAGTGTTCATACATTTAGTATAGTCACGGAGGCATTTTCTGTCTGTACTTCTGTACTTTTGCACAATAGGCTGTGCGCTCAGCTAAATGTCAGGCTTACCAGAGATAAAGTGAAGCAAGTGGGGAAGCTGTATGGAAGCAACTTAAAGTGGGTCGCCGCAGGTTTTTGATGCCTCTTTAAGAAATGTCAACATTTAGAAAAAGTCCTAATTCGCTGTCAGCCCACAAAAAAGAGAAATAATGAACACCGGGTGGGAGACAGGTTTGAAAAAGTGCAGATGGCAGAGAAAGATAGAAGATAGCTTTCAAGGCAGCTGATGTATGTGTGTCTGAATGAAGTGCATTTATTTGTGTGTGTGTGTGTGTGTCCAGGGATTTCTTAGCATTGTGTAGAGAACACTAAACTTCTTTCCCTCTTTGCCTACCCTCAGGTGCAAAGGTTGGGAAGAAAAAGAAGGTGAAGGGTGGAACAAAGACCTCTAAATCAAATGGGACATGTTGGGCGAACATGCCCCTGCCTCCACCACCCATGCACCCTCTCCCTGGTACTGAGGTTGACCTTGACCGTTACCCCCAGGAAAACCACGGAGGAGGGTAAGATGCATTCATATCTCATCAATCTCTTCGTGTGGAACAGACACACACAAACACAAAAACACATTGACGCAAAGAAACACATGGAAACACAGAGGTCAAGATATCCTGCACCTGTGCCCAGTGTGTGTGTGTATGTTTACCATCAGGGAGTTTGGACAAGAGCTTCACACAATAAGAATATAGACCTCTAGCTGCCTATTTCCCTTATATAAAAAACTAACAAAACTAGAGCTGCTATACAGATTTGACTTTCTAATGAAAAAATGTAAACAATTATTACAATTTAGATACATTTACAGTACATCCATATAGGATCAGAGCAGATTCACAATATCTTAAAATAGTGGTGATGTAAAATTGATTCAACATAAGTATGCAATCAATCTGTTCTGTTAAGTCAATTTGGTGATTAACAAGGAAACATTTCGTCCACATGCCAGATACGACAGCAACAGTTGGGCTCCACCCATGTCTGTCCAGACCTACCGCCACCAGAATTTGGACAACGAGGTAGAAGAGGAGAGAGGTCCTACTCCCCCCCTGAGAGGAAGATCATCCTCGCCGGCAGCAGCGGCAGCAGCTCCTTTCGGCCAGCCCTCGTCCTCCTCTCTCGGCTCTGTCCACCACGATGAAATGCAATCCATTTTGCAAGCCCACTTGGATGAGCTGACCAGAGCTTACCAGTATGAGGTAGCCAAGCAGGCATGGTAAGGAGCTCCAGTTAACTGCATTGCTGAGACCACCTTCCTTCCATCATTTTCTGGTTAATTTAATTTGAAAGCGTTATTCTGGGAGCGTGCATCGCAATTTTGTTGAGATTCATTCGCTCTGCGTAGTAGGATAGATACCTGTAATTTCATTCTGTTGATAGTTTGCATATCAATGGCCAATATTTGAGTGTCTTATACTGCTGCTATTTACATGTGTCAGCCCGAAGCTGCCGTCCGTGTTCCTTGCGAGCGATAATAAAACAGCTCTCCATTGATTACACCTTTGATGGAGCATTGGAAAACTTGACAAGTCAGTGGCAACACGTGTTGGAGGGTAATGACTGGGTTTAGTCTAACATGCTGTTCTGACATCAGTAAATAGAGTTGGTAATTATGCATGCATCTCCTCTACGGCGGGATGTGAGCCATCATGGAGGACAGCTGTGGGGGAGATAACAGGCATGTTGGTGACAGCCCTGCCCATCCAGATATCCTTTATCCAGTCCAATTACAACTCCATTGTGTTAGCACAACGCACACCAGCACCGAGAAAGTAATCAGTGAAATCATGGCAGGCATTCATAGTCCCCACACATTCCATCTCTGCCTTTTTGAATATGCGCTAATTCTGTATTCTAAAGCTTGTTTTACTTTTTTTTTTCCTTCTTGCATTGCTTTTTTAAAATAATATTTTGATCATTAATATGCAGTATTTCCCCACAATTAATTAGGCACATGAAGAGCAGCCCAAGCGTGTCCAACACCCCCATCCCTCCAATGGACTTCATGTCCACCACACTGGGCTCTGATTTGGGAGCCACACTCCTCTCTGAAGATGATGAGGAGGAGGAGGAGGATGAAAGATACGCTGTGGTGTCAAAGAATTTGTGTGGCTTTGAATACACTCCCGGTCACAGCATGGATAACCTTGAGAGCTCAGGTATGTTTGACAAGTCAAAACTAATTTTACTGAAGTTGTTATTGCTTTTAAATGAGTAAACCAGCATGTTTGGCAGTAAGAAGGCAGACTCCTCACAACATCAGTTCTGCTGTATAAAATTAATATGGATAAATAATAATGTCATAAATAACATGATATGGGCATGTATAATGTATGAATATATATCAATAACAATTTCAACTATATCAAATAAATCAGAAATGTGATATATAGATACATTTTTCAATAAACTATAACAATAATAATAATAACATATTTAGGAACAACATACAGAATTTCTAAAGATACAGCTGGAAGAATGTCACAAAAGGAAATATGTTTTTGTATCAGAAATTTCACATGCATATACTTTATGTAAATAATATTTTAGATTTATATAGCGTCTTTCATACAACCCAAGGAATCTTTCCATAGCAGGCAAACACAAAAGCATACCCAGGTTTTTCCCTCCTGTATGCAGGCTGCAGCTACTCAGCCCAATATACCAAGGAATTATGTTCATATTGGAAGATATTGCAGTACATGATTTAATCCTGTGACAATGTTCAGTGCCAGTGCAGAAAGAAGTGTGTTCCCTTTGTAGCAAGCGAAAAATGAATGTGTGGACATCCAGCTGGTGGATGAAACAGTGTTTGGCTGTAATATGACTGCAGTCTACAGTAGTTTGCCTTGTATAGATATTGTAGGAATAAAGAAAAAGAAAGAAAAAACAAACAAACAATGACACTGATTGGTTCAAAAACGTGACCTTTTAACACATTCCAGGGTTTCGCTGAATCGTCCAATATCAACCTTCTGTCTGCCAATAAAATAGGGTTTGGGCCACTGAGGCAGAAAACACTGTGTGGTCTTTAGGCTGGCTGAACTATCACTTATGGACACACTGAATAGAACAAAGATCAGGGCATACAATAGCCTATTTAATTACACAAACACACACACACACACATAGGATATCACACATTAGATCAGAATGACTGTTTATCTAGCCAACAGGGGCAGTGATTGACATTCACCGGGGATGTAGAACTCATAGATGACGTCAAGTTAAACAGTTTCACAGGCTCACAAATGAACATTAATCAGATTCGAATCATACATACCCTTTTGGCACTGTAAATATTTTTGTTCAAGAGATATTCCGACAGCCTGTTAAAGTTACTCGAAGCCATTCTCGCATAGACATCAAAACCATAACATAGAATACTTTAAAAACTTAAGTAGGGCTCTTTTGAAATGACTAACATTTAAGATTTGATGCATTTATAAATAGGGTTCTGTCTGAAAGAGTTTCTTTAGAGGGGAAACTTGAAGGCGTCTCCCACAGGGACTGAATTGTACCATTTTTAGACGCCATTGTTTGACAGGTTAAGAGATTGACTTGTGCGTTGAGAATATGTATTTTCAACACTTTTAATACCCCAAAGTAGAGCAAAACAGAGGTCAGTGTGACTAAAAATATATACAACCATTAGCAACGCAAACATATTGTCATTTCTCGTTAAGCTGTCACATATTGCCTTTGTATTAGAAGTGCGATCAGGCAGATTGAGGTAATATCTTCAGTCCAGTGAATCAAAACATGAACAAAGCCAGCATGGTGGCAGTATTTCCACAGGGGGAACCACATTGCGATTGTGTCTTAAATGCTTTAAAAGGCACGCTTCATTGAGTTGATAAATACTTACATGATGCCTGATTTGAATTCGGTGTCTAATCAAATGGAATACACTGTTTTGAACTTTCATAGTTCTGATTGCTTAAATTGCTTCAATTATTGTGGCGCCCTCTTGTTAAAGCATTCAGAAACACTGTTCACTCAATCCATTCACATCAACTAAATATAACTCTATTTAGGTGACATTCTTGACCAGTGGTTCAGGTTGTGTGAGATTTGATTACATTAGAATTGTTACAGTTGTTCATTTCCATAAATATAAATCGGTGGAAACATTGTGTGAATCATCTGTACGCCTCCTTTTAAGACATCACATGTGAGGAGTATGTAAAACTGGCTTGGCACAAAATCCAGTAATTAATCAGATTTTTTAGTGTGGTTGATTTAATTGTTATCACTATTTCCACTTTTTCTGCAGCTGGCACATCCGACTAATTACTTAGTACATCCACATCACACTTTAGTGTCTGGCTTGACCCACTGCATGTGAGCCAAACACTACTTGTTCAAGCCCACTTAGCCAAATCTTTATCTTCATCACTGTCTTTCTCCTGCCAATTGTAGGTAAAAGCTCCCAGCAGCGTCGCTCAGGCAACTCTGGCGCAGCAGATCGTGGCGCGCAGGGGACACATAGTCTTGGCCACAAGAGGGCACCGCTGACTGGTCTCAAACCACAGACAGACAAGGTTGGGACTCTACCCAGACGAAAAGACACCAACACAGATGGTAAGTTAAGTCTTTTAGACTCTCAGCCATTATTTGTGAGAAAATCCTCTGCTATAGTAAATTTCACAAGAAGTGCCTCAATCATAATGCCTCATTTATATCACTTGCCAAATACCCTCATCTACCATCCACTCAACAGCCCACACACCGGCCGTGAAGTCCCTGCACAGCGTGGGCTCCCGCATGCACAGCTCGTGGGCAGCTGCAGCTTCAGACCCCTCTGAGGAGTGCATGGTGACCGTGTCGACGCTGGAGCGGCAGCATATGGCTTCCTGGAGCGGCACAACAACATCCAACAGGGCCACCCTGGGTAGGGGTTCCCACAAGAGACCTGGCACAGATCCCTCCCACAACGGGCATCCTCCCACAAACAGCACAGAGAAAAGGGATCACTGTAAGTGTCTATGCCCATGAGAATGAGGCTGAGTGTTCATTACACATAATGGATGCAACCTCATATGGCTGCAGAAAGAAATAATTTGCAGGTTTTACTGAATGTTTCCTTTTCTATTTTTATGAATCCTTAATCCCCTAATAAATATTTTTTTATTTACCCAGATTAATGTTTCTGTCACAACTGTGAAATAACACAGCATAAAAATAAAAGCATATAGCTACAGCATGTGTAACTATCATGTCAGTTTTTGATAAAGTATTAGATCAGACCAGTTTCTAGCTTGTATCCAAACTGGTACTGTAAAATACAAATACAGATATTCAATGCCACTCAGATTCAACATTGTTTTGTTGTGTCTACCTCTTTCAGAGTCTTTGTGAATCATCATTCCCTGCAGTTGCTGCCTGTCCCAGGACACCTTGTTTATAAGCGCTATGAGATTTTGTCTCTGCGAGTGACACAGAATGATGTTTGGAAGATGGAGAGGCAACCGACTGAAGACAAAGAAACAAAGTGCGAGATAAAAATGCAGAGCTGTAAATGTCATGTACAGACACAGACACTAGTCTCACAGTGTTATTTTCATCCCCCTCTTCAAAAGAGTAAACAGTATGTTATATGTCCGCTTCTATTTTCTGTCACTTGGTGTACAACAATTCACACAGAGGAGATGAAGAAGAAAAAACACAACAAAATGACTAATATGAAAATGGACTTGCATAATTTGTAAATATATTTTGTAATGTTTTTCTCTTTCTTTTGCTTTGCTATGCAAGCCAAACCTAATGTTGTCTCTTTTGTGATTTATTACTGTGAATCATTTTTCATTGATGCTCAAACTGTTAGCTTATTTTGATGAAGCTACTGTATTGTTGTACTTTGCACAGAGCGTTTTGGTGAAAATAAGCACAAACCTGTTGTCAGCTAAGCTGAGGAGGAGAATCATTATGGCAAAGAGGGATGTCTATGTTACACAGAACCTCAACAGAAGATATATACTTGGCTGTGCTGTAATTGTTTTGAGAAATACCCATATATTGAGAGTTACAAGGAAAAAACACAGGTATATACTTGGAAATAATATGCCAAAATCACAAACTGTGTTTCATACTGCTTGCTGGGAATCCTATTATGCATTATAGTAAAAATGGTTCTCAACAAATGGATACCAGAACAATTTTTATGGTAACAAAGCAACACATTAGTTGTGATATCCAAAGCAAAGACACATGAAAATAGGTAGAGTACGTGTCACTTCTCTGCCATTCCCAAAAAGAGTATGTTAATAAATATATATATAGATATATTTGTTTTGGTAATTCTTTTCAAATTGCATACAGTGGTATGATGATAGTGCAATATTCAAAGGACAATATGACAGTAAAGGGAAATGGGAAAATGGAAGTGAGTCAATGGAGGCCACGGGCCATGAATTACCTTTTTGGGATGGTATAATGTCCTGATGTCACCTGAAGACAATTGAGATGCAGGGTTTAGTTACAACTGTATGTGATGTTAAACATCAAAGACATTTTTACTAGATTTGTAGTACACTGTTGAATGGTTATGGATTTACACTATCATCTTACAAAGATGTATAGACTTGAACGACTGCCAAATTTGAGGATCTTTTGGAAACCTTTTTCAGTTTTAAAATGCAGCCAAATTAGAATTTTCTGCCAATGAGATTCACAATGTGATGTATTTACAGTTGATTTGATGGTTTTGTTCTGATCATCGTTCTGGTAAAGGCTCTCCCTTTGAAGAATCTTAACCTGCCAGATTGGTTTGCCCTCAGGAATAACACAGCCACATACAGTAGGGCAGTTTTTCAATCCTTTGATGCAAAAATAAAATGTGTATGTGAAAATGAACCAGATTTGTCCTTACAGTGCCTTTGAGTCTGAAACGCTGTTACATATTACCCACTTATGTTCATTTAGGAAGTTTTGAATTTCCTTGGACACATTTGTTGAGCTAATCTAGATCACATCACTGTTTTTCACATATAGACTTTTTCTTTATATTGGACATAGTTTTAATCATGTTGTTTGTTTTTTTTACTTTCCATTTACAGCTACTTATAGTGGGTATAATATAGTGTATTTTCATTGCACAGTGAGGTCAAATACACACATTGTCACCTTTGCTCAAATCTCTTTTTTTCAAACCATCCAGGGAATCTGTTGTATCAATAAGTGTTATAGACAGCCACCAGAAATATATGGACCAACGACAACATGAGTATTCATTTAAAAATCCAGTTGATGCAGGTGCCAATAAATTAAATGAGGGATTATTTTTGATTTCATTGAGCTTTCTTGAGCTCAAAAACAGCTTATGAAAACTTTAATATTCGAATAGCACTCCATATGGCTGACAAATGTGACTGCTTTATTAAAAAGATGTCCCCACATAGTCACATTGTAAAGGGAATGCTTTGATTTGCTGTTGTGCAGTCTAGCTGACTGCCTCACTGCGCAAATATTCAGTGGTGTCTTAAAAAATATGATTTTATCTTAACTATAGCTATCTCAGAGGGGCAAGGAAAGACCGAAAGTCATTCTGTTTTCTCTGGACCACCATGACAGCTCCGTGTTACATGGAGATAACTTCGCTGTGGGTAGGATAGCTCCAGGCGATGGTGCAGTAAGTGCTACTGCGCAGTGTGGGACAGCCTGTCAATATTTGTATCTTTAGACTGATAAACAGGGATTAGGAGTGGCTGCAGTCATTGTGCAGACATCGGGACACCATGTGCGATCCACCATTTAAGCTTTAAATCCAGCTAGTTTTGGTTTCCAGAAGTGATATGAGGACAGAAGAATTGGCATTGTGTTGTCAATTCTATACTGACTTTGAGACACCCCCCCCCCCCCCCCCCCACACACACACACACACTCCCCCCACCAAGTGTTGTATAGCCTCCTTCTTATTTACTCATCTTGTAATACATGTGAATTTAATGGAAGAACAGAAATGCATAGCCAAGCCCACAGAGCCCAATTACAAGGCTCTGTCTGCAATGACATAGCTACAGTCATGCTTCATATAGATTTAGATCAATATACTGGCCTTTGGGTGGTGTGGCCACATTGTGGGGTTTTGTGGTTTTGGTTTGATGAAAATGAGTTATTTATTGCTGAGATACTTTTTCAGCCCCAAGGAGAGCAATTTGGCCACAAACTGCTTCACTTCTTTGGACAGTGTTACAAAAAAAGGGAAAACTTCTGTAATGGAGGCCCATCTTGGAAAGTACTGGTATTAATAACAACAGTAAAGCATAGAGGATCCATATTAATACAATCAGTCATTTTAATAATTGAGATAATGCAACAAAGTGATTTCTTTTCATCGTCTGTAAGTAATCTGGCTGAAAATTAAAAGTGTCAATATTTAAGATAGTTCTTGGGGCTAAGATTCTTGTTTTTACCTTTTCAGCCTTACTGTAACATTAATGCTGTGTCTTTAAACTTGCAGAGCCTGGATTAGCCAGGTCAGTAAAACTAGAGCTGTTCTGTAGACAGTAGATGATCTGAATAGGCATTAGGGGGTATGCCATCCCACTTGTTAGAAAAATTATCAAAATGCATCCCCCTTGTTGACCTGCCACCCCCCTCCTCTCCATACCCTAGTAGCAGATAGTGCAGGGGCAGAGGGGTTGTTAAGTTGAATACGTTAATCTGGTCTGCCTGACTCTTTGATCCATATCTGACTGAGGTTTGTGCAATTTTAAATCTATGACCCCATGGTTGGGGTCATAGAATTAAATATCAGCAGCCTAACTGTGTCATGTATTGATAAATCCATGGTACTGTCCATGGTGCTGGAATAGCAGACGATTTGTAATTGCACCTTTTTCTCTCAGTCCTGCCCTTCCGTCAGTTTCATCTTGGATCTATAATATTCTCTAAACTATGTACTAAAAATATTCAATTCTATACTTTATTGTAGCCTATAAAACTGGTGTCACCTTCATGATCAAAGTTACAAGTAGAAACTTGTAGTCACGGAAGAATGAGAGGATCGTAGAGACACACCTATAATGTTGCTATAATATTTCTGTGATCATTCAGTAGCATCTGTGCTGTTGAAAATAAACCCCCAGACCAAGCCACCTCTGTAACACATATTTGAGGAGAGGAGAGTCATGACTGCAGATGTACTTTTTTACTTTAAATGTGTGATGTAAGCTGGGAGTGGAGCAGGTAGTGTGACTGGGGAAATTAACCTACACCTGCGCTCAACTACAACAGTTGCATCATTCAAGGTAAAGTTTTTAAACTATGTCAAACTACAATCAAAACTATGGTTTCTTCATTAAAATGCCCCCCCTCCCCTCACCCACCCACCCTCTACCGTCTGTAGATCACCCTAATCTTTTATCCCTGTGAAAGTGTAGCGAAAAAAACTCGTTTCACTTTTGAGGATGCTTTGTAATTTTGCAATGTTGTCCATTTATTTCACACTCATAACAAAATATATATCCAGCTAGGAGATGAGTTCAATCATCTCTTTCTAATTTCTATGAAAAATAAGAAATAACACACTGAGAAAATTGCATAACTCATTTCATTTCAAATCACATCATTCATTCAAACTTAGTGTTTTGTTATTGTGCAGATACATTTGCCACCCCAAAATAGCCAGATGAAGACATTAAAATTAAAGTCATTTGTAAGGAAAGGCTTTCTGAATGTGGATGCAAAAAATAAACAAATTAAAAGAATACTCTGTGGGTAAATCACTCTCTTATCACAGTAAACACAAATGAAAATGAAGAAGAATAATGACAGGCTGTAATTTACATTAATAAAATATACCTCCCACAAATCAAACAGTAGACATTTATTCAAGGTATAACAACATGTCAAAAAAAAAAAAAAAAAATATATATATATATATATATATATATATATATATATATATATATATATATATATATTTACATACTGGATATTTATGTTTGTTGTGCTTCCACTCCACCGCAGAGCCAATTTTAGACATGAGAAATGTGAGCATCATACATTTTCAAAGGAAATATACAAGTTCCAGTATATTTTGAAGCTTATGAATTGCAAAGTAGGTTGTTAAAATTTCATAATATAAGGCTCAGGCAATAGCAGTGACTTGACCACATTCATTCTACTGTATCTTTAACACTAATGACATGCTTTAAATACTATATTTATATATATGCATGAAGTGCTATGATATCTTATTTTGCAAATATTCATCAGAATCAATTTACAGGAAGCAGACAGGGAACCATTCAATTTCTTGTCCTTTTTCCTTTCTTTTTTTTTTTTTTGCATCTGCAGATCCTTAATCCTGCATGAGCCGCATCATTTCATGAAATTTTCCCAATATGTGGTGGACAACCTTTTCAATCTGATTATGTGTAACCTTGCCTTGAAAGGCTGATTTGTGACTCATGACATTTGGCTAATTGCAACATTCAAACAGTGTGGTGGTTAACATGCACCCCACCTGAGACTGCAGATCCAGCTCTGTGGTTCAGCTACCCTGAGGGTAAGCTAAAGGCCATGGTCTCTTGGCCTTTAGCTCCCTTAGTGACCAATTTATTTTCATCCTGTTCACCCTGATGGTTCATCTGCTTCTTTTATGTTGCCACTTCACATGGCGCCACTGATATGAAGTGGTGAGGCCTCTCCTGGAGGTCTCTGACAGGAGGCTTTAAAGTACAGGCAGGAAGTCAACATGCCGGTTTTTGTTTATACATTCTTTTGTTGACTTATTCAGACACAGTCTCCAGTTTTCAGCAGAGACAAGTTGTAGATGTTTTAATCTTGGAAGCCATCTCCAGTAGTTGGAAGTTCCCCTGGAGTTATTTCTAGTGAGGACAGCTTGTTTCTGCACTATTGTCCATATAGCTTTTTTTTCAGTTAAAAAATCTTTGACTTACACTGGTTGACTTACGCTTTTGCTTCTGATGTTGTCATGGGAATGCTATCAAACCAATCAGAAAACAAGTAAAATAACAGCCACAGCATTTACTATAAAGTGGCTAGTTTATAAAAATGTTTCAAATTGAATTCAAACTCTATTAATCTTAGACAACAACATCCCGCCGGCCATGCTTTATTTAGAAGTCCTCCTGCACTCAAAATGTGTTTTTCTTTTTGTTCCTTCACTTGGATGTTTGAGCTTCACTGTACAGAATGATGTATGTGCAAAGTGTGACACTAGAAAGCCTTCATCTGCTGAAGGGGGAATGTTTCTTTATGCTCATCTTAAGACCTTAAGAGTTTAAGACATGCTGTATGAGTGTAATCATCACAACTAGTTTAAAAAGTTCAGTATTTTCTACATGGTGTGCAGAGGAGACTTTTCAGTTTGTTCAATATAGTACTTAGACAAGTATGATTTGGAAACTTGAAACCTCAAGCACACATATACTGAGAGTGGGAAGAATATTTTGTCCTGTTGGTCCAGTAGTTACATTTATGAAATGAAAAATATTTACATATTGACAGATTCTAGATTTTTCAGTGAGGAAAAAGAATTGCTGTAATTTTGAGAATTTTTACTAAGGTAATTCAGTTTTTCAGACACAAAATATTACTCAAAGCAGATTATGTAAATATGCACCATGGTGGGGGTCTTTAGATGTGTGAAAACTCTTATTACATATAGAAAAAACACACACTAAGAGTTATAGTGGGGGATTTTAAGTAGTAACCTTAAATAAAAATAGGATTTTTTAACATTTTCATTCTAGACAATCTCACTTCATGATCTTTGTCAGCATGTCAGCATGTGTGCACTCAAAGTTACATATGCCCCCCCACCTGTTCTGATGCCAGATGAAGCCATGGTATCATCCTCTTTGCCCTGAGTGCAGCTTTTGACAATTTAGCATTCCCTTCTCATCTGCCACAGTAAGTCTTCTCTTGGCACTGTAGGACATATTCTCCCATGGTTTGCAGTCAACTTTTATAGTGACAGACAGTGATATATCTCCATAAACAAATTAGAATTTACCACTGCTGCTGCGAGCTCCACCTCACCACCACATTGATTATCTCTGACACCTCCTAATTCCTCACCAACTGCCTGCTTTAAAAGAAAGTAATCTTCCTCAAACATAACGGCAATAAATCTGAAATCATAAATTTGCACTCCATCAACCCCCCCTCCCTCTTAACTTCTCACTCAACACCAGTGTCACCATCGCACCCCCTATAGTTCTCAACCTTGGCACCATCCTTGCCTCCGAGGATGTCATTGACACAGAAAAACACTGCCTCTGAGAGCTGAGAAATGCTGCCTATCTTTGTTTATTTCACTGCTGTGTATCTAATCAATGCCCTCATCACCTCCAAACTGCTTTCCTTCAACAGTGCCTTCTGCACATCCTCAATAAACCTCATTATGTCGAACATCCTGTTGCCTGAATGATTGCATGTACCTGTTCAAGAGACCACAGTGTGCCAGTTCTGCAAAACCTCCAATAACTCACATTACAAATGCAGAGCAATATTTTGGATTATGTTAGGATTCAACATTTTATGTGTTATATTGGGAGAAAATTGAACATCTACATACTGCAGTTCAGTTGGCGAGACAGGAAACATTTTCATTCACAGCACAGTACTCAGCCATAAGGTCTCCATAGATCTGTCCCCCTCCTAAAAAGTTACTCAGGGTTGACAGCCATCAGTTTCACTATTTTCTTTTCTGTCAGCTTCTCTGCAATTCTGCCACATTTGCCCTAGTTGTCATGGCCTTTCTTTGTCAACAGATTGCAGAGAATCTGCTGGATAAACATGGTAAAATTGAAAATGAAACTTGGCAGCACATACATGCGTTTGCACACACACACACACACACACACACACACACACACACACACACACACACACACACACACACACACACACACACACACACACACACACACACAGTATCATATAAACTGAGGCAAACACTTGTGAATGACCTACTGTAGACAGTTGTCCTTGAAAAGGAAAGAAAGAAATAGATGGGAATGAAGGCAGCTATTTATGGTGTTAAGAAGATGGTTGCAATCAAGTTATTGGAATAATTTCAAAAGATAATGAGTGTATGTATGACTCAGTAAATATGATGTAAAAAGCATTAAAAACTGGATATTCAGGTTTCCATTTAAGCAATGCTCACTCACACTCTGTTCCACTCTTTTTTTTATGTAATCATCACCTCAAAGGCAACAGTGAAAAGTTGATACATTATGAGGTTTGTTTTTTTCTTTTTATAGAACAATCATATGTCAGTGAAGCTGACCGGAGTGGACATCACCTTCAACAGTTTTGGTTAAAATTATTCACCCGCCATTTAGTCCTAACAGTCACATCACTCCAGCTTGAAGTGCTAATTGGACAAAAAAGGTGGATCACACTGTGTGGTAGCTGTTGACAGCTGTACAACCGCAAAGGAGGTCAGGCCTTTTTACACAAGTAGGACACACACACACACACACACACAAAATATGCTTTACAGGTGTTATGGAAAGTAACCTTTGTGCCTCTCACCTATTGTAAATGGACAACCCTCATAAATGCAGCCCTTTATTTATGTATTATGAAAGGTAACAAAGTATCAGCAGTTGCAATCACGGAAATCATACGTGTCATCCAAATGTATAGTGCTTCCTTTGCTCATTGTGTCGTGTCAAAGCAAATTCATTACATATAAAGATCATTTAAAGATCGGATAAAGAATAATAACTAGTGGTTTTGAGATGAGTGCTTAGTTTACATTGTAGAGGTATACAGTAACTAGCTTTCAAGTGTTTTTTTGTTCTATCATCAGAATAAATAAGGTGTGTTTTGCACATGACCAGTTGGAGATCTTCTTTGCACACTTCGCTTGACTTCTCCTACGGTACTGTCACAAAGCAACAGAGTGTGTAAGGTTAATGGACTGTAGAAGACACGTTGTGGCCAAAACTACTATTGTGACAGAGTCACAGATTAAGTGAGTCATGTGGGTTGTTGTGGATCAGTGAGCCTACAGCAAGGCATGAAAAATAAACCCTCTGATGTTAGTGATTCTAGGTGGAAAAGTGCAGAGTGGCCCTCCTCACTACACTTAAGTTTTCTGTTGCTACAGGATCTTTCAGGTTCTGTTGTGCTCATATATAGAAGTTGGCATGAGGACATCGTAGAAGAAATATGGCACTTCAAAGATAAGTACAACCCTGCTTGCAAGGTGAAGATCCTCTTAACCTTAGCCATACATTATGTGTTCTGAAAGCCACATTTCATCGAGATGGACAACAGCCAAGTAGAAGTAGAGGAGCTATGGGCTGTAAGAGGGTTTAATTACTGGAAAAAAGGCTTTAACTATTATCATTATCCCTTTTAATTGGCTCTTGGTCTCTTACTAGGTCAGTTGACCTTCAGAAATGAGTCATATATAAGGAGATTTTATTCCCTGATACCTGTAAATTTACATACACTGACACTCTCAAGTTAAACCTGCAATAACTCATTTTCTGGTCACTTGAGGGGAGTAGCAGCTGTGAACACAATGACATAATATCACACTTTAAGCTGGTATGGAAAACTTGTTAGCATCAATTGCTTATTCACCCATACAGCAGATATGTATAGCAACATTAGCATTCATTTAGAGTTGTGTCCCTTTCCACTCAGTGAATATAAATCCATAATCCCTTTTCAGAGTTTCAGTGTTTGATAAAGACCTGACAAAGTCCATCTTGTAGATCTGAGATTAAGGACTAAGTCGACATTTGATCAGGAAATCTGAGTCATTCCTGTGATCTGAATGTGATTTCCATCACGGTGTATGCAAAACTGTTTTTTTTCTTTCTATTCTGCTTGTCAGAGAGTGATCTGAAATTAAGGATGCTGAATGGACTGGTTCAAGTTTTAACCAATAAATCACACTGAGGTCTATATAATTATATAATAATTAGTGGATGATGCACCAATTTGATGACAATCACACACACACACACACACACACACACACACACACACACACACACACAACACACACACTGAAAGACATCTGTGAAAAACTTGCTTTCAACAGCAGCACACAGGTGCTGTGTTGATGAAGGTTCACGAATGAGGTTAATTAAACAGTATGCCTCATCCTCAGCCAGTTTTCCTGTCTCCCTCATCCACCTCACCTTGATACCACAGAATCAGATAAAATTCAGTAAAATTCTGGCGACAGTTTTGAAATGAATGAATGAACAAATGTCTTTGAATATGTTTTCATTCACTTTTGACATTTTTTTCCAATTGAATCTATGAGATTCTCATAAATTACTGGCAATACCACTGTACAATAGTTACGTGAAATAATATTTTCTTTGATGCCACTTCTACACAAAAAGTGCAGTTTTTCCACATTTCCTTCTTCTTTACCATGGAACTTAAACATTTTACCAGCTGAATCCATTCAATAATGTTACTTGTAGCATAAAAGTAATGAACTGCATATTATACACATGAATGGTTCAGGGAGAAGAAAGATTATACAATGATTTCTACAATATATTCCAAATGTGTGGTACATTATATATGTGTAATTTTATTTAAACCTTGCAAGATCAAACAAACAGACAAACAAACAAAAAACACCCATGACGTATCCTGCTTTTCCATGGCTGTCTGAGTTCTGTGTGTCTTCACAGAAGATCATCAAAAAGGACCAACATTAAACATTTTATATTCTTTTTGTTTGTTTTTTACTTTACTTTAGTTTTGTGAAAGTTACAACTTTGAAAACCACCATCGTAGACATAGGTGAAATAACAGAAAGGATCGACAGTCGTTTGCATTTTCATGGTAAACACTGGCTGATTTTTTGCAGGATCTCATTCTTTCTTTGTCACATTTGAATCTGGAAAGCAGAATCTCCAGTGAAAGCTATAAATAATTTGGTTACAGAAATGAGTAATTTGTTGTTAGCAATATTTATTCAAAGTAGAGTAGAGTAGTTAAAGTGACATACAGTACCTGTTCCATATACAACTTATAGATTAGGGCTGGACAATATGACTAAAATCTATAAATATAACAGTTATCATTTTCTTAATTCTCCAGTGCCTAATAATATTTACTTTGTTTTGAAGGCTCACTTGTGATATCTTTGTTAATGCAGTGTGATCAGCTAGATTCTGGTTCATTTAATAAGGTTGAACATCTGGTTAGATGTCAGTGATTGTTGTAGCTATTCTCAGTTTCATTGTATGGTATTCAGGCAGTTCATTTATTGAAAATTGCTATACAAGTGAGTTTAGGTTAGTTAGAGATTAATATTGAGTAATTTGATAAATTAGGTATACTGTCCAGCCCTGCACCAGAAGTTATGGCCAAGGTTAAGCAAACACAGACGTAGATGAAATGGATTCATTGGAGAAAACAATAAATGGAACCAGTCCATGACCAGTTTTCATCATCCCAAAGAGAGGACAAAGCAGTCAATATGTTTAGTCAATTCTCTTACAGGTGAATCTGCATGCAATTCTCTCAGTACACACAACAGATATTTCAAATCTGAATGAAAGCAGCTCAAAATGTACGCAACTGAATGCACAATCACAATCAACAATCGTTTTCTCAGCCTGAAGTGAACTGATGAAATGATTAACAAGACTCCAAAAGACTGATTTCCTCCAGACTGAAATTTATATAATAATAATAAAATTAAGTGATTGTGCTTTTATAACCAAAGTAGAACAAATAATACAAAGACAAGATGTACATCACTTATAAAACATTAACACTGTTATATAAAATTTGAATTTCAAGCACTTTTGTGGCAGTAAACAATTTACAAGATGGCTGGAAAAGACTCAATATCAATTACAGTAAAAGAACAAGACAACTGACAAGCAAAGATCATAATAAGGACCGCATGAAGCAGTTGTCAGGGACATTATTTTTGTAGACACTCACAACCGCCAAAAATGTGCATTCATCTTACTTTACTGAGCGACCTGCCGTTCAGGCTCGTGGAAGCTGGTCACCCAAAAAGCAAACAATAAGCAGTGCATCAAATTGAAGTCCATTGACTTGAACATGAGAGCACTTTTTTTTTTTTTTTTTTTCCAACACCTAATGAGAAATTTGAAGTAGAAAATAATAGCATGTATTGTGCAGTATTTTTTTGGAGTCTTCTTCCATATTGAAAGGGTCATTGTCCTTCGTGTGAAGCAACTGTAGGATATTCTTGTTGTGCTCACGTTGCTTCTCAGCTTTTCAGGAACTGTGGAAACAAAATAGTGTTGTGTTTGTTTTGTGCTGCTTAACTTAAATTGTGTAACAGATAATAAAAGAGACATGTATTTGTGGAATTCACATTTGAACAATAAAGCTAATAAAATGTTACATCCGGAATTTTGATTCATGATTTCGACTTACGTCCTACACTTGTCCTGTAGGTGCCACCTGTCCTCCCTGTTTGGTCCTTGAGTCTCCACATGATGTAAAGCTGGATGAATTAGGATCATCAGCCTCCCTCAGAGCTTGACCCGATGGGAAAGATGGACGACTATACAGAAGAACGTCACCAAATTCTGCGGGAGAGACGAGAAAGTGAGGATTTTAGTTGTCTAGACTGCAGGTTTTCAAAGTGAGCAATATAATCCAGCCAGTATTGTACCTGAGTGCTGTCTGCCCTTGCTGCCTCCTTTTCCTCCTAATGGAGTCTTGTGCTTGTCCTGACTCTCTCTCTGCTCAAGCGTACCCTCCCTGACCCTGTGAGTCCCAGCGCTGCCTCGTCGACCCCGGCCCTCCCCGGAGCCCATCCGAGGCAGCGTGGCCCCCCTCACGTTATAGTCACCATGGGACATTGGGCTGGTGAAATTCAGAGGCATGCAGGAGTCTGGGGACACACCAGGACAGAAATTCAAATGTTATATTGTTATGAGATGCATAGTAGGAAATCTCTGTTCTAAATGTTGGTTAAGAATTTACCATCATTAAAGACGTCTTTGGGTTGGTAGCCCTGTTGACCAGACTGGTTCTGTTTATGCCTCCTCGGCCTTTTATGTGTTATTGCAGGACTCATGTTGCTGTCTGTGGACATGGGGCTGCTGGGTCGCTGATGCCGCCGGCCTGACATTATCCCAAATAATAAAATGTTTAAATTACATTGAATATTGCAGTAAATATCAATAAACTTACATAATTAAATTGTTTAAATATTTAAATTGTATCAAAATTAACACTATTTGTCAAATATTCATTGGGTTAATTTAAAGCTATAAACATGGTTTCTCCATCAACGTCTTATTGTCCTAAATTAGGACCACAGTGACATTTTTCCCTGAACAACTAACTATATTTTATTGTCAAACCAACTAACTAAACTATTCAACCCTATCTGAGTGTTGCTTATGTAGTCATGGGTATTTAAGTTAAATACTTTAAGATTTAATACCAGTTTTTCAAGGGCTTTAACTACTAACATGGTAGTTCTTCTATTGAAATTTGAATGCATATTTGCAATTTTTAAACACATTTATCAAATGTTCCTTCATTTAAAATAAAACACTAAAAAGCTTTGTGAAATATGAATTGAGGCAGTGGAAATGACATATAGTATCCCAAACATGACCAGATTCAAGCCCAGAGGGTCATGGATGAAAAACATGTCACTGAAGAAAAACCTTGACAAAACTTAAATAAGTAAATCGATGTTTCAATTAACAAACAAATCAAACAAAGTAAAGAAATGTGATAATATGAGATAAATGAGAAAATGATATATAAGAAGAATGTGCTCATTTTTCCACAGAAGCCTTCTCACCTGACTCATCTGGGTATCTACACATGCGCAGGCCTACAATATCCCGCGAAGATGCTACTGCCTGGTTGAAATCGCCGTCTGTAAAGAAGGATCCTTCTGAGGTGCTGACAATGCTGGACCTGCCTGATGAGATGTTATCCTCCGATGCCGAGCCCCAGCTGTTAACCATGGACCCTGTGACTGATCTGTCCAGATCCCCGATGCTGGAGGCTGGGGTCTGCTCCAGCCCGTGGAGGAGCAGCTTGTGTTGAGTGGGGTGATGCAGCTGGTGTTTGTGCTTCTGCTGGTTGTGGTGTTGGCTGTAGTGACTTTCTGCCAACTCTGTGTCTGTCTCCTCCTCTGCCTCCTCATCGTCCTCTTCCTGTCCATCGGTATCCATGCAGAGGGGTATGGAGCTGTAGGTGTGTGTTGGGGAAAGAGGGTGCTGGTGGCTGGAGATGTGCTGACTGTAAAGTGCATTTAAAGAAAATATGTACAGTCTTGTCACTACATTTTTTTATTATATCAGATAAAAAAGTAGCAGACAGGAAGGTTAAATGTGGTTACCTGACGTGCTCAGTTCCGTCACGCAAACTCAGGTCTCCCTGCGTTATTGTGGTAGTTGGGTGACTATAGGACACTTCAGTAGCAGATGAGGCTGCTCCTCTAACTGGTGGAGTTGGACAGCTTTCTATTCTCTCCTCTGGATCAAAACTGATAAGAAAAGGATAATTATAGCTAATTATGGCTAAAGGAATGAGGGATGCCAGCAAACCTGTCACATTAGCCAGAGCCCATTTGACATTGATGCAAACCTTTGATCCTCCATTAAAACACACATTTCCATTAAAGAATGAACAAAGGTGAAGAGTAAGCTTTCTGCACAATTTGTGTTTTTTATTGCTGAAAAGCTGCAAACATCTTGAATTCACGCTTATTTCTGATTTTACATTGTACTTTCCATTAAGTTTGAACAATTATAGTTAACTGACTGTCTGACAATAACAAATATCTAAATTGTTTAATTAGATTGGTTTAATTGCTGGCGGTAACATTAAGGCTCTGTTTTGATAGTTTTCAGGTGTTGGCTGCATTCCTTTAATAACGCTTATGTGATAATTTTGTGTATTATTGTTTTTTAAAGTCAGTTTAAAACAAATAAAGTAATACATTTGGTGACCTACTTCAGCACTACTGACTCAAAGACCCTGTGTGTGTTTTGTGCTGTATGCATACAGTATATGCAATCTGTGTGTGTCTACCTCTTTTCCATGGGTAGGCTATATTCATCACAGTTCCAGGCATTAGCATGGGGAGGAGACAGAGCTTCTCCCCAGCTCGCTGCATTATGTTTTGGTGTCTTTGGGGCCCGCGGTCCCCTCCTTTGATTTTGACTGCCTGAGAAATGAGAGGAAAACCCCATGGTAAACACAGACTTCTGGCTTGATTCGTTAAAAATCAGCACACATCTGTTAAAGCTCAGCTGTCGGCCTCACCTGAAGTGCTGTTGCTGCCTCTGTCCGAGCTGTGGTGTGAGCCTCCAGTGCTGTGATCACGGGTCTGGTTGTAGGGGATAGTTTTAGGATGGATCATTCCTTCACCCCCTTGCAGATGATCTGAAAAAAAGCAGTGAGAAAATTCACATCATATTTCTTTTTTTTTCATTCACATTAAGTTAAGCAAATCAAATTTAGCCTCACTTTACCTTTATTGAGCATGTTTTGCTCCATTATGTTGTACTGCATCTGTGCTACCATCTCTTTTGGTATTGGAGGTGGGTTGGGAGGTTTCCAGCAGGGCATGTCCAGAGGCTCTACGATAGCACCCCCACTGGCTGCCTTATTCTTAATACTGGCCTGAATGAGCTGTGTGGTGGCATATGGGATGGGTTCATATGTGGCTGCTGAATCTCCGCCTGGACTTGCATAGCACAAACTGGAGTTATTGAATGTTTTAATCTCGTTCAGCTTGTTGGAGAGGTTCACATCACTGTAAATAGCCGTCTCAGAACCAAGCTGTTTGTTTTCTGGATGGTTTCCGTAGTTAGCGATGCAGTCAGCTGAGGAGGATGTGAAACAAAGCGGCACATGAAACGCAGCGAGAACACAGCAAGACGCAACGCTTCAGCTTTGTTGGGAGCTGTTTGATTTTAATTAGACATCCAACATGTATCACAAAAGCGCCTACCCGAATAATGACATGAACTCAGTCATGCACTAACCTGGTCGGCTGTATGTTGTCATGTTACTGTCACTGGTGCCATTGCCATTATTGCAGCAGTTGATGCTACAGTCCTTGTGATTGGCACATGCATTTGGCCAATTTTCCGGCAGCCACAGCTGGTTCAGAGGTTCCCCCATGCTGAGAAGGCCAGGTCTGCAACAAGGAGGACCACAGAGCTGTCAATCAAAAGCTGCAGTCTTCATATATCACTGATGATGAGTGTGGGGTGGATGCATAAGGTTCTATATTCAGAGAAGGCAGACACCTCCCCCTAGTGTTCTCTTAACGTAAGTGCATTTCTTCTGTTAATCTTAATATAACACAAAGGAACAAAAATATCACGCACCTGCCAGCACTGCACACAGATTCTCCTCTTTGATACGCAACTGCAAAGGGAAGCATAAAAACGGTAAACATTTGATGAGCTGTCAAAAAGCGGAAGTGCTAAAGGCAGAGAGAAACCATGAAAGGCAGGTACAGATTTCAAACTAAAATCTAAAGGCAAAAGTCTACACTCTCTTCAATACATACTTCCATTCACAGGGTATAAAGTCTGACTATATGGTTTAATGGGCAGGAAGACAACACAAATAATTGCCTGCACTTTTACTGCTCTTGGCATACATTCACAAATGAATGAGAAACATTGTTTAAGATAGTTTCTCCCCCATCACTGGTGAAACATCAAGTACAGTTCTGTATAAGGCATTTTATATTTTTCCTTATTTATTATAATGAAGCTAACCTTGTGAGCAGGTGTGCTTGGCACACTATCTGCCTGCAGATGTTTATGCTTAAAGCTAATAATACCTTATTATAATAAGCAAAATCCAGTTTGGTACAACAGACATCTTTATATGCCTGTATTGTATTTATGCTTCAGTTCATGATTTTTAAGTTTAGTTGATATTTTTGATAATGTTTCACCTCAATTTCTCTTCATCTTTTTCGTTTTTGTTTATAAAAGTCACATTTGTCATAGTTATTTATTATTGTCGCTCTTTCTGTTGTGTAGTACATATAATGACGAAAATGATTAACTTCCCAAATGAATAGTTACTCAACACAAATTATCATTAGCAGATTTCTCATACTGTACATACCTGTAGGCGTGAAGGTGAATGATGGGACTGTTGGGACACACAAAGGAGGAGAAACAAAGTAAGATGAACATATTGGAGTATTTCAATATACTTTTTTATTAATGTAACTATGAGCTTAGTTGTGAGGTTTGTCATATCTATGCATCTATCCTCTGCTGTGTGCACACAGAATTGATGGACAGCTCTTCAAGTAAAAAAAACCTATGTGTGCAAATATTTAAATAACCACATGCCAACTGCCTGACTGCAGCCTCTGTCTTTGACACAAGTGTCCAGGTGGAGGTTAATGGGGGTGACAGGCAACCCGGGGGAGAGAGAAAAATAACAGTGATGTTGTAGCAGACATGGAAATGGCAGGTTGACAGGCCTGCACCTCCAAGAACTGTTTTGTGTTGAGGAAATGAGCGACTAAAGGTCAGCCTTTGAATGTCTGCAGAGTCGCAAATGAAAAAGGGTCTAATTTGTTTCTGAAGTCTTTGTGTCAAAGGAAGATAAGACCGGAGTATTTTTCACCCTTTGATGTGATCTGCTTATCAACCTCTGAAAATATTCTTTAACATCACTGAGATGAAGACTGCTGTCTAGTGTGGTGGCAACATGTCATGGCTTGATCACTTCTACAATCATAACAACCTTCAAATGTTCCCACAAGAGTAAATTGATTATATTTTTTGCAGACGTACACTTGGTCTACACAGCTGTAAATTAGCATCTTGAACATACACACATCTATCCATCTGCCTTTTTAGAATATACACATAACAGAGAGACACACACCCTTGCGGATGCCAGTGTATGTGCTGCTGAGGCCACTTCTCTTCTTGCGGTGACGGTACAGCCACACACTGAAAATCATGAGGACCACCCAGCAGGTGGCGCCAATGCCAGCAATAAATGCCGGCTGCCTCACTACGTCTGAGATCTGAGACAACGTGTCTCTTTCCTCACTGATATCCATCATCTGGCCTGCAGAGTCTGATCAGTGAAAGAAGAAAGCCAGAAGTCAGACATTATACATGCAGGAAAACAACAGCAATGATGACAAGAAAGCATAATTCATGTGTTCAAAAATGCTGACAGGGCAACAAAGTTACAAAATCATGCATTGTTAAAAACATAACCTGAAAAGTCAAGGGTAAGCACAACATGAGCTTTAGATGATTCATTCAAATGTCCCATAAACAGCAGGACAAGAAACTGAGAATTAGAGGTTTTCACCTTGAGGTAATGTCAGATTTTACAAGCCCAGTAATGTGACAGCTTATTAACCGTACCCTCCTTTTTAAGGAGTTCTCTCACCTAATTGAAAGAAAGTGACATCACTCCTGACACCAGGCCCAGCACCATTGCTAGCCGCAACCTCTACACTGTAGCGAATTCCTGGTGCCAGACTGGGAATGAGCACAGAGAAAGTGGAGCCATCGACCGATTGGTTCACATGATACCGACTCTCATTACCCAGGCACCAAATCTGTCAAGAGAGGGTGAGGAGGAAACGAGATGACAGTGATTGCCTGAGGGACACATCCGACAACACAAGAGGCATCATCAGCCTCACAAAAGATATAATTTACATTTAAACTGGAATACACATGATTCAGAACATAGGTACAGTAGAGGGCAGGAGCCTTCTTCTCTTACTTTGTACTCCTGGATAACTCCACCCTCTTCCAGTTCTGGAGGTGGATTCCAAGTAACGAGGATGGCAGTCCCATTGGCATCGCTCTTTGTCACTGTAACACCTTGGGGTGCTCTACTAGGGGCTGAAGCAATGGAACATACGGTTAACCAAGGAGACATAAAGTCTCATCTGATGCTGTATGCATCCCAAGTATGGTCCGTGTCTCTAACAACACTGCACAGCACCAAATAAAACACTATCTGCTGTTTGCATTATCAGTCAATGAAAGATGTTATTTGATTCCTCTCCACTATTTATACATACATTTAATACTGTGAAAGAAAAGTTTCCAGACAGTCACCTTCTTCCAATGTCCTGACCACTTTCACATCGCTGTCAGCTCCCTGGAATTCATCAAAGAAGGGGCGCACTTTGAACTCGTAGATGGATCCCCTCTTGAGCTGACTGATAACCAGCCCGTCCTCCTGAGGGGTGCGTACCTCCACGACACTCCAGTGCCCCTCAGGCTGCCCATGATCAGCAGACGCCCTGTACAGCACCTTGTAACCCTGGATGTATGGAGATTGCTGCTCGACCTATTGGAAATGCATACAGCACAAATGTCAGCGTGTTCCCTTTTGCTCATGAGCAACTGAGCATCTGGGTTTGAATCAAATGTGTTAAAGTACTATAATCTTTGTTGCATGTGAACTGAAACTACACACACCAGGTTAGAGCATTGTTTTGTGCAAAAGTGAACATCCTGCAGGAAGGATCTGTTAAAATTCAGTTAATTCCTTTTTCCTTTAGGGTGACACAGAAGAACATGTCCCCATATCTGTGAATTCTTACTGTAAACCGCCATATGAGGTCATTAATAGTTTCCCCTCAGCATGGTTCTAGTTAAAATCAAACCAGGAGAGGACTAAGCAGTTTCCATCTAAACCACACAATTATGACAATGGATGCCTTAAAAATTCCAGCTTGGGCATCCACACACACAGGTTTGCTTAAGTCACTTTTGGGGTATTTACATAGACTTATATTCATTTCCTGGAGACTTACCCTAACCCTAACCATATCCTAGCCTTATGCTAGCCTTAACCACTTACCCCAAAATCAGAGTTTTACCCTCTGGGGACACAGCTTTTGTCCCCAATTGCACAAACTGTCCCAAATTTACTGGTTCGTGTCCCTGGAAGTGACTTAAGTAATTCTACCTACACACACATCGAAAAATGCTGTAAATAAGTGGAAAAAAAGTGCAATGTATCATCCCAAAGACAAATTCACTTCTCTGGGCAGTGGATTTATTTTCTGCTAATAAGTGTTTAGAGGAAAAACTTGAAGTAATTTCAGCATAAAATAAATGTTTCCAAGTGTCTTCACACAAGACACTTTAGTGTAGATGATTCCATCTACATTTAAACTCTTACACAGAGTACAACACAGTGCAGAACATTCAACATTACTGCACATGGTCCCCTTACCATCCAGTGCACCCTGACAGCAGAAGAGGACAGGACAGTTGGTGTGTGCAGGTGGATCACAACTTCTCCCAGCTCCCTCTGGATGTGACGATGATCCACTCCCTGCATGGTGGAAGTGCCGTCTGTGGGTACCAAAAGAGAAAAATAAGTTGAATACAATTACTTACTGATATAAACATGGATATTCTCTTCGGTTCAACTGAAGATGAGGTAAGAGATGAGGTAAATGTCAAACCCACACTGACCTTGTGTTCTGACCGCATCAGAGATTGTACTGGGGTCACTGAGGCCATAAGCATTCACTGCTCTGACCATGAAGAGGTAGACAGTTGCAGGCTTCAGGTTCCTCAGGACAAAGGTCTGTGTTTTCACATGCTCAGCTAGGGTCACCCATCTGCTGCCCAATGTATAACTGCAGGGAGAGGTAAAGCAAGAATAACACACAGATAAAAGGCACATTTTAAGTCAGGCTTGATAATATATGTTGTTAAAACATGCTGGCTACTACATACTGTTTGTCTAACCTGAATGCCTCGATTATGTAAGATGTAGGTGTTGCTCCTGCATTTGGGTTGGATTTCCACAACAGAGTGACAGAGGTACGGGAGATGTCAGTCACCTCAGGTTTAGATGGAGCGCTGGGCGTCAGGTTAGGGTCTGTAGGATGACCGGACTGCACAACAACTCCAAACTCTGCCAGAGAGATACCAATAAATGAAAAAGTGAACAACGCAAGCTACATAGGAGTCTCTACTGTGTGTTAGCAACCTTTATTTATTAGTCTCAATTTGAGTAACCTACCTTCAACTTGTAAGTATGATGTCCAGGAGGCCTCTCCATTGGGACTAGAAGCTAAACAAGTGTAGAAGCCTGTGTCTCCCAGCTGGGGGGGGGGGGGGGGGCATATAATAGCAGACATTAGTGGGCTAGCTTGGCTCAGTGCTGTCAGTACTAACTGCTGTATTACTTCATCCCCTACCTTGGTGTAGCGAATCTCCAATGATCCTGTGTCTGATATGGACATGCGGGAGTCCACTGGAGACACCACCACACCATCCTTCTTCCAGTGGACTGTAGGAGGTGGAGTGCCTGCAGTTTGGCAACCTAACACCACAGTGCTGTCCACAGGAACAGTCTGATTGATTGGGCCCTGTCTAATCACAGGAGGAGGGTGGTCTGACCCAGCCGCTAAAATAAAGAAGAAAAAAAAAATATATATATAAATATATAAAAATAATAATGAAATGTTTATATCTAACATCACTGCAAAATGTTCACAGCCAACACAAATTGCTCATATTGAACATGTGTTTTTAATTTTTTGTCCATTATAGCCACTTCACCTATAATAGGTTTAAAGGTTTTGTGGTCACGTTTAGGCAACTTGGTTGAGGTTGGAGAAAAAATGCTGTCATTGTGAGTAAAATATGGGTAAAGCAAGGTTAAACTTAAAAAAACAACAACAGTTGGTTAAGGTTACAGAAAGAATGCTAATGTATAGGAAACAAAATTATTGTACAGAGGTTAATATTGTATTAATAGTCAAAACAGTAAATAGTAACTTACAGTGTGGAATTGGAAAATTGGAATTGATGTTCAAAGAAGATCAAAGTTATGAAGAGAGAGAGACAAAAATAAAAGCAAAAAAGATGAAAGTAGAAAATGAGAAATGAAATACTGCCAAAAAGTGCAAGACAGATAAGATGTGGAAGATATTGAGAGGAAAATTGGTAAAGAGAGAGAACAATAGGTTTAGGTGGCTGTGCAGGCAGCGGAGGAAAAAGAAATCAACTTTTCCCCTCCAGCGGAGAGCAACTAATCGTTCATTCAGCAGTAGGTACTGCTGGAGCCGGCTCCAATCACAACGGCAAAAGCCCAACTAATAACAATCCCACTTAGATAACAGAGCTCTCTCTTACATTTTAAAACCCTGCGGATGGGGGCAAGGGTTTTAAATAAATAAATAAAAAGAATAGCAAAAAAAAGATGATGGAAACACGCCTTGAAAACTGCCGGAGGTAATGTGGACCAGTTATTTCCATACAAATGCACCACTCCAAATGGGGATAAGAGAAGGGTGGTGGGATGGAGAGAATTTGGGGGAGGGGAGAGTAGAGACAAACAGGTAGAAGCGAAAGTGGAGTGCTATAGACCACTGACTAAAATACATAAAACATGACCCCACTTTTTTATTTCCATTACCTGTAACAGATTTCTCACTGAGTGGATGCCTCTCATTTCTCTGCTAAGGTGGCTGCATTACCAATATGAGCAGAGGATTATACATTATAACTAACAGGAATGCACTGAACAACTCAATGTGTAAATGCATTAACTGTCTAAGCCTGAAGCAATTATCTTCATTCATTTAATATGTATGTGTACTGAGTACACAGTTACACAGTTACAAAGACACATGTAGTCCTGATCATACAGGTCATTTAATTGGGAGCCTGTAGACTTTGCTGGTGGTGTGTAATTACTGGTGTAAGCCTCCAAGCAAATTTAAATTGCTTTTTTAATCAATTATTGAAGTTATCTCATCATGTTGGATTTGGGCACCAGTTTCTCAAACTACCTTCTATACAGATGTACCTAGACACAGTATGTCAATCCTGGGGTCTTAATTCATAAATGTCTAGACTATTTAAAATTTATGTAAACTAGAGTAAGAGTAGATAATTATGATATTCTCGTTTGTGCTTTTTATTTAGATATATACATTTGCAATATAGTAAATTATATTTTTTAGAGGTAAGAGAGATGAGTCCAGACACTCCTTACACACAATCACCATGGAAACAGGTTTTTGAGCCCATCATGTGAGCAGCATCCCCTGAAATATCTCCCCTGACAGTTAGTAACCAAGGCCAACTACCATACCCGTAAGGGAGGTAGCTCTCACCGGTGTGCAACCAAGGCCAGTTCACAGTTTAACATAATCTGCTTGACGAAGGAAAACTGCAGCAACAACATATTCTGTTCAGCCAAAAGACAAAAGAGAGAAGCTGGAAAGGTAGTGAATAAAAGCACCCCCATCTGTCCTCCATCACTCCCTCCCTTTACTCACAGTCTGTAACCTCCAGCAGTGCTTTGGTTATAACACTGCCAGCGATGTTGAGAGCCTGGCAGCTGTAGAAACCGCCATCAGAGCGCTGAACATCAGTAATGGTCAAACTGCCCATCTGGGAGACAGACAGACGGCTGAAGGGCTGTGGCGGCTGGTAAGAGAACAAGAGACTCTGGAGGGGAGACAGAGATCACAGAGTTAGAAACCCCTTCATTAGCTTTATTTCCACCGAGTGGTGATTTAGTGTAATGACAGGCTGAGGGTCAATCTCACCTCACTGCCCTCCCTCTGCCAGAAGATAGCAGGCTGCGGGTTACCAGTGGCCTCACACTGGAAGGTGACCGTCCTGCCCACTGACACCACCTGGTTCCTGGGGCGTATGGCAAATGCTGGAGGCACTGTAGAGGAAGAAGGGTCCTAATTAGCAAGGAAGTCTGACCCATTTCCTTAATTCCCAGTTTAGGAACATCAGTCAGTCTGCATAACAAGCTCAGAATAAAAACTATAAGGTTTGTAGCAAGAAGCATCTTTACCTTTTGTAATGAAAAATAAAACAGCACATTTTATTCATTTACCTATATGTAGCATGAATGACATACTGTATTGGTGGATGGAAGTATAGAGCAATGACAGGGGCTCATGATTTCCTGTTACTGTCTGATGGTGGATGAGGGACGGATGACAACTTACCAGTGTTGACTATAAGGGAAAAGACACAAAAAAAGAGCAGTGTAATGAGTAATGAAGGCACATACTGGAATATGCAATTGAAATGACACACTTAAAAGTATTTCACACATGCTTGAATGAGTGATCACAATGGAATTGGTATAAACATATAAATGAAAAAAACCCAACTATTTCATATGCACTCATACATGTTTAAGTATAGGTTGGAAATGACATGCGCGAAAAGGAGATTATGCTTCTGGAATGAAAAGTGAAACAGTTTCAATATTCAGGTCAAAGGACAAAATAAACTGTTTAGCCCCTATTAGACTCAGCAGAATTGTTGACTCTGAGGTGTGAAAAATGTTAGTGCTGGTTTAAATTACAGATCTAGCCTGCCTTGAGGCCCATTTGGACAAAGCTACAATCCTCTAATGGGGGATATAAACCTATGAGGAGTGAGGAAGGGGCGCTGTGTCTGGATAGAAGGTAGAGGAGGGAGCTAGCTGGTGTGATGCAGGCACCTCTGCTCATCTAATCGATCTACACAAAGACACAATTTAAAGTAGGGAACTAGTGTACATTTTGACATCTGTAAACTAGATTTATAGTGAAATGACTGGCTAGCTAACCAGCTGGTTTTGGAACTGCGGCGGGAGTATGACTGCGGTTATTGCTCAACATTTTTGTGTTCAAAGTATTTTAAAAAGTACAGCACATGATTTTGCACATAACTGAGTTTAAGCTCTCTCTGAGGATACGTGTTTCATGGATAGTCAAACCTATTTCATTTATTTCAATTGAGCAGTTTCGCCCAAGTTAATGTCTGAAAGTATATCAATCATTTTAATGAGTTCACTGCTAAACAGTCATTCCATGTCATACTTGGAACCTGGGTAAACCTTATAATGAGTAAGCTTGCTGCATGGCCAGCTACATCTGTTTCAAATGGCAACTGTTTAATACCAACCAAATGTTTTATGTCAGCAAAAACTATTCCGTGGCTATAGCTATATATACATGTATATAATAAACAGCTCATTCTTATTAATCCAAAAAAGAGAATGCACTCCTCCCTCTATTTCCTTATCAAAAAATCATGAGGCCAACTTTGGTTCAACAGTACAAAAATCCAAAGACACATGAAAAATGTTTCTGTGTGTCTCAATTCCTTCTGGTGTTGAGCCAGGCACAGGTGGAGATAAAGTATTGTTATTATTTTTCCTCCAATAAGACGACCTGTACTCATCTGCCAGTTATTCTTACCCTTCTCCATTCACTGCCCAAATTAGCTATGGTCCCCCTTGGCGCTCATTTTCTCAGGTTTTTGTGGGGAGAGGAAGACGATGTAATAGGAGCTGTGTCGTTTCCCAGCATGCAACCAGCCCTGTCTTATCTTTAATTAAGTCCTACTGTCCTCACAGCCTGTGTGTGTCACCCACTGTATCACTGCCATGTGTGTTTATGTGTATATATGGGCCTGTAGGTACAGTTATGAGAGGTGTCTTACCGCTCATTTCCTGTGACTGATTTAAGAACTAAAGGGTGTCATTGTGGCAGGACCGCTTTGACCAAATGAATCCATTTTCTGCGGTTACGCAAACATTTATAGCATGCTCTGAGTTATTATGTAAAGTGCTGTAAACAAACTGCAGCAAAGTCCTACACTGCTTGTTTTAGAACTGAGGATGGTTGTAGACATTATATGACCTCCAGTCAGGAAGTGGAAAGGAACACACAGAAACCCCAGAGATAATTCTGTCTGTACTGTCTTGAGAGGAACAGCTGCCTATGGTACAATAATGAAAACTAGTTCTGGGTAAAAAGCAGTGTAAAAGTCACTGCCTGCTAATTTGTGACACTACAAGACAGGATTAGTTATCCTGTTAGGCAAGGAAAAGCTGTCTTGAAAATACTTCTTATCCGTGAAAAGAAAATCTGAGGCTCTGAGAACAGTGTGTGAACTGAGAAAGTGGTTTGGATGGGTTGAACTGACCGTGCACAGTGAGCGTGGCGGATGCTTCAGACTTCCCAACCATGTTCTCCACCACACACGTATAGGAGCCCTCATCTGAGGAGGTCACTTGGCGAACAATCAAGGTATGGTCCTCTTGGATTTCAAATCTGAAGGCAGGACGGACACACACAATCAAGAGATGAAAGGAAAAGTTGAAACGCCAGGTTTGCATGGTACATTTTTGTGTATAGAAGGCCTTTGTGCATTACCTGCCCTTAGGCAGTTCAGAATCATCTTTCCTCCAGCGGACAGTGGGAACAGGGTCTCCTTGAACTGCACAGTGGAACTCCACGCTCTCGTCTGCCAACACCACCACACTGCTAGGCCGCTTCAAAAAGGTCGGGCGCTCTGGAAAGCAGCACAACAGCAAGCAGTACAGATATCAGTGCAATCACTGCCCATCATGTTTGTGAATGCCATCCACTGTATACACCAAGTAAAAAGCCTTCCCTACTTTCTTTTTTATGTTGTCCGTAATCGTAAAAATTGCATGATTGAAGGAACCTTCACTTACATACTGTATCAAGCTTAATACTTGACTGTTGTCTTTTGATTAAGGCTTTTATTTTGTGTGCATGATTTGTGTGTTTCACAGTAGCAGTCATTGATGCAAGGAAATTCTGCAAATAATTATGTCAACAGTTATACTCATACTGAAATGTACATATCAGAAAATGTTAGCACACTCAGCCAATTATCATAGAATTTGGAAAAATTAAAAATTCTAGAGATTATCACCTGTCTTGCTCCAAAGTCATTTATTATGCACAACCTGTAGAACAACATGTTTTGACCTGTTTCTGCATTCAACAGGATTATTCTCTCAGCCTTGAATAGCTTTATGAGGCAGTACTCCCAACACCAACCAAGGTCATCTAACTGTGCGATACTGATAAGAGCTCTATTCTGATGGGAAATGTTAGGAAAATAAGTGGGGGGTGGAGAATTGAAGCTGGAATCAGTTTAGTGGAGTTTAGGGTGGGGGCTGTCAGAGATAGCATGGGGAGCTCCAGTTTTGAAGGGTTTGGTGGGTTGTAGTTTGGGCTGTAGCAGCGGTAGATACTCAGCACGGTTTGAAGGGAAACCTCTCCAAAGCTGGCAAATTGGATGGTAGTGGTGCATAATCAACGTAATTAATGGGTTATTATACCCCAGTGACAAAGACCTCACACAGCGGACTGGCAAACTAAACCACCATGAACTGAGAGGGTACTTGGACTAAGTGAAGCACTGCAACAATGGAAAATGCAATCAGCAAGCTGCAAATTTTACCTAGCACAGTGAGCTCAGCAATCTCGCTCTCCCTTTCTCCCACCATGTTAGTTCCAACACAGATGTACTTCCCAGCATCACTCTTGCGGATGTTGGTGATCATCAGCTTGCCACTGCGAATCTAAAAGAAAAAGCACAAACAATATTTACACAGCTGCATTTACCCAAGACCTTACCCATCCTTGTGTTTACTCTGTTTGTGATTTGCAGAGTGACATTCATAATGCATGTAATATACTGGCAAAAACATGTACATTTTGTCATCAAATGTGCCACAGCTAAATTTAATTTACATTTTTACAGCTTTCTCTGTTGACATGCTTGATTTTATGCATAATGCAAAGACTGTTTACTCTCATCTTTGGCTATTTTCCATTTGAGAACACAGCAAAACAGCAAGTAGTGTTGTGTATACTTGTGTGCATCTGTATGCATCTCTTTATCTGAGGACTATAATTTGCACTGCCTTTCAAGCTTCACAGAAGGTCACCTATTATGAAATTACATAATTCATATCTGGTGCTACATTAGCACAGAACCCTGGGAACAAAGATACACTGCCTCTTTGTAGAGACCTTCCTCAGATGTTCTGTCAGACTACTTTGCCTTTCTCAAACTTTTTACCTTCACTGTACTCATATTTGCACTCACACACCCTCTGTCTCTCTCTCTCTCACACACACACACACACACACACACACACACACACACACACACACACACACACACACACACACACACACACACACACACACACACACCCACACACCCACACACACACACACACACACACACACACACACACACACACACACACAACAAAGAGGTGGAAGGTATACTATATTCACTCCATGCTGTTTTCATTCTTTTCATATCCTATCCACCATACGCCCCCGCAGACTATGGTAGCTGTCTTTATGGTACTTTGAAAACTGCACTGATAGTGTGCTACACAGTATTATAGGTGATACCACAGCAGCAGTAAGCAGACGTGATAGTATAACAGGGAAACATGTCAGTGTGAAGATGTCAAAATAAACTCAGGGTCATTTCCTGCCCAGACATATGAAACCTTCTCCCAGGAATCATCTTCAATTAAACTTTCAGCCTTGTTATTATGATTTACGATTGCTATCCCCCCCCCCCCTACTCACACTAGGCAATGGAACTGATCTATTCATATATATTCACACACGGCCTGTTATGCCTTGCTATTTCTTAACAGAGGTCAGAGATCAAGGCTGACTACAGAGCTGTGTCCATGAGGCAGGCAGGGGATTCAGCATTGTGCAAGACAGCACCTGGCTCGGTGGGCACTCTCCACTCACCAGCTTGCAGATGGAATACATCATTAAATTGCTGCTGCAGGGATGAAACCAACAGCCTTTCATTCATTAGGCAGGCTCCTCCAGGCTAACCTTCCACCACAAACAGCGCATACTGTACACCAAATAAATAACAAGTATGAATGGCCTAACTATGGCTGACATTCCAAATCTGTTGCAAATAATGTGGGTTTAAGAGGAGGATTTGACAAACTGTGGTGTGACCTGTGGTTGTGTGTACTTTTATACACAATGCCAACCGCTGGTAATCACAAGGAGTAAGTGGCGGAATTTGGGAACTGGTACTGCAGATTCAAACTTTCCTGTCACTATTCAATGGATTAGGTTTGGATGTTTAGACTCACATTAGCATAAAAGGACAAATATAACCAGTGCATAAATGTACTCTCATAAATGTTCACAGCATATGACTAAAAACATAACTCAATGATTACATAGAATTACAGAGGTCGTTATGTTGCCATGAACAAACCATAAATGAAATCTGACATTGTTGGAAGACAGGCTGCATGTTTTTGTGGACAGTAACTGTATTTTACAGTGTTTGATTGGCTCAATGTGCTTAGTATGTTCCTGCCAAAAAACATCAGCCTTTTTAATATAGTTACATTTTTGTGCAGCTTTATTTGCACGTGGAAGATAGTAGCAACACAGTTATTAATACCAGTGGCACATATAGGGAACCTATGAATACAGGACTTTTTTTCAATTACTTAAATGTCAGCTCTATCATTTGCTCATAATCTTCCCCATACTGTAGTTTTCCATTCCATAAGTAAGTAAGCATTGATATTTTCATCAAATGCATAAGCATATTAAATTCAGGTGATTGAGGTTACCCTGGGTTTAAAAAAATGATTTGCCTCCTAGATTAATCAAGCATCCGTGGGCACTTGGCCTTGTAGGTCCATGATAGAATAATTGCCCCTTGATGAACCGATATCAAATTTTGTGGAAATGTAATGTAATGATGCCAGTGAAGTATTCCTCAAGGACTGCAAAGATGATCTTGCTCCTAACCAATGCCACTGACTAATGCTATACTTGTGTTCTGCAACTTTTGCTGTTTGCTGTAAATACTGCTGCACTAGTAACTTTAGCAGCTGATTAAAGAGCAGAACGAGAGCTTTTTTATTTCCTGGACTGACCGCTCCTCGCTTTTAGGAGCAATTCCACTGCAAAGAAATCCACATGTGGTTTGTCGATCCTCCATCTCGGACACTGAAACCTCAACTTTCGTTTCTGCTCTGTTTCAATATGTTTGCTCTCTTCTTCACATAGCCTTAGATACCCTAAAGGCACACATACTTTGAAGCTTATTATAGTGTGAATTACATGTATTTTTAATGTAATAAAGACACTTAAAAATCCACAAATCACATGCTTGTGTATTGCAACCTTCCAAAAGGGGTCTTAAGAATTAACTCACCACTTTATCTATATATCACTATCAATAAATTAAGGTCCAGGACACAAGGAAAACACTTGAAAGGATGGGAAGTAAAGCCATGAATCAGTTGTGGTGGACTCCTTTGGTCTTTGTACAGTAAGTAATGTCTTTGAATGAACTCTCATGGCAAAGACATATTTCCATATAGAACAGATGATTAGGGAGGGCAGAGACAGGCACGCAGAAAGTACAAAGCAAAAAGCAGCCTTTGTATTTCCCTCAGAGGAGCCTCTGCCTGGCTCTGATCCATGCCTCTCCTTAAATCAGAGATAGCTGCTCTGTCCATCACAGTCTCCCAGAGAGACTCTACCTGTCACTCCACACTAACATGAGCTTTGAATCTGCTCTTGTGTGTCCCCAGGAACATGCAGAGACATTCAAATAAACAAATCAACACACACACACACACACACACACACACACACACACACACACACACACACACACACACACACACACACACACACACACACACACATACATACACATGCATGCACGCACACACACAAATCATCTGAGTTGCTGAAACCTGATCCTGTCCTTGAGTTAAAGGGATGATAACTCCTGATCTTGCTGGTCTAACCCATCAAATCCTTCTGAGTCTGAAATCACTTAAGTTTACAAGAAACATGAAAAGGAAATCACTGCTGTCTACTGCATGCCAGAAGACAACTTAATATATTAGATTACAATAATACCATGCTATAGCTCATATAATGACTCTTACTACTGCCAGCGTGTTATTGTTTTTTGCTATTGTGTATATTTTTGCCATCAGGAATATATAAAAGGCATATTATGCAGTTTTTTCCTGATCCATTATTTTACAGTTTGCATTTGTCTGTCAAAAAACATATTTTTAAAGTCCTCCTAGCATTTTGAGTTCTGGGTAGGAACTTGGAGACAATATAAGTGTTATTTTTAGGAGCTCTCGTGACCACAAGAAAATTATTTTTTGGTCTAGACTTAACAAGCTTGCTCTTCTATGCTTCCAAATTATTGAGGTGAGAGTTAATTGGTTGTTGGCGTTCTAAAAAAGGGCAACTGAATATGAAAGATTTACTACTAAAGCCTTGCACAACACAGTCCAAGAGTTGTGAAGCCACATTCTTAATTTAAGTCCAAGAGTTCTGTTTTGTATCATGTGGATGTAGTAACTGTCTGGATGTGTTACGTGATGGTGAGAATGATGGAATTAAATTGATTTTTTGTGAACTATTGTGAACTAACTTAACCCAGAATGATCTGTAATGTTTAAAGGCAAAAAATAAGGTCTCTTACAGTAATGCGTTCATCTCTGTCATCTAAGTTGGAACCATCTTTCCTCCAGGAGATTGTGGGTTCGGGGTGCCCACGGGGTGGTTGGCACTCCAGCACTGCGGGCTCACCCACCGCAACCATAACGTCTACTGGGTTCTGTCTGAAGTCGTCACGTAAAACTGGAAAACACACAAAAAAAGCAGACCAGTCAATAAAGTGGAATTTAATAATGTTTGACCATGATTTGACAAAATCAAAAATCACAATATCTGCTAATATTGTTGGTGCCTTCAAGTGGAATAGTGCTTATTATGTCAACGGCAAGAGTCCATTTAATGACTGATGTGGTATACACAGCTTTCACAAGTGGGAATTTTACAGCTCTGAGCTCAGAAGTTGTGACAAACTGCATGCTAATGCGTTTTTTAAATGTCAGGGAAAAGGCAAATTGCTTTTTAATTCTTTTTTATTAATTTCTTCTGTTGTTTCCCCGTTTTGTATTCTGAGCATGGCAGTGAAATGCCACGAGTAAGTGGAATAAGTGTGAATTGCATGAAATGCCATGCAAACACAATCATTCACAAGTTTTTAAATGGAAACAAGGCCACAATCTGTTTTATTGTTCATGACCTAGCAAGTGTTTCAAGACTATTACCATTTGAACAGCAGGATAGTGTGTACTTGACTTCTCGTGCTGAAAATACGACCTTACAAGTGTTGTTTAAAGGCAGCATAATAAAGTGTTATACGTGAGCTCTGTCTAGCAACAATTTTTAAAAGCAGCACAACAGCTCATGCTCAAAATAAACTGTGATTGATTTCTTGAGACAGCTAAAGATGGCTGACAAATAAAAGGAAAAAACAACATAAATTGATTCTACAATTGCCTGAACTTTACTGAAGAGATGAGCACCATTCATCCAAAAGATATCCCCTCATTTGGTGTTTTGTTGATGGTGGTGGAGGGCGCTATCTAACACATCGGTCCAAATCTCCCAGATGTGTTCGATTGGGTAGAGATCTGGTGGCAGCAAAGGCCATAAAATATGATTCACACATTCATTCTCATCAAACCATTCATTGATTTGCAGTGACCCTTCACTCTGACCCAAACCATGCCAGAAAAATGCCCTCCTTGGCACAACAGAGCCACCGGATCCCCCCCCCCCCCACTGTAAGAATTAAATATTGAGACCTGTACAAGTTTTTCCTTTAATTTGTCAGCCGTCTGTATCTGTTCATCTGTGATTTGAAAAATTCACAGGAACCCTCAAAGGGTTACTCCCTTACTCAAACAGAGAATATGGTTTATTGAGACTAGCTGCTGAGAAAGCTGGTTGCCTTACTGTCAGACAGTAAGATGAGAAGATTCACTGCTACAGAGCACATAGGTGAGCTCCAGACGGCTCCGCTAGCAGGCAGTGGAAAGCTACCACAGCAATTTATCATCTTTCCACAACGAGAAGCCTGCACACAGAAAATGAGCTTGTAGCCAGAAGCTGAACTGAAGACAAAGCAAACTTGCATCCATAAAGAGCATGACCGAATAGCGTGATTTTCTGGTGGACACAAGCAGCTCCTTTCTGTCTTTGTATAGCCTCAAGCCCTAAACAGCACAAAGAGGAGCACATTTTGGAGTAGAGGCAAAAGATTCTAAACACTAACATGTCAAAAAATCAACCAGAATATTCTCAGATCTTACTACTATACTATGGGGCTATTATTTCCAAGCGAGAAGCTGAGGATGGATATGAGGAAGGAGGATTTGTAAAAGAGAAAGTGGTACATCATGAATGAAAACAGTCTTTCCTTTCACATCACTAAGCAGATTCTTTCTCCTGATGAGGTGAACAACATGTGCTAATGTAGACGCCTGTGCATGAGTGACTGCTGTTAAGCATTCCCAGTCTTAAATTACAGGGGGGGCTTAGAACCTGAACAAGCCAAGGGAGCTGAGCCAACACAGAGAGCAGAACAGCAGAATTCAGTGGAGCTGGGTTGGGGTGAAAAGACAGGAAACAATGAGGAAAAGGCATAATCACTCCCAGATGGCGGCAACCCATTCACCCCTGGCTACGGATTTGTACGTAACACTGGGCAAGCGGGCCCGAGACGCCTGATGAGCGCTGTGGATATGGGAGAACAAATTGGGATGACCTTCTAATTGGAAGTATTTCGGCCCCTACATCTCTTTGAGCTCCACTCCGCTGTTCTGCCCCTGTGATCCTCCGAGCAGGGTTGCGACTGGCTGACTGCAGTTGACTGAGTGCTGATGGGAAACAGCTGTCTGATGACCACCACCGCCCCCCCCCCCCCCCCCCCCCCTACCCACCCGCCCCCTCTCCCACCCCCACCTCCGCCAACACCACCGTGTCACATGATAAAAGGCATTCCTCGTGGGACACAAAAACATGGTTGAGGTTACTTCAGACAGGAAGAAAGTGAGACCATCGCAATTGTACGCGGAGTACAGTGTGAGTGTGTGTGTGTGTGTGTGTGTGTATGCTGATTGATTGACTGATACTATCTTATAATTCCAAAAGCAATCAGGTTACACATCTGTTTTTACTATCGTGTGAGGTCCTAATGTCTCCATAGGATTTGAAAGCCTGGACTATTTCCTCCAAAACCTTTTTGTTAAAGATTTATTTTCGGTGATAGCGTCGGTTTAGCGTAAGAAATAAGGCGAGGAGAGATAAGGGTTAAAAGCAGAGGAAGCTTATGAAGGTTAGTGAAGAATGTTCTCATAAGTGTGCGTGTGTTTGTGTGTATGTGAACAAGGAAGAGTTGGCTCGTTTACGCATGTTATACTATTGTGCTGAGTAAGCGCGGGGATAATCCGGAACATGTGTTTGTAAAACTGACTGTTTATATTCTCAGAAGGGAAAATGAATCTGCTTATTAAGTTATAATAAGAAATTATGCATGCCCAACTAAAAACCATACAAACATACTCAAACATAAGTACCCCGATTCTCAAAATAAGACCATCTTCAATTCCTCCCACTTCCTTGCCTCGGAGTCTCTTTTCTTGTCTTTTATTATCTCTACGCTGTTCATAAATGCTGCTTATCTTGAAACATATTCTGACATCTACTTCTCACGATAAGAGGGATGTTGCTGACACTGCTGTTTAGCCCTATGTCCCTTCATTCAGAGGCGTTTGCCAAACCTGCCTGCATATAGAAGAAGAATGAGGGAAAACTGATTCATACATTTCCTGGATACATAAATGTTTAAATTTTGTTGCAGGGTGATTGATGAAATGTGGAGATCCAGATATGGCTGCCCTGATTTTAGGGACATTTGCAGAATTTTTCAGAGGACAATCACCACAAATTAAAGCCAGATTCTTACCTCTGCTATGAAAAATACAGACATATTTTTTTTCTCTCTCTGCATGCTTTGATTGCAGAGTCATTAATATTTCTCCCGTATCTCCCACTCAACTTCAAAAACTAAAACAACCCTTACTCCGTTTAACCTTATTTTCCCTTCTGCTCTTTCACTCTTGCATCCGTACTTCACGGCTTACTTATTATCAAATTATCCTTGTTTATTTCACACGATGCATACAAATGCATCTAACAGGTTTTCACAGAGTCAAAGCAATTCACACATGCAGGTTCTGGCTTCTAACTGCATAACCCACCTCTACAGCTCACGAAGCCAACCCAGCTTGCCTGTTTAGCTGCAGCTTTGCACCTCTCGCTGTCTTCTTTTCTCCCTCCATCTGATCCCTCTAGATGAGAATCTCATAGCCCACTTCAAAGCATCAGCCCTTGGCCTCACTACCCTGGATCTGACAGTGTCTGACTTGTTTTTAGTCCTCTGGAGCCTGAGCCAGAGCTTGAAAGGCCTACTGCAGCAGCTCCAATAATCCTCTCTGCAGAGTCCAACTGGACCAAAAAAGGAACACAATCCAACCCCACAGATAGGGGCACACACACAGTAACCTTATCCCACTGCATCCCTGCATGAGACAGCCAAAGGCACCTTTTGTCACCACAGTCAAAACTAACCCTCACTTGTTACTTCATTTTGTATTCAAAGAGCCTTTTTGCACACTGCAGAGCCAGCTGTAAGACAAGTACTATTTTGGTTCATTTGAAAGTCCCAAAGACAATATTAACAGCACTGCACTGTAAAACATTACAGCCCCATTTAGCCTGTCAACTCTCCCATTTTTCCCGGGTTTCCCCACACCGTGCTCCCAGTAAATCTCACTTTATTCCTTTTTTTTTTTTTATTTATACATTTACATGCAGGGCTGTAGAGGACTGTATGTAAATGCCCTTTACCCACCTCTCAAATTCTTAAGTAGCGTTTACACAGACTGTCCATAACTTTACAGCTGTTAGCACAGACTGGCTTCCTACTGCAGTTCCTACTGTTGCTTCTAGTTCTAGTGTCGCTTATTTTGTTTTCTGTCAGAACACTGCATCCTTATATGAGACAAGGAAACGTCTGTTATTGTTTTATTTTTGCTTTTTTTTTTTTTTTTTTTTAAATTACAGCTGTTACTGTTAACAAGGAGGGACCAACGAACCACCGCCCACCTGTGCTACACAGGTGATAAAAAAAAAATGAACCCTCTGTGATGAAGCTAGCAGGCAGACTGGGGCTGTTTTCATGAGACAGATGAATGAATCAGAGGATTCAGTTAAAAAGGATGAAATGTGACATTAACATGTGCAGCATCAAAGTACAATGAAGTGATAGTTAACAAAAACTCTTCAGTGGAACAAAAGTTTTTTAAATTGACATTAGTGTTGTTTTAACCATCCAGTGTATCTATTGCTGCTGCTTTAAATTACAGTAATGTTAATGTAGCTTGTATATAGCTGATGTTGATGCATTCCCACTGTGTGTTGCTGGTCCACAATTACTGTAATTAACACCATAGAAGTTAAAGTTTTGCTTCATGCATACTCAGGTTTATTTAAAAAAGAAGGTTTTTTTTTTACATTTTCAGGCTGAGGGAAGGAGTCAATGGGCAGAAGTGAGAAAGATTTGCAGGGTGTAATGGATGTAATGGTAAATAATATGCAACTGATTCAAGATTGAAAGAAAAGTTTAAGGAAGAAAGACAAACACAAAGAAGCAGTCAAGGTGTCAGGTGATAGTGAGACATGAACAATTAATTGTAATGGAATGTTGCTCTCAATTGGACATGTGGACTGCCAGATTTGCCAGATACACAGATCAGGAGATGCGTGTGTAGTGGATGGTTGTATATCATTCATTATGGAACTATTTACAACAGCCTCCAGTCATTCAGATCCAGATGATGTTCACCCTGCTATTCAATGAACAATGTATAGTAAAGTGCAACACTTTGGGTCTCTGAAGATACTTCAGTTACAGTTTGAAGATCCCGACTTTGGGAATGAGCTATGCAATTTGAAAACCTACTAACAGAACAAGTTACACTGGAAACTCACATTTTCTTAACCAATTTCTGATTCAACAATAAATACTGCAAGTTTTGTTTCCATGAGTTGTGGTGATTCAATAGAATGGCCTGATCCATTTGTTATTCTAGATTTCTCCCATGATGTTAAATTTCACCTCTGGGTAGCAAATGATACCTATGCCAAGGATGGAACTTTGATGGTCCTCCCAAAGGGTGTGAAGAGTGAAATACTGGACAGACTAGCTGATAGCATGTCAAAAATCACTGCCTATCCAAGTAAAGACCTCTAAAGTGTAGCCAGAGCTCTTGTTGCAAAGCCCTCTTGTCTCAGGAAGCCGTGCAAGGTCAGGTAAAAGGATCGTATTGCTGGGTATGCCGCTTGGGATTCAAGATGGGCAATTACTGTCAGAGGATGTGTGCCCTGAAGTTCTTGTAAATAAAAGAAAAAGGGGATAAGGGGGAAACAGCAAGCCACTCAAAAAGTCAAAAAAAGTAGCAATCCACTAATTGCCAGAGCAAGCTATGGGACAAACCACTGTTAAATTAGAGAGGGATCGTGAGAGCATGCGTCTAGGAGTGAGAAGAGAGATCCAGATTTACAGCCCCTGGATGAATTGATGATTGCAACATTCTCACAGCAAAGAAAATAGATCAATGCTGATGAGCCAATCATCTCTGTGGTCATGGACAGATGGCCTGTATTGTTTAGTAAGAGACAGTTAATGATTTGCCAACTGAGTACTGAATAGAAATCCTGATTTTTTCTATTTGAGCAGGGATGTAGTCAGACAGCATGTACTCTGTCTTTGTTGCAGTAATACTTGTCATTTCTTTTTCTTTCTACCCCTAGAGCTCTACGCTGCTCTTATTTTCCCTCACTCATGCCCTTTTCTCTGCCGTTTTGTCATCTGTCTGTTTCAGCTAAGTGCCGACTTCAGTAGAATTCTCACTAAAGACCTGCTGGAGTCATTCTTGGATGTACTAAATGCCTTGGTGCCAAGTTTTTTTCAGAGCTGTACAAAGCAGTTGCTGCATAAGGGAGAAGGTTGACCCTGAGCAGTGTTCTGCATTGTCTTTAGAAGGAGATACATACCGTATGGGGAAAAAAGCTTTTCCTATTAATATGTACTAAAATTAGGATTCTACCTTAGGTAATGCATTCACCTACTCTTGCCTCTTTTGAAGGACACAAGCAAAAACAGAAGAACAGCTGCCTTACTTGGTCCTCTGGCTATCTCTCAGAGGATTCTTCCAACATAATCGGGATGTGTGATAGGATGTGTAAGACACCGCGTTTACAAATTTCATACAACTCTCAAGATTAAATTTGACTATGGTAACATTTTTCATGTCAATTGGAGATATTCTCTCCTGCTCTGCATCAGGCACTGTTTCCACAAGGGTGCTTCTGAGATCATCAAACACACATACATACACACACAGGCATACACACATACAGAAAAACTTTCTGGACTTTCAGCTATATACTTTACTCATTGTCATAGTGCAACAAAGTCCACCAATAATGTAGACAGTATGCACACATAATTAACACCTGTTGAAACAGCACAGTCTGCAAACCACTGCCTATCGCCTTTTCATTTAGCACTGATACATTTCACCCAGACATATGTAGCTCCATATGGTAATAGCAAGCTGTTATGAACGATCTGAAAACGCCTCCTAACCATATGTAATGACTGAGCTATTAATCGCAAACTGAGCTGTATTGTTTAGACTTTGAAGCTGAGAGCAAGCAACCACCTTCTCTGTCTGTCTACCGCTCCACATTCCCACCTTCTTTGTTCCCATCCCACCACCCAGCACCCCACAGTTGAACTACAAGGATCAAGTGTGAATGTATATAGGTTTCTACATACATACATACATATAAATGGATATAAAACCCCAGCCTAGCTAGCCAGTAGCTGCAGAGATGAACTGACCAATCAAACGCACGCAGATGGAGCGCTCGTTATTGCTGCTGCTCAAAGTTAAAAAAAATAAAGCTCTCCTCCCGCCAGTAAACGGTGTGACTCGTGGGTGTTATTTGTCCCGAAGCTCCAGCTCCCAGCGCTCAGCAGCTGTCTGTCCCTCCGCTCCATCCGGTACATTTATAAACATCTCACACACTCAGAGTCAGAATTGCGACATCGCTCAAAGTATACGTGGACGACTTGTTTTGTGCTCTAACATACAGCGAGCGAGGATGGTGGGAAAACAGTCAGCGAACTGCTTGTGTGTTTGTGTGTGTGTATGTTTGGAGGAGGAAGTGGTGGAGGGGATCAGCACTATAACCCACGTCAGTGCTTTTTGCTAACAGCGGAATGGGCGTTTCGAATTGCACATCCCGGAAAAACGCAAATGGAGTCGTGCTTTAAAAAACAATGTTGAGACAACTTTATGACCTTTCATTTGTGAGTCGAAACAAAGTTAATCCCCAAGTTGAAGATTACCTTTGTATCAAGGTAATCTTTGTTACTCAACGCTGAACTTCCATTTCCGAGTTAAACCAACTTGTGTCACAGTGTGTAAGGCACTAGTACTCAGTTCATTATCAGTTATAGCTAAGATTTGCCAAAAGTGAGACAACAGCTGTGCTTGGTTCCAATTTATATTATAGTGGAGTCACACAATTAGCAATCAGCTAATTCACTGGAAAGAAATGCCTGCTTAGAGGCTACTGACATATTTTTGGCTTTTGGGAAGAAAAACATGGAGCACTTTGGCATTTCCACATCATTAATATTATGTGTTTTATATTTTCATACATTTTACAATTCATCAGATCAAAGAGAGAGGGAGAGAGAGGGAGAGAGAGAGAGAGAGAGAGAGAGAGAGAGAGAGAGAGAGAGAGAGAGAGAGAGAGAGAGAGAGAGAGGGGGAGAAAGAGAAAGAGAGAGAGAGAGCACAAATTAAAGTAGGGAACAATGCCATGCAGGCTTGGGGAATCAAGAAATTAGGAATGCAACCACATTTTTTACAATCAGCAGAGTCTGAGTTTAATAAATTAGCTGCCAACTGTATGACAAATACTGTTTTCTTTGTAAGAAAATTAAATGGGGTGACACTTGACCTTGACTTTTCAAACTGTATTTATCACAATGCTCCATTGCCAAAACGTATTTTCTTGTGTCAGAAAAGATTGTTATGGTTTAGTGTTTGAATATATACATAACATGTTTATATGTTATGTATAACATGTTTCACTGCCTTGCTCATCCATTCACTAATAATAGAAAATCAAAAGTTTACACAGTAGTGAGCATTAAATTAAGAATATGAGCATTTACCAAACATCATTTTGATGTGTAGTCACCTAACTGTACTTTTCACATATATAACATGTGATACATTGCATTGTGGGGCTGTTAGTAGAAACTAATGTCATGTCATGGGTACTACTTTTTTTATTCAGTTGCAGAATGTTTGAGGTCACTATATTGTGGAAAAATGTACACACTGACATTCATAGCCTGGTTACCTGGCAAACTCTGTAGGCATGACAAGACTCCCAAACTATCCCTCTAACCAAAGTAAAATTTGTCTAAATTGGAATAAAATGTCAAAAACACAGTAATTCTGCCAATACCATGTTACCGTGGCAGCTGAAACCAGTGCCCACAACTTTAAACAAGAAACTGGTTGGTATTCACTTAAGATATGACTTAACCAATAAAAAGTGAATGACATTGATTCCTTAGCTGTCACTGGACAGATATCTGCAGTACTTGAGCATTATTCAGAAGCACTCACTATACCATAATGCAGTTAATTGATTGGAACCCCTTACATTATTAATAAATACATGCATGATTTAGTCAGGAGCTTATTCAGGTATCTCATACACACTGATCTCCTCTAAATGGTTCAATAGTGAGCGGAGAAAACATGAAAAGATGAATGAAATGTTGCCTGGTAAAATGACGTTGGAATCAAGCCGTCTCTAAAAAGGACTGTCGGCCATCTTATTATTCCTACATGCTGTAGGTTCAGTGTGGCTATTTTACTTATATTTCATCAGACGATCTCAGAGATATGTAAATACTAAAATGGAAAAAAGACAGAGGCAGAAGCTGGAATTATGGTTCCTCCTTTTTTCTGTGGCACTCTGGACTGAGACCGCACTAAAACACATTATTCCAAGAGTAAGTAGTAATAAGTAAAAATAAGTACTGGCATCTATTACACTGTCCTGAAGTCTTAATGTCTCCCAGTGCTTCAAAACATTCATTTCAGCTCAAATACAAACCAGCCTTCTATGACTAAAATATCCCAGGGCACGCACTTGAAAATATATAAATATAATAAATACCCAAAGCTAACCCCAAAAATACAGCAATCATCCAACCCCAGTAGATATGCAATCCTTGACTCTTTCTCACAATCTATCTCCTGAGCTTTCCCTACCCCCTACCTTTCTGCTCCTATCCAAGCCCCCACTGCCCAGCCCCCCTCTCCTCGATCACCTCCTCCTCCCCTTCTCCTCCTTCCTCTAACAGATCTGGAGTCTGGAGAGACAGAGAGCTGCAGGAGAAACAGCTGCTCCACAGAAAAACCAATATGCGCAGCTCTGTATAGATGTGTATACATCCACATAATGAAACAACCACATAGGTCGATTGTACCTGCACTCCAAAACAAACCGTAGAAGTGTTTTCTAATGCGCCACCTCTATCAGCAGTAATCGTAATAAATACATATGATTTATGGTGTGTCAACACTGTAGTTAAGGCACAAAAACCACTTGCCTTGGGAAGGAACATGGTTTGGGTTAAAACGATCGCTTGAAATGTGGTGTGGGTTAAGATTACTTCCTTAAAGTTACACAACATTCTTCATTGTCATGGCAACAGCAAACACCATAACAATCTAAGTTGCGGTTTTTGAAAAACTGTCCCAACTGGTGGTTGGAAACGTGAACAGGAAGCGAACAGTGGTCTCCTCCTAATATAAAGATTTGTCACCTTGTATTGACATCATCTGAGCTGTCACTTGCCTGGGTCATAATTACTACAGATGCTAGATGGTTTAAACATAACTATAGGTTGTTTGTGCCCGCTGAATTTTTGACCTATACTGTCAGTAACATAATATGAACTGCACCCAAGTAAATTCAGTCAGTTTTGAAAGAGATGGTACAACCTAAGTCAAGTTTCAATGCTTTCTCTTTCATGGCAAAACATGCAAATTGTTCGCCTCCCCGTGACGACACTGTACCATGAAAAGTGAAAAGCTTCACATCATGAATGTCTTTGGATTTTGCTGTCCAAATGAAGTACATCTTGCTTACCTGCTAGGAAATCGTAAAAGTAAGGCACCAGTGAATGGCTGAAAAACGCATTATAATTGCACACAACATTCAAAATAGCTAACTTTCTGTGGGTTTAGGGCATGACAACAAAATGCTTTTTATTAAGTATTAAGGTATTACATGTGTCAAATTTTGTTCATCAAGGTAACATGTGCCACATGGGCTGCTTCCTTGAAATTTAGAATGGGGCACTATTGAGCCTCCATATGTCTATGACTCAACGTGGACATACAGATGTGTTTAGGTCTTGACTCTTATCAAGCATGATAAATTTGGGGCAGATTGGACGATGTACATTGGACATTCCTGTTTGGTGGCGAAACATGCAAATTGACTGGCACATCATGTCAAGTCGCTTTATGAAAACCCAAAACCGCGGCCATTTAGCATCGCAAGGTCTTTATATGTGACTGACCATGAGGAGTTTGTACACCTGTAAATGGCAAAAACTGTGCAAAAATGGCTGACTTCCTGTTGAACTTAAGGTATGACTTCAGGGAGCTTTTTTTAAAGACTCGAGATATTACATCTACCTACTAAATTCTGTTCTTCTGCATCAAATTTAAAGACAGGGGCTTTGACTTCGAAAATTGTTAGGGGACACTATGAGCCAATTTGCCACACCATGGCCCAAGATCCATATCAAATATACATTTTTGTCACATATGATGCATGTGCAACATCTTGTGTGTTTTTGAGCACCCCCAGCACCTTAAAATGCATTTTAATTTGATGAAGAAAAATAATAAAAGAATACTTTTAATTACAATAAGACCTTCACACCAGTTGGCGCTTGGGCCCTAATGAATTTCCTACACATACAAATAAGGACACATGCATTATCTCAGCCTCATAACTATGACACGAGAGTTTGCGGAATACACACAAACCTTCAGAAGACACCACACACTGCTTATAAAGGAAAAAAAAATTCCTTGCATGTCCTCCCCAAGCTCCCCTATTTGAATTTCATTTTCTGCAAAGAAATCATTACTCAAAAAAAGTCCCAAGGCAAACAGATTTTTTTTTTGCATGCAGGGCCATAAATCTATTTTATGTTTGGAGAGCCAATTAACTCAACATAGGGACTCACTTACCAGGGATAAAGCTCCCAGTTATATTATTTGTTAGGCAACATTTTTACTCTTTAACTTTTTCTTTTCTCTTGCTCACATTCAAAAAACCTTTCCTTCTGCATAAAGTGGCTCTGTCTGGCCTGAAGTACCACGGCAAAAGCTTCGAAGACACCTTCATGTAAGATCTGTCACATGTTAACCAAAGGTTGACCTCTGCAATCTGAATCTGTATCAGACAGTCATTTATTTGTATTTTTGCAAATATCTTTTTTATCTAGAATGATAATTTTGTCACTGTCATGTTACCCTAACCCTAACCCCTAACCCTAACCCTGTTCTGTTTCCTGTGTCTTATGTCCAACCTGCACATATACTTTGCAGAATATGTCACATGTGTATGTTACTATTTTGGTCTCTCTATTAAGTCTGTTAAAGTTATTAGTATGCTATTTTACTATTATGAAAAAGGCAAAAGAAAGGAAAGTGTGATAGAGAAATGACGGTACATGTGTGCTGGGCATATACAACCAATCAAGAGGCACCGCATTCTGACAGGAGTTTATCTGCTGTATTGCACACACTCACTTTACATGACATGCCCACTTTACAATACAAACTATCCCACATGGATATTCTTATCCTCACCCTAAACATCTCACTACTCATGCCTACATACCTAAACCTAACCAAGTGGGTATGTCATGTAGCAAAGTGGGTGTGTCATGTAAATACTGCAGGTCCACAGATAGACCTAATTGTTTTTGCGTGTGTGTGTGTGCGTGTGTGTGTGTGTAAAGATGGCTCCCTGCACCGGTTCATCAGTTCTTGGATGTTCTGACACGCTAATCCTGTTGATGTACGTGCAGAACATATCACTCGTGAGGAGCAGACATTAAAAACCAGCTAAAAGGATTGTGTAACCTCCTTTTTAATCTCCTCCACTCATTCTATCCCTCGGTAAGAAAGAAGACAGGAGGAAGAGAAAGAGAAAAAACGTTGCTCGGAATAAGGAGAGGGCAGATACAGAGAGACAAACGGACATGAAGCAGATTAGGAGAATTAGTGAAGTGGCAGAGGAGCTGGGTGAAATAGAGGTTGAACAGCTCTGAGGAAATTGTCAATCACACAAAAGTGCACTGGGTTGACTCAGTTCCTGTTGTTGCCTCAAAATTCTTGATTTCTCTCAATTGCCTTATGACAATAAAGCAACCAAAATAAGTGTTTTCAAAGGATGTATTTATTTGGTTCTGAGTGGCAGCATAAAGTGGAAAAAAGACTTTGGCACTACATCATTTTGAAGAATGGTGATCAGAGTATTTTAATAAATAGGTTTAATATGGGTGGTGCAGATTCAGAGTGCAACAATAAGGAGAACATGCTGGTACAATCTAACAAACTAATGTAGGCATACAATATTAAATCATTTGAGAATCAAATAAGAGATATGTGTAAACGTGTACAAGCATTACACTGTGTTTGGTTTTAAGATTTAAGAATATGTGCTGTAGATATCTTTATGACCTATAGAGAATTTAATCAACTGAAGGAATGGGAGAGAGGTTCGGTGGAGACACAGGCCAAAAAGTTGTTACACATGTTAAGAAAAACAGATGCAGATGCAGACATGTGCACTTTCTCTTTTGTTTATGAAATACGTAGTGTTTTTATTGAAAACATTCCCACGAATAGCTTATGCTCATTTAGTTTGAAGCATGCAACATAACATAGAGAAACTGCTCTGAGCTATGTCATTCACACATGACATTGTGCTGCGTGGTTTATACATAAAAATGTCATTTCTGATGTCAAGTGGGCACACACCATGAACTGGTAGCGCCATGCTAGCAGCAGAATGTTGGTCAGTCTAGCACTGTGGTCCAGACTGAAATATCTTGACAACTATTGGATAGATTGTTATGAAACTTTGAGCAAACATCCATGGTTCCCAGATGATGAAACCTACTGACTTTGGTGAACTCTTGACTTTTTCTCTAGCAGCAACATGAGGTTGACATTTGTGGTTCAGTTAAATATCTTGACAACTATTAGATGGATTACCATGAAATTTACAGCAGATATTCCAAGGTCCCCGGAGGGTACATTTTAATGACTTCTGTGATCCTCTGACTTTTTGGTTCTTTAGTGAAATATCTTGACTACTATTGGATGGGTTGCAGTGAATTTTGGTACACATGTTCAAGATCCGCAGAGTATGATGTATAATGTGTAATGATCAACTGACTTTTCATCTAGCACCACCATTCTGTTTTATGAACAATTATCAGCTATACTCTGTGTTTAGTGATAATTAGATAATGTTTGCAGCACGCTTAACCAACACATTGACTCAGGTAAACATTATACCTACTCAACATCAAAATAGTAACATCATCAATGTGAGCATGTTAGCATATGAGCATTTATCTGATTTTATTTTAAAAAGAAATTTGGCCATAGATGACTTCCCCCCTGTCCGGATATCATATATCAACTAACTCATATTTTCATTATTTCATAATTAACCAGATCAGCTGTGACATAAATGTTAACTTCATCATTATCATCAGGGTATGTTTATGTGCTGAGGAATTACCATATTGCAGTATTTCATGACAGGCTATCATGACATCATAGCCATGTGTTGTCTGCTCCTTGGTTGCAGTCACATCCATCTATAGAGGGGAAAACCCTCTATGTTGAAGCTCTGGGGAGTCAGTTCATTTGCTGCACTGATTTGATTACCATTTAATAAACTGGGTTATAGTATCTCAACTATATCGTTTACTTCACATTTCTGCAATTATGGCAGGTTTCCAGGCTACATGGGCAATTACTATCTTTAGTTTTCACTGACTGGTATGTCAATGGTAGGCGTAAACCCACAGAGGTTCAACATGTTTCATTTGGCGCACTCTCCATAAATTGGATTACTTTACAATAAAAATAAAAAACAGTTCCCCTAAATATTAATCTTATTATATTATTTCCTCAAGCAGATATATCATCTGTGTACACACAAGCATTAAAAACATCTGACATGCTAATCATTTTTGAGTACATTTTATAATTCACTTTTCATTAAACCAAGCTTACTCAGGATGTCTGCATGATCCATTCATTACCTGAAAATGCATTCAGGGAAGTGTGTACTTCCTGAGGGCGCACAATGTATGTGGAAGGACACAGTTCTTTGCAAAATAAAGTTTACTGAAGGTATCGGGTGGCTGTACTTTGCACTCTCATATGCAGTCTTACATTTGCAAGAATGGAGCGCTCCTTCAGTGTTCTGATAATGCAAGCCCTGTGTGATTAAATCTTTTTGAAGTCTAAATAAAATGTTTATGTGTGTGGGTGTGATGTCTGATCTTACCACCTGTTGTTTTGTATAGCCTTCACTTTATAGACTATGAGCTCTTCAACCTGTTGCCATAAAGTCATATAACCATCTCAGATAAAAGTTAAATGTGTGTTGTAACTAAACTCAATAGGCACGTCCTTTATGCAAAGCACCTGCCAATAACTCCCAAATTAGCGACGAGTGTGAAATGACCACAAGCTCTAGCAGCACCAAAACTGCTTTAATTATTCCGAACTGACCAGGAATTCCTTCTGGCACGGATGATAATAGAAGGTGGAAGAGTAAACAACTGAGAATGTTATGTGCATGACACTAATGAGGGACAGGCGAGGGGACACAGTGAGGTGTGTGACAGGGCGTTGACAGTAGCAGGTTGAAACGGCAGTGGAGAGGAGGCAATACCTAGGGACTGTTGAGCACAAAGTACAATGACCTACATACTGAGATCAGTGCTAACAACACCTCCCCATAGGGATCTGACCTCCTGCAAGGAGGTGGCTTACAATCTGGCCCTGTGACATAAACAAAGCCTTTCTTTATTACATTTAAGGCCCGTTCCAGGTGTGAAGCATTTCACTGACTATTGAGACATTCAAAACACTGGCTTGTGATTCAAATCCAATAGAAAATCACACACACACAAAAACCAAGCTGTTTGCGCTGTTAATTGTGACAGCTATAGTAGACACCTGAATCCTTTAGATAGCAGGAAGTGAATGCCAATGAGCACGAGGATGAGAAAATGGTACAAAACCAAATCAAGTCCTCTTCTTCTAAATAATGGAGAGAGCTGGAGGCAGTAGAAACGTGGCCCTTTCTCTCCGGGGCAAGAGTCCTTCGCATGAAAGCAGAGAAAAGCCACACACACACACACAGACACACACACAACCCTTTAACCCTCTCATTAGTGTAATCCTGCATGAGAAGAGTAAATTGTCATGAATAAATCCACTTAGAAGCCAGTGAATGAAAGACTTTCACTGTGGTTGCATTACCATTTCAATAAGCGTGCCACGCTGCAAAACGTTGGCAGTGTTTGACAGAGTAATTGGGAACATTAACGAGTAGATAAAATATGGTTAGCGGAGGGTAGCCTGCATGTAAGTGTGTATGTGAGTGTGTCAATTAATTTTTTGTCCGGACAGAAAAACCAACACATTTCTAGATTTTTCCACTAATAAGGCCTATGAATCCCCCTGAAGGAATGAGATTGGTGAGAAAGACTTTGTGGGCTTTGTTTGACATAACAAAAGAATTGGGAAGCAGACAGCAGTAAGACCTTGAGAAAAAAATGTATTCAAGCAAACTGGCCCATAGAAACCTTTGTTTGAGCAGTATGACCTCAGTGATGGTGTTAGGAAAATCACCCTGGGCTAGGTTGAGTTCTAAATAAGCACCTTACTTGAACTGTACACAAAAAGCAAGAGAGGGGCAAACTTCAGAGCATGTGCAATTACACACTGCATACAGAGCGTACATTTGATGCTTAGTGGGCTGCTCTTTGTTTAAAGTAAGTCATATTAAATCAGCATCTACCCAAATTCCTACCTGGCCTTTGTTTGTGAAAGAAGAGAAAGTGGGATAGAGATGGAAATAATAAAAAAGCAAAACCCAGGAGAGATGCTTCAAGGGAGGAGTGCACCCGGGTCACAAAGAGAGGCGATGGAGAAGAGGAGGAGGAGGAGGAGGAGGAGGATGAGGAAGAGTAGGTGGTGGGGCGGGCGATGTATTGTAACAAAGAGAAAAGTGAGGAAGACAAAGAAATACAAGCACGGGTAGAAATAGAGAAACAGACACAAAAGAAAGTAGAGCGTACAGTGAATGCAACATTGACTAGACGACAGTCACTGCGAGGTAGCGCATTTGTTTTATGGCGAGGCGGGTGCCAAAATAGGAGTAGTTATGGCCCAACAAACAATCACGTGCACGCACACAAATCACACACACAATACAGTACACACACTCACAGTTACTGCTATGTTTCGCATCATAATGTACCCTGAGGTGCCCTAGCCCTATCCCTGTCATCAATCTGAGAGACAACTCAGGGCCCAGGAGAGAAAGAGGCTCTGGGCAGGTATGCAATGCTCTCCAGAGTGACAGGGGAAAAAATAAAAAAAATGAAAAAGGGGGGATAATACAAATCAGACAGAAACCAGACAGAATTATGGGCTGTTTTCACACAAATATTTAACAGTGTGGCATTATATTCCAGGTCATATTACACTGATTGAAAGGCATAGATTGTGCAGTAGGATACACACCATAACACAACAATGCTTTTATTCAACCGGGGTAAATAACATTATCGTGACGGTGAAATATGCTGACAGTGCAGGTACAGATAGCACAATCACATGACTCCAAGGCTAGAGGCTGCATTTTGACACCATCCAATATATTATTTCTTTAATAGCTGATGGATATGTGGAAAGATGCAGAATATAGGCAAAAAAGGCATGAATGAGTGCATTGTGTCAGATGATTAATATTAATAATGATGTGTGCAAATGAGGTGATGTAGTAGGCACAGCACCAAATTACCGCTATTCAGCTGATGTGAAACAACCGTGGTTTCCCAGCATCCTTCCATCCATTCCCTCTATTTCTGAATCCTTCATACCCCGCCCATGACACATTCTGAGCTCAGTGCAAACATACATCCACAGCTTATCACCATCAACATCTGATCTTGTGAGAAGACAAATAAATCCACAAATGCAATATCTCAGTTGCTGCGCGTTACAGCCTGGAAAACAGTAGTCTTTGGCGCAAACCTCTTCCAGTTATGGAGAGGCAGATGATTTAGGGGAGGAACGGGAAGAAAAATCGAGTATAACGACAAGCTTGTTTGGTTTGGACCGAGCTGCACCAGGGAGGAATGAATGGGGAGAGAAATGAATGAGGGGTGAAAGATGAAACTTTAATGATCCCTCTGGGGAAATTGGGTCATTGCAGCAGCACAGGGAATGCTACAGATAAGAACAGAATGAATGCAAGCTGTTGTCGATAATAGAAGTAATTAAAACAAGATAAACATAGTAAAGATTATTCCACAGAGAGGGATCCATTTATATATTAAGTGTTTGTGTTAGAATGTCAATTTAATGAAAATGTCAAATGGGAGAACTTAGAGGGTTAAAGCACATGTGTAAGTGTCCGTTGTGAGATGCTTTAATTATCAAAATTTGCAGATGGAGCAAACATTGCAGAAGAAGGGAAAGAAGAGAGTGAAGACAGATTGAGCAGAGGAGGGAGGGAGTTTGTGCTGAGTCCCCTAGCCCCTTTAATTGGTAGGAAACAAGAGGTCTCTGAATAAACACCCGCCACAAGAGAGAGCCTGGCTCATTTTTCCTCTCCTCCTCGTGCTATCCTTCTTTTTCTCCTGAGTAGTTTAACCGAAGCTAACTCTGAGTAGTGCTCCCCTCAGAGTTCTTCCACCTCCTCCTCCTCCTCCTCCTCCTCCTCCTCCCTCTCCGCACTTCCCCTTCACTCGTCACCGGCCCCAGCTGTCTGTCCTCCGTCCCCTCATGTGTATCTGTCTGTTGCTGGGACGACAAACTAAACACCATCTCAAGACTTCCAAATATAACAACAAACTGCTCTCAGAGAAGCTATGATCCCCCCCAACTCTGCACCTACTACACTCCATCTCTGTCTTCCTGTTTCTCTCTCTCTCTCTCTCTCTCTCTCTCTCTCTCTCTCTCTCTCTCTCTCTCTCTCTCTCTCTCACTGCTGACCTGCCATCTTACCCACATTTCTGCTTTTTGGTCTTCTCCCTAATTATCTCACGGAGGACGAGGTAGCCGCTACCATCCCCCACCCCCTCTACAGCCTCGCTACTGAGAGACCCTGATGAATAATTTGACGTTTCTCTAGCCTTCTCTTTCTCTCGACCTTAAATTGATTATTGTACAGAAATAACAGCTAAAAGAGCAGCCCACTGGGTAATTTGTCTTTCTGACGAAAGGATTCGATGAATAGGTATGGGGGAGGGAATAGCAGAAGGCTCAAAATGATATGCAAAGGAAGAGAGAAAAAAGTGATTATACGTAAAAAAAAAGAAAAAAAATTGTTGGTGGATGCTTCAGCTGTCTTGTTTCTGATAGCTCATTCCGTTTCATGTATTGGAAAGAGTGGACATTTGCATGTTTGCAAAATATGCAAATCACATAAGATTCTCCTAGAAAAGTGAGCAAAGTGAGATAAGTGCATCCCTGAGAAGCATCTGTAATTACATGAAGCATGTCAGAAAATAATGCTAATACAGCAAGACACATCCCTGTCATCCTCTTTCTCCATCCTCTTCTGTTATTTCGTAAATCCCTACCACAAACACTGCTGCAGCCCCGTGGCTACAAACATTCATCTGTCAGTGTTTGATTCTGCGTAAATATGACTGACTGATGTTGCTGTTGGATGATGCCAGCCTCCAGGTGTTTTCAATCTCCTTGACAATGACACTCCCATTGGTTTGGCATGGCAGACTCTAGTGATGACAGGGATAGAGGGTATCATTTGGGCACCACAGGAAAGATCACTAAGTATGTGTACAGACACCCTGCCTTATCATTAGCACGAGGTATGCCGTGAATAAGCTCTGTTGAAATATAAGCACCTATCCTGACTCAGTCCTTTGCAACATTTGGTGACTCACCTTACTGGATGGGAGCAAATTAGCCGACCAAGATGAGGTCGAATGCTGTGCGTCATCCACAATTTTGGTTAAGGCAAGTGCACACCTGAATATATTTTTTTGGACAATTACCGTAATGCGATGTTGAAAGTTCTACATTTCTTGTATATGTTCTGTCATGTAGCTTTTATTCTCTAACCAGAGCAAAGCAAGCTGAATCAGCCCCCCTACCAGCTCTCCTCTCATATGTACCGTACGCCCTCATCATTCTTCATTCCCCCTTGTTTTTTTCCTGTCTTCCAACTTCAATCTCTGCTTACTCTCATCTCCTTTGTTTCCTCCAAGCTATCTCAACATCTCTCTCTATCGCTTTGCTCCTCCTTCTATATTCTTTTCTTCTCCGCTGCTTCCAAGCCTGCTCGAAAATCTTTCGGCAATGCTAGATTTCCCTCACTGATTTTTAGGCCCACGCTTCCCTCTTTTTTTCTTTTCCTGGTCCTGTTGTGCATTCTCTCTTCCCCAGCCTGACCCCCCCCCCCCCCCGACTCCCCTCCAAACCCTCCTAATGGATCCCATGTCAGCAGAATACCAGAGTAAACCACACAACTGCACTGCGGCTTCATGTCTGTCTCTGCCTCAACGTCTCTCTCTTCTATGTATAAAAAAGTGTGAGTGAAAAAATGAAAAGAAGAACTACTGGCTGGATATTACAGTTCAGTTGAAAAAATGAGTGTAACATATAACACACATGAAACTACAGGTGCACTCATATTTGTCAATTAAACAGATCACCTATGAGATTTGACCTTTGTTTATTCTATTATTTGATGAAAACTGTCTTTGCAGCACTGTCTTTGTTGGATTTAATATTACTAAAGTGTAGCCATGGAAGCTTTTGCTAAAGATAATAATTACCCAGTTCTTGTATGTTCCAAAGTAACTGCTGTTGCTTCTGGTAAACTCAGCACTTACTGTGCATGAGAGGAGTTTTCCTCATTTTGTGCCACAATTTGTATTCCCAGAGGAAATTACAGGGGAAATATGCTAAATAAACAATCCTGTCTCCTTGAAATTACATTTATATACTACAAATTTGCAAAAGAAAGTATGTTTTGTTATTAATGCTATGCTGTCCGGATTATATATATTGTTTTATCCTCATAATAAAGACACGCTAATCAACGTAATCTGGTAAACCGCAAAATCTTGCTACTGAATGTGTAATGTATTCAGTGAAGTCTTTCATTCACTGTCCTACAGTATCTGCTACTGCAATACAATCTTCTTTTAGTAACTAGCTTGATGGATATGTTTAGGCAACTCAAAGCATTTGGTTAAGGTTAGGGAAGGACTGTGGTCTGGGTCAAATATAAAAGTCAGCGATAATTTGAAGCACTTGACTGGACATGTTTACTTTATTAACATTTAACCGAAACCACAATTCTTTCCTAACCTTAACCAAAGTACTTTTTGTTACTTAAACTGAACCTCATGCAGGATTCTACTCAGGATTTTTTAAATTAGACAGCGTTGTCAGTCCCATTTTTTACATATTTGTGTCCCAAATGTGACAAAAAGAAAGAAAAAACATGGAGACCTTCTGGGACACAAAAGGCTACAGAATTATCACAAACAAAGGATGCACCTAGATGAGCGGCTTGTCTCACTTAGGTTTTGATTAGGCATTTCAGTGAGCTGTATTGTCTTTTATCCTTTTAAAACCTGAAATGCATGTTGTGTCTGAAAGCCATTAAACCCTGCCAATCCATTTTTATTTTATCAACAATGCGCTCTCATCTTTGACTGCACTGACAGAAGAAAAAAAAAAAATGCAGATGATTTTGGAGTCGTGGGCGTTGATTCTCCGTTTAAAACAACAATGCAATTTCACAGTTTTTTTCTCTTTCACGATGGTTATCCTGGCAAGCTTCATGTGGCTTTTCATTACAGAGACAAACTCAACCTTTGATACGTTTTTTTTTTTTTTTGCAAAAGGTGTGCATGCAAACAGCAGGACGTTAAACAAAGGTATAGCTCTTTGCCTTGCTGCCTCGCCTTTGGTTGAGGAGTAGCATGTGCAGGATGGTAGAACCGGCTCACGGGGACAAGTGTGATAGACGACCCGATAAGGGACCGGCAGGTACAAACTGTCACGTCTCGGCTGGGCTCGGCACTCCACAGGTACACAGAATCACAGACGAGCCCTGGCAGTGACAAATGGACCCAATTTCCATTTATTTATCTATCTGTTGTGTGGAGCACAGAACACATGCTGGTCTGCCCCCCCCCCCACCCCACCCCATAAATCTTTATCCTGTTAACACAACACCAATATACCGACACATTAGCCCTCCCGAGCAGCACAGACTAATCAAGCATGCCGTCACACAACGCGTAAGGAACATCAACACGTTGGCTGTGAAATTACTAGCAAACACACATCAAGCGGACAATTACAAAATCACTGCAGAAAAGTGACCTCACTTATTCACATATGCGTGTACGAATAATGAAAACAACATTGCCCACAAAACAATTCTAGAGAGAAAAATGGAAGGGATGCACTTAAAAAATAAATCTGGGGCTAAAGCCACCTCGCTTATAATACGATAATAAGTTTCTGCTCTGGAGATGGAGGGGCTGGAGGAAAGCCAGAGGGAATGATGGGGTCAGGGGCAAGGGAAGACACACATTTATACTGTTTAGATTTGATAAGGCGAGGAAATTGCTGAGAGAGGCACCCACTTCTAGGGGAGAGAAGCAGTCTGCCACTCTGTCTGGGTGACTCCAGCAGGTTTGGCTCAGAGTGAGGAGGCCTCACATGACACGCTGTCCCCTCCATTATTAACCTTGCTGACAAAGCTCCCCTCCTACACAGACATCTACATCATCATCAAGCCAAATCGCAACGTCCCATCTATAAACACTAGAGTGGATTTAATATTTCTTTCCTCTGCAGGCCAGCTCACTCCCTCTCACTCTTGTGCACAAACAAAGTCGTTTTACGGCCTTAATCGCACGCCCCCTTCTCTCTCGATGACATTAACACGCACCCACATAAACTCTCCCTGCTGGTTTTGTCATATAACCTGACAGAACACCAACAGATTCTTTTCTTTTTTTTTCAATGCCAAGCAGCCAGTGGTGTGAATGGTTGAGCCGCTGGATTTAATTAGTGCTGCGCCCATATGGATTAGCAAACAGACAGGCACACGCAAAACGGGAAAGTATGTCACATTCCCACCTGATCGTCTCTTAACATTGCCCTCGGTGGCGTGCATACACGGATGCACACATGAATACACACACCAGGGGGAAAGGAAAGGAGTGGTGGGAGGCGTGGGGGAGACTTCATAATCAGGTGATTCATAATCAGGTGATTTCATTGCCGTAAATTTAATTGGTTTTAGCAGTAGTGCAAGGAAAACGTTAAGGTTCGCTTGCTGCACCATGTGTACAGAGACAGCTGCTCTGACGGAGGAGGTGGGAGGGAGCAAACTGAACATATTGCTAAATAGATTATTTTAAAAAACCAGCGAGCTTGATAAACAACATACTGGTGTCCTGGCAACACAGAGATCCAGGCGGATGGAATGACCTGCAAACACTTGGACTTTGTCAATATTCACTTTGCCTGCTATTTACTTGTTCTGTAAATGATAAATATAAAATACAAACAAACAAAACTGATGATGTCAGATGATGAAACTTATTTTAACAAGCTCCTGCAAATGCATGGGGCAGAATTTGTTCAACTTTGGCAAACATGTTTAACCTTTTTTTGTGTGTGTCACCTATTGGGATTGTGTTCCACCACCCTGTTTTACAGCATTCTATTAGTAGGACACCACATAGTACAAGATGAATGACAGTAGCAGATATCTGTTGTGAGTTGGGGGTCTTTTCTGTTCAAGCTATGGCATGACAGATGTTTTATTTTATTCTACTGTGATTTGAGTTTTTAAAAAAAACAATTATTTGATATGCTTTTAGTATCACCAGTTTCTTTTTTCTTATGTGGCAGCTGTTTGCCTCATGGATTAAAAAACAACACTTATTTCAGTGCAAAGCGGGGGTGGGGGTGGGGGGTGGGGGGGTGGGGGGGGGGATCAATCGGACTAAATTCAAATGTGTCTGTACTAAAGCTACCCTTTCCAACTCATCTTGTGCTACTGACCATTGATCAACTGAAGCATTGACAATATTTCAATGATTCTGTGTTTTTTTCTCTGAGGGTAATGTTACCAGTGGAAATTAATGAGGAGAAACATATCCACTGATCTGCACCAAACTTACAAGGCTCTGGTGTTTCTGCTCAAGTAATTTCCTTCACTAAGGTGTCTGTTTGTCATCTTAAGGCCTGCCCAGAAGTCAAATAACACACTCCTCCCACAATGAGTTTCTCTGATTGATTTGTACCATGTCATTTTCATCAATTTAACAACACCCTCAGCACATCAGCCTGAGAAAATAGCTGTAATAGGGTAATATGGTGTCGTTATTCTTTACCCTTACTAAGGCTACTTATACTAAAATATGGTATTTAGTTTCAGCTGTATAAATAGTGAATAATACATAGCAATATATGCTACGTAATGGTGGTTAAGGCATTTTGTGCAGTTAAGCTCTGTATGAATAATAGCGTAATCCGCTGCAATTATGGACTGATAGCTTATAATTAGCTCACTGTAATCCCTCCAGCTGTCTCTCTCTTAGTAGACTCAGCACTGTCTGGATCCAAATAGGAAGAAATGAGAAAGAGGGCAGTTAGGGATAGGGATAACCTTTTCTTAGAAGATATTTCTGGCATTGTGGAACCAAATGAAATGTTGTCCTTCACAGTCTGTGGAGAGTGAGAGAGTTGCTTTTATGTCTCTATAGGCACGGATGTGTAGAGGAGAAACTCAGGACTCAGGGTTAAGGGCAGTGTTAATTATCATTTCTGCTTCAGTTTGTAGTGCTACCATCTCCCACCTCCCACACAACAGACACTGAATTCCACACATCATATCAAGGTTTTCCGTCTAGCCATGGTTGACTTCCACTTTCTTAATTTTTACTCTACTGTCTTATATCGCAGCATGTGTCCAAATTAATTGGTTTGTTGTGCGATGCGCTGTTTTATTCCGCTCTGCTTCATATACATATGCAGCTGCTTGGGGGGTTTAAATGAAAAGCAGGAGGTGAACATACCTTTGCAGCAGTCTTCCAGTTATTTACGAGGCAAGGAACACTAAGATTTACTAGTACTGAAACCCCTGATTAGCCACAGTAGGTGTTCAATGCTGAAGCTAGCCCATGTTTAATAGCCTCCATTGAAGCGTACTGACTAACATGCATGGGCTGTTAAAGTCCTGGTGTTTGTGAGCTTGTCGTTCTGTTCAGTAACCAAATGGGAGCGACAGGGAGGGCTATTAAACATGGCAGACTGTGTATACTGTAAACAACGTACAGCACATACCCCGCTGTGTGTTCATGGGAGTGTGAAGCTTCCTTTACTTCTCTCTACCAGAAGCAATTTGGTTCATCTAGCTGTGCTGTTGCTCCTCAGAACACACAGCGAGGAGGCATTCATATCCATTATGGTTGTTTGTTTTCCCAAAAGGCATAGAAAGTTTAAATTGTAAACGCAGTGGTGGAACAGAAGAATATAACTGACTTCATCTGTTTTTTTTCCCCTTTATTTTGTTGTTATTAAAGGGTGAGTTCACACAAATTGAACTACTTTATACAAAAGGCACAGTGAACACTGTTTCTGGAAATAGATGAACTCTTAAAATGTAACTTTTCAATGATAAACATTCCCCTCCATTACATTTTGGTAGAGGGAGAAGAACATATCCCAAAAACTGGTGTAATAAAACAAAAATGATCTGTGTGAGTAGACACCTTCGAGATGTAAGTGAAGAAATACATCTTTTGTAGTTTTCATTGAATTCAACTTTTAAGTACTATGATATCTCCTGAAGAAACACGTTTCAATTAGTTCCAACTAGGAGGGTTTGTGAACAGTGGAGTCAAAAGGCTAACCCAACAGATAGGATTTCATTCGTATCTGCAAGTAAGCAGTGGATACTCTCATCCTTTCCCCTCTCCCCTTAGTTCTCCCCTTGCATCCCTTCCCACTATCCAACACTCCCTCCATCCCCCATGGCGGTGCGAGGCGGGCAACAGTATCCGCTCTATTACAGAACCTCTAGAGATATCTGCCTTCTCAGCATGCAGTGGAGCTAGACGGTGAAACACGTACACACACATACATGTACACACACACACACACACACACACACACACAGTGGATACCGCAGATCTGTGATAATCAATGCCAACAGAGCAGCAGCAGATAGAGAGGCAGACCCAAGGCCAAGTTCTACTCAAACAAGCACAACTCAGAAAGAAAATACACTAAGGAGGGAAGAGGGAATATGAGTGCTCTGACCCACAACATTTACAATTCTTTTGTCTGTGTACGGTACTTTTCATATGAATTCTTTCAATTTTTACAGTTTATTTATTTGCACAGAGGCTTATTAAAATGATAACACATGGAGAAAGTGAACACCGCATTCGAGATAAACAAAAAAACCTAGAAGCAAAGGAAGAAAATATGATACAAAACTGCAGGTGAATACAAATAAAATGTGCTTTAAAAAAAAATGCATGAAAAGAATGTGTGAAAAAACTAACCTCTAATTAAATCAGATAAAACGCGTCAGTTCTACCCCTGATATGTTTGCTTTTTTTATTTTTAAAAGGTACACATACTGAAAAGAAAATGCACGCCAACAAAAACACCACATGGCTTCATCATACTCTATTTATAAATGGCACTTTCTGTGAGTGCGAGAGAATAGGTGACAGCCAGAATATAAGACATCAGACTGACAGCACTCCTACATCACACCCGCTGTCGTCCTGCGTGCTGTCAACAAACCTCAAGGAAAGACTGACAAGACGCGCAGGTGTCCGATGGCTATTAGTGTAAAAACTTCCTCATCTGTCAGTGACGGGGAGCAGTTAGCTGTCAATTAAACAACCAATCATCTCGAGAAGCATCTCGCATTTACAGCGGTAGAATTGGAAGAGAAAGATACAGGTTTGTGTCTGTTTGTGGTGGGAGGATGTGTTGCTCCATTGCCTGTCGACTTCACCGTTATAGTGACAAGACATTTCTCACAGGAGTATTTGACATACACACATTTGGTGGGAGGCCATGAAAAAAAGGCTTGCACTAAAACATCACCAACGAATAAAACAGATGGCAGAGGTGAATATTGTGTTTTCCACAGATGTCTTATTGGGAATTTTGAAGCCTTTTTTTTGCAGCTTTGACAAATCCAGACATAAAACTCAGTCATGCACACTGAAAAACATGCAAGCTTACTACTGCAAAAAGACTTAAACTAAACTAGCGCTCATTTAAAATCATGTTGCGGGATACATAGATAACATTTGTTGAGGTTATTGTGCTACTTAAAATACCCACAGTATCAAATTAGATGTGGGAGATTTGCAGGAATCTCAGTCTACCCGATCAATCCAATTATCAATTCAGCTATGAATCCTGGCTCGCTTCACTCACTCCAAATGAATTCAGTAAACCTTTAATTAGCCAACTCTGCTCGGGGGCCGCTGGGATAACATATAGGAATGGAGGCTGGAAAAATACATCCTTTTTATCAGCGTGTGAATCTTTCATGAGAAAAATGCAAAAGGCATCCAGGAAAGAAGGTCCAGTTAGCTTACGGTCAATAAACTAGTCAGATGAAAATCAGACTCGAGTGTGCTTAATGAGATCTGAAAGAATATACTGTACATCTAAAATACTAAAAATATCAAGGACATTCCACATCAGCTCACTTTTTCTCCACTGGCACTCAGGGGTTAAAATACCACATTACAGAGCACTATGTCTCTTTCCTCCTATTAACAACAAGGCTGAAAGGACAAGGCTGCAGAATGCAATGACAAAAAGGTACTATTTGGTGCCACAAAATCTGGTATCAAATAATAAGCCACGAAGCAGACAACTTAATGGAAATATACTTGTGTTGTTATGCTTAAAAGCAAACCACAGTGGCACTGCGCAGCCAAGGCAATTTGTGCATTAGGGTTGGAAAACATACCTGTCACTCATCTGCTACTATACATAACATGTCTTTCTAGAAAATGGTGGTGCAATTAAGTGAATAAAGCTGCTTTTCCTCTTGTCAGTTTTGAACAGATTCTGATCTGTTAGTTTTATGTCATTATTTTACTGATTGTTATTATGTTTAAAAAGAAACATGATTTCCTTACAAAATCGTCCTCATCTTTATCAGTCTGGTTGCATTATTTTTCAGCCTCTGTGTGCATTTTTTTTCAATGCTAAAAATATTTGAGCAATTTGATTCATGATCAATAGAAATCAATACGTAGCTGCTGTAAGAGAAGTGTTTATACCGTCTTATGAGCAAAGAGGTCAATGAGAGGAAAGTCATTCTTGGTTTTATATGAGCCGATTGATTTTTTTGCTATGTGGAAACAAACAAAAATAAATCCAATTGTATTCTATACTCAACCAAGCAGTAGAATATGAGTGGCCAAGCATAAAAGTTCCATTCACATAGTAACAGGTGGTATTTGTCTCATTTTCCACATAGAGCACTGGGATTGACACACATACACGCACATGCATTCTAGTGGCAGCCCACTTGCTGACAGGTTGTCAAACAATCATATCAGCTGTTCATCCCCCTGACCTCAGAGACATGGGGCACAGCAGCCATGATCGCAAGCGCGAGACACAACAGAGCCATCAGCACCACTTCATCAGAGCAGAGAGGCAGTGCTGAAAGTCCCATATAGCATTTACTATCCCTCACTGAAGTAAATTAGATAACTGGGAAAAAGCGGCTCAATTAGTATGCACGGTGTATATCAGCTTAGTTCACTGCCATTCTTAACAATAAATACATATCACAACAACATTAGTCTAATGCGAGAGGTGAAAAAAACTACTTTAACTGCACATTTTTCACTGTGACATTAAAACCTAAAAATGTGTTCTTGGATTGTTTTCTTCCGAAACACAAGATAATGTATTAAACCAAAAAAAATTAATCTCAGCAGCATAATGACATATTTTTCATGCATGATTGTGATAAATTGCCGGTAGATTGCTGTTATGAAAATGAGTCGAATCCTGACGTGCTTTGCATAACCTGTATTAAAGATATGGGCGGGGGAAAAGACACAGATTTATGTCCTGAATGTGGCATGAAAAATAGAAAGGCAACACATCTTCGAGTGCAGGTGCATTAACTGGTTTTCCACGTACGTGCGTGTGGAGGGGGCATTTATATGTGTGTAAATGAATAAGAAGTCCCAATGCTGCGGGCTATATCGCTCTGAAGATCCTTTTAATTATCTCCAGTCCCTCTTCTGTGTCTCTTGGTTTTTCCTCTACCTCTAAGCTTCATCCACTCCTTCAGCTCTTAGTGCCTCGTCTCCTGCTGTCTGTATTTGTGCTCCTTTGTTATGTCTCTGCAATAGCCTTGGGAAGTCTGGGAGAAACAGTAAAGGGAGTTTTCCGCCGAGGACGATGATAAATTAAGATAGGTTGGGCAAACACAGACAAGGGTTTTATTGGCAAAAAGAGTTTTGCATGATGAAATATTCATTACTTTAATATTTTATGACATTTTATGATAATATACTTTAATATGTTTGAGAACGGAATGGAATGTATACCTGTAAACACCTATTGTTGCCTGTAGATACTTGTGCTAGATGGCAGGAGTAACTCATTCATTCCACACTGTCTCTATCGCGCATAATAAAACTGAGACCTTGAAAATTGACAAGAGAAATGGGGAATTTAGTTTGTGGGTGTGGAAGGAGGCTGCCAGCTAAGCAAACACAGAGACTGTGAGTATGAATTATTACTACATCCACACATAGCAACACAATTAATTGGAAAAATAATGAAAATGCCTATTTGAGTTCTGCAATGTCAACATCACAAGACGCTGTTGATGTCGAAGAGATAAGAGGTAGACAAAAGCGCGGCCCTTTGAAGTGGAGGTGTGGCGCTACGATTTATTGAACCACTTTAAGTATTGTAAAATTAATCTAACTTAAATTGTTTAAGCATTTTCCACGTGGTACATTATTAACATTAATAGAATAATAATTTAGTATTAGTAACACAAATACAGACAAAGACATGTTTTTACATACATCTGCTTCTAAATACTAGACACCTTACAAAGACAGAAACACACAAACAAACACACACACACACACACACACACACACACACACACATACACTTTGTATTTTGTGTGTATGACACTGTTAAAATGGGAAACACATCACTGGTCATCAAAGCTTTCAATAAGAAGCTTTGGCAAATCAGCCACAACAGAGACTCCATCACAAACCTGTCTGCACATTCCAAAGTATTCCCAATGGAGAGAGATGAAGAGATGCTCCAGAAGGAGGACGGGGGGGAGGAGGAGGAGGAGGAGGTGGAGGAGGAGGAAGAGGGGGAGAAAATGGCAGAAAATAGGGGATGCAGAACTGACAGCCAGGCAGGCACAGGAATGGCTGTGGTGCTTTGGAACTGTTCATCTCATTATTCAGCTTTCCATTGAGGAGCCACTCCTCTCTCTCTCTCTCTCTCTCTCTCTCTCTCTCTCCCTCTCTCTCTCTCTCTCTCTCTCTCTCTCTCTCTCTCTCTCTCTATCTCTCACTCCTTGTCCCATATTTTGCTGCATTTTTATAAATCACCACATCTGCAGCCCATTAGAGAAGATACCAGCATCTTTGGTTTTGGTGGGTAAGCATTAGGAGCTGTACTGCATAAACAGCCTATTACTCTGCTGCTACACTAGGAACTGCAAGAATCTCTGGTTTCAAGTGTCTGTCACTGCTTTTCAATGGAGTCATTTCTGTGAAATATTAAGTCTAGACAGCCTGATAATGTTTCTTAAAATGTTCTAATTTGCCTCTTTTCACCAGCAACATTATTTAGTACGGTGTGCTCAAATGCTTAGGTTCATAATGTACTGCTTTATAAATATCATGTTATCTCCCTATCATTTTACATAATAGCATCTTATTTCATGCAGTTGACATTTAGCCTTATCTCTAAGATAAACCAAATGGAATCAAGCAAACCTCTTATGATGAAATACATGGTGTAAATGCATTAACTTGAGTACAACTTTACGCTCATTTATTATGCTACATATCCGCATCCTCCTGACTTTGTACTAGATACATTTACATTGTAGTATAAAGTCAAGAGGTTGTGATATGTAGCATAAGAAGCTAGCAAAGCCCTATGAATGGAAGTGTATTCCAAACATGCGCAGTTGCGTCTGCCTCACACAGAGTAACTCTCTGGAGACTGAAGACGTGATTGCTGTTTCTAAACAAACTAACCTTAGTATTCATGGTGAGGGAACATGTCACCCAGTGCAGCAGTGTGGCTCATTGACATGTTTTTAATAGTTTTTGGACGACAGGTCTACGGCACAGAGGAATAAGATAGATCAGTCTTTGGTTACACATTCTATTGAATGCGATCAGTTTCTTTTTGGTTTGGTTCTGCACATGAAAGTCGTTGACAATGAAAAAATATAGAAAATGTCCCACTATATCCTTTAAATCACCATCTTAGTTCACTTAAGTTGTATCCTGATTCTGACTTTAGCATGTTTTTGTAATGGAATTTTTAAAATCTGCATATCAGTATGAAAATCTTCACTGTGTTAAGTGGTGCTAAGTTTTAAGTGTGTCAAGTGGTAAGAGCACTGCCTTATGTGAAGAGCAAGCATGACCTTTAAGATTATTGGCATTATTTTTAAGCAAAAGAGCAAATGGTGATGAAAAATATGTTAGAATACATTGGTTTCATAACTGTGTAAAACATCCAATAAATACTGAGTTGAATCACCCTGCTATTTAGTCTGTCTGGCCTTCGCAATATTTGATTATGCTAAAAGCTAAGTGCTTGCCTCTACTTGATCATGAAAGAATTTTGATTAGCTTAATGATAGTCCAAAAAGTTTGGAGTTTTAATCACAGACACTAACAACCATCAAACCACAATTACACAGCGCACATCTGAGAGAGAGAGAGAGAGAGAGAGAGAGAGAGAGAGAGAGAGAGAGAGAGAGAGAGAGAGAGAGAGAGAGAGAGAGAGAGAGAGAGAGAGAGAGAGAGACAGAGACAGAGAGAGAGAGAGAGAGAGAGAGAGAGAGAGAGAGAGAGAGAGAGAGAGAGTCTTCATTATCCATTGTCACTCCCTGAAGGGGCTGCCAGAGTTGCACTGAGCTTAATTATTTTTAAATGTCATTACAGTTAACTTTTACCGGTTGATATGATACCACACAGCAGACACAATAAGCAGACACAATAAAGAAAAAAGAAAAAGAAAGAAACTTTAGCAAATAAAAACTGACACAAGGTCAAAACGAAAAAGCGGAACAACCTTTGACCCTCAGGGGGGGAAGAGAGAATTAACCTTAAGCACAGACATGGCTGGTGGATGCTGTTGACTGCGGTGGTATGGAGTGACAGATAGAGGATGGATAAGGCTAATAACTCAGCTCTCCTCTTCTCTCTGTGACAGCAGGATTACTCAACCATGCTGTAAGCCTTTAATACTTCCACACTGACAAATTCAGAAGCAAAATAGTGGGCGCACTTGACATGTGCTTACCATGGCATAGTTTATGTCAGCACCGGGTTTGTTGCAAGTCGGAACTTGATTGCTTTTTTACCGTTTATTAATTTCAGTTGTTAGAAACACCTTTGCAGCTAAATGCTTGAGTTTGGCCATCCAGGAAGCTTCTCTTGACATGTTACAAATCAGCAACCGGAGGGAATAAAATGCATATGACTTTAGAGTAACCTGAGACAGCAAGCAGGGAGTTTTATTGGAAATGGATAAAATCTAGCTGCGTTACAGCTTTGAGGCTGCAGGGAAATGCAAGCGGCGCTGAGCGGGAAAACGGGGAGAAAAGATTTAGTGTCTGGAGAAATGGGCCGAGCCAAACAGAGTTTCTCCCCCTGCAACAGTCGGAGCTGAATACATTACCCGCAACAAATGATATCCGACATGATTTGGATGTCGGAGAAAAAAGAAGAAAAAAAATGGAGGGATATCCAAAAGCATAATGCATAATGCAGCTCATATATGAGCACACAGGAGCATTCAAATCACAAAAGTCTATCCTCTACAGACAGATTTGTTGATTTGACTCTCCCAGGCTGCTTTTTTCCTCCTGTGGCTCGTCTCTCTCTCTCTCTCGTCGTCAGCAACTTATTCTCCGAAGATAAGCACAAAAAGAGAGGAGAGGAGGAGGGGGGGGGGGGGAACATGCACGCACACATATGACAAGGCCAATAAAGAAGGCTTCACATGTGTGTAATGTGCAGGAACCGTTAACGGCGCTGAAAATTCACAATGCCTCCCAGCTCATTATCAGACATAAACCTAGATTCAGCAGATGGGCTTTTTTTTGGTTGTTGTTGTTTGCTTTGTTTTGTGTTCTTGACAAGGCAACAGCATGTCTCTATCGCAAAATGAAACCTCCTTTTGCCACAAAAGGTAGAAAACATATTAAGGGGGCTATAATTAATGGTATAATTAAATTATCTGACATATAATGCAGATTTGAAGGTCAGTCCTTTTTCCCCCCTGTGAAAGCAGCAACTGTAATTTAATTTGACTCATGTATACAGGACAATCCCGACACACACACACACACAAAAGGAACGGCTTCACATTTTGATAATATTGCCACACACCCAGGAGCCATATGGTCTTTGTCAGGGTCTCTTGAGTACTTCCCCTCTCCTCTCCCTTTACCATGCCGCTGCAAGCCAAACAAACTCTTTCCCTACGTCCTGACACTCTGGCGCAAATCTGGCTCTTGGAAAAGCTGAGCCAAGGGGAATATAGCGACTAAAATTGTTTAGATAATACTTGCAGTGCACTCGCCCCAGTCTCCAGACTGTAAACACAAACCAGCTGTCCCTGGAGTGTGATACTTATTCACTGACTGATCTAACCATGGGCCAACTGGGAAAGAAGGGAGCGGAAAACAGGATGAGGAACAAGAGGCTAGTACGGCGTTTACAGACTGTCACAGACAATTGGAAATAAACACTGATATCTGACTTTGTGGCTGTGGATGAAGAGCATTTACAATGTGTCAGTGTTTGTCTATCAAACAATATCACTCCTCATCCATATGGAGAGAAAATGACAACTTTTCTGAAACATACCGCTCCACTGCCACTTAGGATCTTTTACTGCGTTTATCCAGAGCGACTACAGAAGGGATGTTGTCAGCGGCAGTGACAGCTATTTGAAGTGAGGAGCCATTAGTTAATGGATAGGGGCAGGCAGAGAGGGAACCTGACCTCTGAGAATCCTCCTCTCCCTCCGCTGCCTCGTTCATCTCCCGCACCCGCATGTTTCCAGCATAAGATTACAATCAAAGAGGAGCGGACAGGGAGACGGACCAGGGGTCCCACCTCAAGCTGTCAATCTCACAGTCTGACTGAGCTACACATATCCCATGATCCACTTCAGAGAGCACGGTGTTACTGTGAACATGTCTGTCATGTTAATGCAGTCATTTAATTACCACAAGCCATCATACGTCCTCCTCCTCCAGCGTTTCCCTCTTCAAGATATGAAAACAAAACAAAACTGCATATATTTAGCCTGTTCAAATATAAACAGTGCATGGAGAATATGTTTTATCTCATTTATTTTAGAGGAAGAGATCTTTACTGTATGCGCTGATGCACAGAGACTGTTCACATAAGAAGCATTTAAGTTAGCCAGTTGGTTGACAGGAGGGTGGGATGAGCAAAAAAAAAATCCTTTTATTGAGATAAAAACTGTTTGTAAAAGTCAATTCTTCCCTTTTTCTTCTGCTATTGCACATGCCTGAAATTATGTAGACACATACTTTACCTCATAAGTGATATATTGTTGGAAAATGCCAGTATGTTGCTATATTTTGAATTGATTTGACATCCAGCTGTGTCTTGTAATTCCATGTGGGATGGGCCATATTAATTGCCATGATGTGGAAATAAAAATAACCAGTGAATAGATAGACAGAAGACTGAATGGGGACATTTCTGCCTTTCTCTCCATACCTTCACATGTATGAGGAGAGGAGTGGTGTGGCTTCATGGTTGTCTTTCCCTGTGGCTCATTACTACACTGCAGTATTGAGGCTTCACCTTCATCCCAGTGACAAGGAACACTTTCCTCTAGCAAATGGCACTGTCCAATTAGTTTAAGAATACCATTTATTCCTCTCTCTTACTGAACCTAAAAACAGGTCTACTATCCAATAACCTTTAGAGTACACAGGCTGTGACTTTGCCTTCACCTCAATAAAGCGCTTCATGATTGAATCAAGTGGCTGAGGTCAATAGGACATATGTTCATTTCCCAGGGTCCTCTAGGGTCCCTGCAGGCAGAAAAAAATATGCTGAGTGTCTTCTGTGACATTTATAGGATAGGAACTACGTTATATGTCTTTTTTTTTCATTTAATCTTTTTTACTTTCAGAAAGGGCTCCACTGGCGTGTGTGTGTGTGTGTGTTTGTGTGTGTGTGTGTGTGTGTGTGTGTGTGTGTGTGTGTGTGTGTCCGTGTATGTGAATGTGTGCATGTTGTGCGTGTTGACACAGTATTTCAACCCCTCGGTCACGCTTCAGGCACCAGCACATACTACATCTGTCACTGTCTCTACCACGTCACCTCAATTTTCTGCAAACAAGTTTCACTTCTGTGCCTTGAAGGACAGACACTTTTTGCTCTCTCTCTCTCTCTCTCTTTCTCTCTCCTCCTCTGCTTCCTCCTACTCTGTCACTCCTGTCCTGCCTCCATCACTTTACATCTGTCAGCTTCTAATGCTGTCTTTTGTCAGCCGTCTCCCCACTTTCCATCAACTCTCCTTCACTTTAGTTAGCTCATAGAAGCATTTGAAAAAAAAAAGTTTACTGTAAATTTATTTCGAAGTGAGTGGAGGCGTTTATATGTAATTGATTTCTCACTGTAGCTTTCACACTTAGTTTTTCTATAATATATCAAATGACTAATGTTGTGTGGGTTTCTTGTCAATGCACAGCTGTCGCCAAGTCCATGAACTCATCAAATTATATAAAGTGACAAGATATTCATGACGGCTAATCATTTTAATTAACTGTGACTACTTAATGTTTATTTGTAAGGACAGGTGCATAGAATATTCATGGATTAACCTCTTTAGCTACAGTCATTTGCAATACTTATTCTAATATATTATTGCTGTTATGGATCATAGATTAATTGGTGTAGTTAGCATATTCAACTATAATACATCTAATTTTGGATCATAATTGCTTTACCAATTCCTCTAAGAAATTCTAGGAAACTTTGTATCTCTAACATGTTGACTTTTCAGGAACTACAGTGAATATCCTGTGTATAAATAGACACACATTATTTAAATTATAAATTTGCAATTTTCACAATGTCTGTCTTAAAACAATATCCAGATGCCCACATGAAAACTGAAAGAGGTTTTCCTCTCTGAATCATCAGAGATCAATCATTCCTTCTGTCCATACTGTTCATTAAAATTCAAATACATTTCCAAAATCCACAGTGTGCTGTGAAGTATAGCAACAAAAAGAGAGACTTTGGCAGTAAAAGAACTATAATGTTGAAATATCTACTTGTTTTGACTAATTTTGATGGTTGAAGTTTCATATTAGGTTCAGATATATTTTTGCACATAGGGGAAACTGTGGATTTTGGCCCCATCGCTTTCATTGCAAATGCCTTATGAAGAGATCGTCTAACGGTAAGTAGGAATGATTATGGCTAGAGAAACCTATTTCAATGTTCATGTGAGTACCTGACAATTTGAGTTTTAAGACAGACTAGAAAAACTCTGAACCCACCCTCCTATTTAGCATTCATAAGCAGTATATAAACAGGTTGTACACTTCTTATAAATGCTAAGTGGAGAGACTTTGAGTAAAGTTTTACCCAGGAGCTAACAACACAAGCAAAAACAACTTGTGTTCTCGAAACCCAATCATCCTTTTGAATTCTCTTTCCTTAACAACTTGTCAAAGCAATCTTTAAGCTATTTAAACACTATACACGAAATAGATGAAAAACGATCGGACAAGTCTGTCCATTGACAGAGTAAGGTCAATCCTCCTTTTAACACTCTGCAGGCTCACAGTCCTCTCTTAAACTCCCTAACTCAGCAGCATTTGCCAAAGGGGGTTCTGTTTTACTATCCAGCCCCAGGGTGATCCATGAATCTGTGTGACCTCTGAGGGATGAGGTAGGGAGACATAACTCATCCAGGCAGCTTCAACAAGTCCTCGCTGTGTTCCTGCTCGACCTTAAAAACCTGGCAGTAAATTCAGTGAACTCCAAGTAATAAACTCTCCCCCAGGAGGGCTTAGCATCTTGGGGTAGAAGTGCTGATCAAGCATTACCGTGATACCGTTTGACCATCTCTTTCATTATAATTCAAAAGGTGAAACAGACACCAGAGGGGTATTATTATTTTAAAACCTTTGCAAAATATCTGCCCAGGAGACCGAGCTTGGGCAGGGCTCTGCAAGCTGACACAGCTGAGCAAAAAGATCGACAGTAAAGGATGTGGAACAATGTACTGTGAGGGTATGGGTGCTTATCACCAACACTTCCTTCTTTCAGTGCATTATTCATTCTTGTTATTTTCCAAACCGACTCCAGTGTTTTTGGAGTTGCAGAACCTGTGCTCCATAGGGATTCACAGACCATCTGCACTTACCCTATTCTGATGGTCGTAAGCCCTGACCTTTTTGCTCTCTGCCCTCTGCCTGCTTCTCTACAGGCTTCATTCCATCACTCTAACTAATACACACACACACTCACACACACACATTTGGCTGCTGCATGCAACCTGGCAGATTCCAAACTGAGACATACTGCAGTGAAAGGCTGTTTAACTGGCAACACCACACACTTGACACTTGCAACTCTACGATTCAGCGAGTCGACACTGTCACCTGTTAGACACACACTCACCCCCTTGTTTAAACCTGGGGACTAAAGCAGACACACAGCTGCTGCTTGTCTGACAGGTGTGTCACATAGTGAAGTTTCACCTGTCCTTAAACCATAAAAATGACCTTTAAACCATAATTGGAACGAAAGTAACAAAATAAAGCAGGCTTTTTAAATTTAATTACCGTGTTTTATATATAATTAGATCAGCTGGAGTTCAAAGCATGGAAACAATCAATGCAAAGGAAATATAACAAAGACTGTGATGCATTGTAATAAAAGTGAAAGTATTTCAATGGGTTTTTTTTATGTGCAGGAAATAATCCAAAGGTTAGCCTGCTACTTATTTCCTTTAAAGATAAAAACTCCTGTTATCATCGTACCGAAAGCGCAGTGAGAGATCAGGAAATGATTTACAATATTTAAAAGGGCTCAGATGATAAATGCACGGATATGTGCATAAAAACACCTGGGTATAAGAGATAGTGTCTTGTTTATTCTTGGTCAAAGGTTTACAGATCTGACAGACTTCTGTCATCATGTTTGATTGCGGCCGCTTTTATGTTTTGGTGCATTCTCTGGTTAATATTAATCATAAACCATGCTGAGTGAGGTAATGTGTGTCCATGTGAGCTTTATCTTTTTTTATAGGACTTTCTAAACAGCTGTAACTTACTGGCTACTTCCAGAGATGCATTGTGACTGATCGCCTGGCCCAGGTAGTTTCGGGCCACACAGACATAGCTGCCGTCGTCTGGCTTGCTCCGTCGTCCGTGGACGATGCGTAGGAAGAAGAGGGAGCCGCTGGGAAGCAGCATACGGTGGGAACGGGGGTTGTCACGGTCTGTCTCAACGCGCTCCCCATCTTTGTACCATTCCACTGTGGGGGTTGGACGTCCCTCTGCCTTACAGTTGAGAGTGGCTGGTTCCCCCTTGGACACAATGAGGTCAGAAGGGTGCTCCACAATGCGGGGAGGGAAGTCTTCCTGCCGCAGACGAGACCCTAGAGGAGAGGACGAATTTAAAGGGGGTAAAACAATAAAAAAGAAATTAGTTCTATACACTTTACCACCAAATTAGCATTATAATACATACTGTAAATATCAAAGGAATATGAAAAAACACACAACAAAGAGCCATAATGAAATTTATCAAATAATCCTTCCATGCAAAACAAAGTAGTACTAATCAAAACAGCATCTGCTCTGAAGGAATTAGACATGGCACATTATTATTACTGTTCAAGTGCCGTGTATTAACAATAATCCAGTTTGACAATATAATTACCACACAATTACATGTCACTCATAAAATGTTTTGCTTTTGCTTGAGCAGTTGGAATCCCATGAGGCATTGTAAATGTGTAAACAATGCTGACATGTGAATTCTTCAGGATGTAATATCTTTTGAAAATATGACTGGCCTTAAAAACTGTATTTGCACAACAGCTATTGAGAAAAGCTTAAAAACTGGATTATGATAGGATTATAGTGTTATCTGTGAACTTCAGTGACACGACACTACACAACACAACTGCTCATTTCATTTTTTTAAATATTCAATAGTGGTCATTTTTATTGAAGAAATGTCTGCTTCTAACAGTACAGGAAAACAGGAGCTTCCGAGTGTATTATAGTATCAATGTACAGATGTCCATCCTCAACATGAGCCTTCACTCTAATGCAATAGCATGCATGTATGTCCAGTTGTGTGTGTTCCTGTGTGTATAGTTACTTATGCTATAGGTTCACCATTTGGGGCCAATTTCAACACAGCCTCTGAAATCATTAAACCACCCATAAAAATACGAATCAATACCTCCAACCACCATATGAACACTAACAACCACAAAATCACCTTTAATCCCTATATACACTGTTGAGATGTCAATCATGTTGGTCCTCTCAAAGAAACGGTGTAACAATGGCTCCCTGTGAAGCAGAGGACACCACTAACCTCCCTAATGAGATCCAGGTACACACCTCCAATGCCTCTGTACATCTTACATTCCCTTCAACTCTTTCCAACCCCCCAACAGGCACATACAACAGCTCCCCCTCCAACCAAGTCCACACACAGACCCACTGATGCTCTCTCTTCTCCTCCTTCCAGTATTGTTTAAATCTGGTGGATTCTGCAGAACAGCTGCAGGTGTTATTGTTTTACATAGATTAGATTTTTAGTCACCTTTAATCCTAGACCAGAATGCTCAAGCAACTGTGCTAAAACTGCAAGAGAAAATATAGAGGGAGAGTGAAGAGGGACGGAGAAGATGAAGGAAATGTGGCTTTAATGTCAGTCATGCAACCACTGTTTACCTGTTTTTATTGCTGTGGGAACACTTTTCTGTCCTTTCATGCCGGTACAAACACCAGCTTACGCAGCCTTCAGCAGGTCACGCTTTAATGTACCAATGGCCCTGTAAAGCAGATAATCACTACCGTGCTAGAGAGTGATGAGCTCCTCTACTCCCGCTGCAACCAATAAATCCTACACAGACAAGCATTTACCCAGAAAGATAACACCTCACACACATTGTGAAATGGGTGTGAATTTGATCCACTGGGTAGTGTGGTAGATTATTTGTGTGTTTGCACAAATCTGAATTTACTGTATTTTCCAAAAGCTTCAAAATGAAAATGTGATCTTATCTAAGAGGTAGAGTACAACCTCCTACCCTAGACAAAAAGTCTGGAACACTAGGCATTTGGTAGGTGCACAAGCTTATCATTAAAAACTCTAAGGTATGCTGACATTTGAGTGTGTAGCAACTAAAGGGTCCATTATACATGGATGGCAACCAGTATGACGAAAGGGATGTGGACTGCTGAGATAAGGCCTCCCAATGCCAGCTACTGCAGTCGTTTTATTTGGTTTTGTATTTTCCTATTTGCCTCATTTGTCTTATTTTCACCCTTTACTGCTGTCAAGCGCTAAAAGGATATATGCTAATGAATGGAACATAACATAAAAGCTGATGTAATAATGAAGTTCAAGAGCATTGACTGTATACTTTGTGCTTAAATGGCAGGCTAATTTTCACATTCAGAATACAGGGCAATCTTAAAATGACCTTACTCCGAAAGCTCCTAACTGGAGAGCAATGCCACAACAGGTGCAAAAGTGTTCCTGCCTCCACACAACCATGCCAGCACACATTTGAAAGAGAATGATGAATTTTTAATCTACATGATGGCATATAAATCCTGTGCACGACTTTTATTTGTAGGATATCTTACACATTTGGATAAAGCTTTTGTATTTCATGTACGCTGTGGTCAGGGACACACACAAGTCCTTCTCCCATTGATATTTAATGGAAGATAAGCTGTCAGGAGATGCATGGGAGATTAGCTTATATGTTACCCCCTTAGTATGCACTCCTCAAGGCAATCCCCCTCAATTTATTGTACAGATCCTCATTAAGCCCTGTGTCCATGTTCTTTGAAATATGTATCCTTAAGATGGCACTTAATTGTAAAGGTGATAAAATATTCAACATCTCTCAAATCAAACAGAATTTTAACCTTGTTAAAGTGCAGCACATCCCCTTCCTTCACAGTCTTCCCCAACTGACTTATACTGCACTGCCATGTAGTGTTGATTGTACAAAAAGAAGGTAATTAACCTGACGTGCCAGATGGTTTGTTACACAGAACTCTATGAGAAGTTGTCATTGGAAACTATTTGGAAAAGGGCAGGCATTGTCAAAAAATACTTGGCAGGTGATTGAATGAACCATCTATCACTGTTTATCACCGTCTTACCTTGGGAGGCAGCTGGATTCACGACACTGATTCGACACAAGCTCATTACTTGAAAACCTGACAAGATGGATTCACGTGTGATCTTGTGATGTCATGATCTCGCCAATCCAGCTGTAAGCAGGTAATTACACACCTAAAAATGTTCCCTAATAAGATTTTGTCACCTCCAGAACTTTTTTTGTTGTTAACAACAGCAACTGAGGGTTCTTTCTTTTTCAGCTTGAAGGTTTGTAAAAATGACACTGGATTGGGAGTGACCAAATCTCAATGGGTCAGGGAACAATTTTGGAAATGTATACACCATGATCAGGACTTTTTGAGAAGTTAAAGACTGGTTCACTGCTACTTCCACCCCAATACAGTGGAGGCGAACAGAATTTTAAACAAAATGATATTGAATCTACAGCCATGCTATCAACTAGATTAGAGGAAAAGTCAGGGGATCCCTAAAGTAAGTAGGATTCGTCCTTTGAACAAAAATTCATGACAATTTAATCAATAGCAGTTGAGCTATTTTTCTTTTTATCTTCTGTAATTTGGGTGATCTGATTGTTCAGCAGCACAGTCTGACAGGGCAACAGCACAAAGACAGTTTCTCACCTGCAGCAAGACAAACAAACTGTGCTCCCAAGAGTTGCAACAGAAAGGATTGTTACCTGAATGAACAAAGTACCACCTGTCATATTTGAGCCGAAGGAGTTTGGAATGATTGAGAAATGATCTTGTTAGTTTCAAGACAATACAAAAAAATACCACCCAAAAAAAGAAAGAAAGACAGGCAAAACCACCAGTTTTACACACTGTCTAGACATTTAAACCTTTAACGGAACAAAATAAACAAGGTGGCCACTGTGGCCTTGGGTCCATGTTTACCAGAGCACACATGCCGCTTTCCTTGTTCTTAATTGTGTTGGGCTGATGCCTAAGGGTCCAAACAGCTCCCTAAGCTCCCTGGCATTACAGAAAGGCAATATCAGCCCGCCACAAGTGGGCCCCCAAAAGACCAGGCTTTATCTGCAAAGGGCCAGCAGCCAGCACACAATCAGTATGCAAAAACATGCACACAGATGCACAATGGAGTACATACATACACACTAAAGGTCATTTGTAGCACCTGTGCTTCTACAAATATGTTTTTGCTGTCAGTCATCCCTGAGGGAGTTCTGTATTCTTGTGAAGATCTAGGAAAAAGGGAATGAAGAGCAACAAATACCGAGAAAGAGGAGCCTGTCTCTTTAGTTGTGTGTCAGTCAGTGAGAAGCAGGAAGCTATAGTATGTTGGCATAACAAACTAGGTATTTTGTATTTTATTCAAATAGGTTTGGTGAATATGCAAGGCAGAAAAGAGGGCATGACAGGAGCAAATGAGGATGAAAATAAGAGATGATGAAGAAGGAAGGCTTTAAAACAACAAATCATGAGCACTGAGATCATAATAAGACAATGTGCAGATATGAATGTAATTTACTACAACATTGGTGGTCTTGGATCGGCCCACCCCAGTGTCATTTACAGTACAGTACAGTATGTATTTGGAAAGTATGAAAGGAGGCTACTATGACTGTTTGGATCCAGACCAAAGAAATATACAGAGAAAATATCACATATCACAGTCAAATAAGCTTGCTGCACTGGGGTCCCTATAGCCGTCAGCTCGGCATGAAAAATTATCTTCAGACAAACTGACAGACACATGAGCACAAAAACTCACAGACTCAAACTTAAACTCCAAAACCTCCAAATTCACATTCTAAAGAAAGTTCAAAATTGTCTCTGTGGTTTTCCCAAACAAGCAATTACAAAAAAAAGCAGCGGCTGACATTTATTAATTCAGAGCACTGCAGACTTAGTGCCACCCTTTGGTGCTGCTGACAGCTGTGTGACGCAGTCAGCTTGATCAGTGACTCTGACACCAAACGTACCAAAGCCATAGTTGTGGAAATGGTAAATCTACACCTGAGGTACTGTGGGATTACCTGTGCTCGAGTGCCAACACCACTCTGGAAGAGTAGCAGTCAGGCACATCTAATAAAGCCAAGCAGATTTTGTGGGAGGCTTAAGAGTGTAAATGGAACAGCTACTGTATGTCTTGTTAAGGCAGTCACTTTTTGTCAGTCCCTACAAGAAATTTGGTTTCTTTCTTAGTGAGGCGTGGGCTAGATTGTGGATCAAAGTCCACACTGTTAAGGGCGAGACAGAAATTTCCAGAAGCTTCCAAGTTCACAGCACTGCTCTTGTAAGTCAAATGACATCATATGTTTGAACAGGCAACCATCCAAGACCAGGTCAACAACAAAATGACAATAGAAAGATTTATACTAAAAGACTATGCTATACTAAGAGCATTAAGGAGACAGACATGACAAAAGATCACCATAGAACCTAGACAGACGGAAGGGCAACTTCACTGAACTAAATAAACACTGAAGTTGTTTTATTTTTAGTCAGCTAAGAAAAATGTCATTTTAAGTTAGACTGGTCAGCAAGTGTCAGGGCGTGATGGATGTTGGGACTTCCCTACATGACGTACAGGGCAAGTCTCAATTACACCAAATTAGTGGATTAAGAATGAATTATAGCTGAATGAATCATGCATCTGAATAAGAAATGATTGCTGTCAGCATTTCCATCCTAAAATATACTTCACAGACAAAGACTAGACTGCTGTATGACTCTCTGACACTTAACTCACTGAAGCAAAACATTACTGTGATATGAGGATGATATTATGCAAGTGTTTGCTGTGCATCACTGCACCACCTTTGGTATTTTAAGCAAATCTCATATACAGAAATGTCAGCAAAACATTCAACAAATCCTCTCTTCCAAGTTCTCAGTAATGTGGATTCAGCAATACATCAAAGGGGCTAAAACAGGTACAGGAACCTGTTTATAAAACTGTGCAGGCTCTGTGATAAAAGGTTACATGCACACAAAAGTAGTAATCATGAAAACTTTCCATATCTTTTCCACAACTCATTTTCTCCTTACTAAAGCAAAATTAACTAGATATTATGAGTATATATGAGCTTGCATGTTTCCCCGTTAACTTTAACAATTATCCATAAATGATAGGTGTAAAAATATGTTATGGATATTAATATTAATCCGCTTGCCATTTAATAACCTGAAAGAAAAAATGACTATTTTAGATCAGATCAGAAACTGCATAAAGCTTTTGTTGGGTTAAAGGTTAAAGATAGATGTGTTGGTGATCATTATGGTTTTAATGATCTGAAACACATCTTCTTAATTCATGATTCATAAGAAATCTTCATAGTGTCTTTCAAAATTCAGATATTTGACTATGTTTCATAACAGATTACCTGATTTGTTTCTACAGTAATGAAATAATTAGACTTTTATCTGCCTATTGGATTTTTGGCAGATATTTAGCTTAGCTTAGCTCCCCATGTAAAACCACAACGTTTTTGTAGGGATTAAACAAACAAGATAACCTGTTAGTAAATGTTCTGTTGTTAGATCTGTTCTTTTACCTTTGGACAAAGTAAGGCTAGTTTTCAGTCTACATGCTAAGCTACGCTATCTTCCCATTTAACAGAAAAACATGAGAGTGGTATCAATCTTCTCATTTAATTCTTCCTATGAAAGAAAACAAATGTACTTCCTTAAAATGTCAAACTACTTGTGTTGCTCATCTCTTGGAGACACGTACTCCAAACATACACACACACACACGTTCATTTGTAAAGTAAAACACAGAAAACCAATAAATGCCAGACATTCTTTCTCAGGCTGTATAAACTACAATTAAGTGGAACAGTTGAACACTGTCATTCACTCAAGTATGTGGGGGAAAGAATGTGAGCGTGTTTCTCTGCCTGTGTGTGGGCCAGGAAAGGTGTCTGCAGCCACACTCTCTCTTACATTAAATCCTTAAGGATTTGATCTCCTTAATTGCATTTGTAGAGGTGATTTTATTCAGATGGAAGTTATTACAAACTTTGTTTACAATGTTATAAATCAGTGTTTCTCCCTTCCGCCACTTTTCAAACAACACAATATTGAATGAAGCAGCCCCCAGAGAGGAAAGTCAAGGTCACAGACATGATAACAGCACTCAACTGCAGCACCCAGATGTTCAGGGCAAGATACGAGCTGAATGTAAGCATGAAGAATCTGCTCGCAGGCTTAACACAACACAGGCTTAAGAATTCATATTACAAGATGCAGACAATGATTTTTTTCATTATCAGTTAATCTCTCGTTATTTTTCTACTTAATCGATTCATCTTCTAGTCTTTAAAATGACAGAAAATTGTAAGCATCTTTAAATAAGCAGATAAATCTCACATTATTGAGAAACTGCAATAACACATCTTCCCGAAAAAAATGATAATCAATAGATAATCAAAATTGTTGACACTCTTTTTCTTCTGATTAAATGATTGATTAATTAACTAATAGAAAGAATACCAAACAGTCTCTGCATTTACATCTAAAAAACATTCCTATGTTTACATCAAATTACTTTTTAAACCCCTTCAGTGAGAATTATTTACAAATATTCATTTCTTTAATGAATCATGAACTATATATTTTTTTACAGTGCAATAACACAATTTTATTTAAGCCCCCCCCCCAAAAAAAAAAAAAAAAGATCTACTTTGGGGTTGCCATCTGTTAAATGCTTACTGGGAAGGTAACAAGCAATAAAGTCCCCCGGACAGAATCAAACCAGGACATTGCTGGTACACAATGAAAATTTGAGCCAACTAGGTCACCAGGACACTTAAACTGGAGAATGAATCCATCAGGCTGTCTATGACACACATGCAGCGGTTTGTTTGTTTCAAGTCAAAACCACATATTGTGCAAATGAGGGCACAATACAGTATGTTGTACCTTTCTTCTTTTTTTTCATTTCAGACATTAAACTGAATTGCTGGTCAAGTATGTATGTACATGTCAGCAATGCCAGTATTGTTAACTGATAATACCTTAAGTCAAATATTGTCAGCATATATTATATGTTTCACTTTTATATACTGACTATATATTGTATATTGCCATAGTGAATAAGGAAGCTGAGGTGTGTGATAGTCAGGAGCTTACCTTCAGTATTTGTGATGAGAAACACCTTAAGAGCATCGCTGCCTGGAAAGGCCAGCAGCCCAGCCGAAAGGCTTATCCTCACTCCATTAAATGTTCAGTGGAAAGTAAAGTGGCTGTATAGACCATTGATTATCATTCAGGCGGAGCTTAAAAGTCAAACTTTCCATGAATAGAACAGACAGTGAAGTGGTGCCTAGGTAGTTTGTTATTATGAAAGAAAAATCGCTAGTCACTATGTGTCACAGTGAAAATGGGATTTACTGCTTTACATGCCTCATCTTCTCATCGCAAAAAAGTTACAATGTCGTCTTTAATATAATCAGCTAAGCAGAATGCATGTTTGACCATCTGTAGTTTATGTTTCTTTCATCTCCTCTGAGGATTATAAGATTAAAAAAATGTTATTTAAATTGTGTTTTGCTAAACTGAATTAATACATTAATATTGCATTAGCTTCATGCTGTGTCATTGCATGTCACAAGTGCATGTCTGCGTGACCTACATTTATTTTCGGTCTTAATTGCGCCCCTGGTAGTGGCAGCCCAGATGTGAACTGACTGTCATACTGTGAAGGGAGAGAGACTTTGCCCACAGCACCAAACCCATCTCCAAAACTGAAGCCCTCTCACAGAAAACTCTGGTGGCTGGAGACTCACTTCATAAATGTGTGCATGCAAACACAGAAACATACATGGACTGTAAGTAAGCAATAGACAGTGCCACAATATGAACAGACACTCTCAACCACTCTTGATTACTGTCACTGTAATAAAAAGCCTGAATGGATGGACACAGCCCTGGATGTGTCTGAACTGTATTGACACTAAAAGCAATCATAGCATTAGCTTTATGAGTCAGAGAGGACATTAATAGACATTAATAAGAGGGTATGTTTAGCCTCAGGGGATTATAGGTCAGTGTTGGGTAGATTCACTGAAATTTTCCTGGCATGTTAAGAACCTGCATAGTAGAAGAGGAAGATGGGTCTCATTTCACCTGGCAATAAGACAAACTATAGGATACTAAAGGGAAATACCCACTTTATACATCTGGTAGTACCATCTAGTTGGAGTAAGTCTGACTTTAAAGGGATAGTTCGACATTTTAGGAAACACACTGTTCATTAAGTATGAAGCTAGAGCTGAAAGATGATTAGCTTAGATTATATTAAAGACTGGTAGTAAGAGAAAACAGATAGTCTGGCTCTTTTTAACATTAAAAACTTGAAACAGAAAGAGAAATGTGAGAAAAACAAGTTGTGATGGACCCTGGCAATGTTTAACATTTGTAAATATTTTATGTGTCGTAATTATTTCTCCATCCTGGAATCTTGTCATCATCTGCCAGGCAATAAATAAAAACTCCAGGAAGTCACTGCACTGCAATGCAATGTAGTTAGGACCAATAAAATGTGACACACAAGATAACCACTGAGATATAATGTGTTAATGGGTCAGCTTTAGGGGTGCTGGTTGGTGTATTCCTTTTTCAACTTTGGAAAGAGCATATTAGCTCTTTCCCATGTGCTAAGCTAAACTAATCCTGGTTTCTCTTTCAAAATGCAGAGCGTAGCACATCACCCCCTCTTGTGATACGTTGGTCCTGCTATCTGAGCTGCCTGCCACCTGTTTGACTTGAGTGCTTCTTGGTACTATGAGTGCACAAATACATTATGCTGGAATTTATTATTTTTTACAAAAACCTAATGCAAATACATCTATGTCCACATGGGAGTTAGATTGACTGATCTGAACATCAATACACCTTCTTCTTCCTTCGGGGTCTAACTGTGCTCCCTCATCAGACTCAGTAAAAAATGGCTAAACCACAAACTGAAATATGCAAATGTGGCATGTTACTCTTCTTTTTCCACAAATTAACACACTAACCTGGCATTGCTTATAAAGAAATGGTGCTAAAATGTGACATGTTGTTTCTAAAAACAGTTTTAAATCTTAAGGCAGTGGTCTGACTGTTTTAAAGACAGCAGTGGGTGTCTGACACACTGGCAGCAGTCGAGCCAGGAAACCAAATGCAAATCTTATCAAAACACAGCTGCTGCTGCTGCTGCTGCTGCAACTGCCACATTGTTACCTTCATAAAAACACAGTCCTCTTTTTAAATATGAGATTTTGCAGCAATCGCTATGAAAAATGTGTGTGTAAAATGTATAATGTATAAATATATATATATTTTTCATTATAATGATGCAATCTGCTAGTTGAGTTGGAGTGTGGCCAGAAGATTATAGAAAGAACAAAACAAACGGGAGTCTTCCCCATTTCAAAGATTTGTATCTAAAATTAATGATGGGAATATTTCAGACACATGAATCACTAAATTAATACATAAAGGCCAGAGCTTCATTATAAATGTACTGTAGACTGTAGACAGGAAATAGATTACCCCCCAAACTCCATCTTATATTGTATTTTTCAGACAGCAGTCTATTACCTGTAGAAAGAGGCAATACTACAAGCAGCAATAAATCACCACAGTGGGAAAAGCCAAGATGTCAGAGTTCAGTGAGGATGAGAATCAGCTTCTGGAACTCCATAATATCCTGACCTCTTTTTTTTTCTCTGCAAACCTGCTTGTGTCAATCACCTCCACTGGGCAAATCTTCTGTGCTCTTGACAAATTGCTTTTCATTTCCATTTTGGTTCTGAAGGGTTGAAGTCTTTATGGAAAGAAATCTTCAGTCCTTTCTTTCTGTGAAACATTTAAAGCTTAAGCTTGATATGCTTTTGCAAGAGATTTTACAGAGGTGATTAAAACTGCTCATCTGGAATTAATCTAAGAATTTGTCTGTATGAACAGCTTTTTATTCTACAGTATTCGTGGTCCTGCTGTTGATCACACATGCTGGCACAGGGCTGGTTGTTGACTTACGGGTATATGGTTAAATTTTGAGATTGAGGGTCCAAAAGAACTGCTATTTTATCACGACAAAAATGATTTAAGTGGCATTTCTGAGCTAAACTGCTCTTCTAATAAATCATTGTTGTGTGCAAAGGTTCCCATTTGAAAATCTTGGCAATAGCTGTGACGATCTGCTGATTGAGGTTCCATTTGTCTGTTAAACGTAATTGAAATGATTTGTCAAAAAAAGGAAAAAATAACTGAAAGCAACAATTTCTCATAAATCTCATTGCCAAACCAACAATGTTTTGGAATAAAACAGCTTTAAAACTCTGGCTACAGGACACACTTGATACCAATCTTGCAGCAATAAAGCAGCTGTTTGAAGTAAGCAGAGCAGTGCAGGTAGTTTGGTTGATTGGAAGTAAAGCTCGAGTCGGCTCCTTTAGTTCTGCAGTGTAAAATCACAAGCTATGGGAACAAAATGTCTCAGTGATTAATGACTGTCTGAAGTTTCCTTTTATCTGCATGTGTTCTTGCATACAAATTCTGAACATGAGTTAATTACTGTATTTCAAAACATAAAGCCACCAAACCGTGCATCTGTCAAAGAGCACACTGCTCTGTGCTCACCTCTTCCAAACACCTTTACAATTTCCCTGTTCGCACTTTCCATTTTACTCAACCCGGAGGCATCTCTTTGGCTATCTTGCCACTCAGCAACCCCTGGTTGTATGGACTTCCAAAAGAAGGCCTTCAGCTACAATGTAACCCTGTACGGCTGAAGAGAAAATGGAATGTAAGAAAGTACAGCCTGCACTCACCATCTTTTTTTGACCATATAAGTTTCGATCTTATTTACACAAACTCTGCAGCTGAATTGGCAGATGGAGCATTGTTGATGAATGCGAGGGGGAAAAAAAGATTAATGCTTTCTTAAGAACTAATCAGTGAGACATCAAAAGTAGTAGGAGGGTAATAAAAGGACACGTAGTAAAGTAATAAAAACTAATAAAAGAACAGTGATACTGTAGATGAAAGACTATAAAAGAAGCTTGGAATATTGCAATTGTGGCACCTACAATTTTATGGGACAATGGTACATCTTAATCTTGGTTACATAATGCATAACTTGTCAGCTCTTACAACATTTCATGTATTTTTACCCTAATTCAAACCCTAACCCTAACCCTCATCCCTGTATCACATTAGCTGTTGAAGCCATGGATAAACTAAATGGATAAACACAGAGTAAAGTTATGTGCTTTGGACAAGATGTTTCATTCATAGTGTGTGCGACATCATTCCTTCTTACATAGTACAAATATCTCCCCCCTGGATCACCCACCAGCTAATGAGGCTGTACGTCAAAAGGCTCCAGATGCTTACAGAGGCTGCATTCCAACATCAACCTCTGGTTACATTAGGTATGTCCTCTCTCTCCCTCATCATTTACTGAAGGCTTACTACTGTACTTCTTACTGGGAAATTAAGGTATGTGTTTGATTTAGATGTGTTCTGATCAATTTTAATATTAGAACTAGACCTGGGTGATATGGAAAAAATCAAATATCATGATGTATTTGACTAGATACCTCAATGTTGATATTACAACAATATTGTAGGGATGACTATTGGTGCTTTCACAAACATAATTACAAGGGGATTTTTGATAAATAGTCATCAGTAATGTGGACATAATGACTAAGTGTGTAAAGACAAATAATACAAGAGCTAGAACAAACTGGTAAGTTCAGAAAATCACATCACTTTACTGTTATGCAGCCTTTAAAACCAGGAAAAACATGTATGCTATATCGCAATATTAATATAATCTGAGACAATCTTTAGTCTCATATCACAATATTCATATAATATTGATATGATGTCCAGCCCTAATTAGAAATAATGTCTTAAAATCAAACCCAACTCCTTAGTTTGATGCTTTAAAAATGGATTCATAACCAACTGTTTAAACAGCCAATTGAACTGAACACAACAGTAACTTCCCATGACATGGCTCCATAGGCTCTCCAAGTTGACACCATGTCTCTGTCATTAAGCTGGTGCCAGAAAATACCTCACCAGATGAGAGGCCCCTCTTAACCTCCACTTCCAAAATATGTTAGGAGGATAATCACATTCTTCTCCATAAGAGGACACTGATTGGAATCTTTCAACATACTAAATAAAGGAAATGTCTCCTCTAAATCTATTTATAATATACTGTCCATATTTTCTTACTCATATTTACAATATATGGCACTGAATGTACCATTTATATTTAGAAGTTGTTGTTTTGTTTTTTAAGTGCACATCCAAAACAATAAGACAACCTTAATCATTTAGCACTGCATTAATTATGTAGTAGCTCAGGTTAATTAGTTCAGTTCAGTTAATTATCTAATACTGCAATATTGCATTCAGGCTCCTGTCTTTTTTCAGGTTGATATAAAGGCATCACAGCTGGATGGTTGTAAATCCAACCATTACCAAAACTTTTAGTGCCATCACAGCTTCAGTCCGTACTCCTGCTTATCTGGGAATGCCATCCTGAAGCAATACAAATGCCAACTAAGAATAGATCAGCTAATTAAAGCAATTTATGCATGTTTTGGGCTCTTCAGTGAGAGATGCTCTGGTGGGAAAACAGGCCTTTATGCTGCAGTCTTCACATAGAGGGCTTTGAACCCTGTCAGTGAGACATGAGACGAATGAAGGAGAGAGATGAGAAGGACTGAGGAAATGGCGGAGGGATAATGTGCTACTGATGTGTTCCATCACAATACTGAACCATTCCTTTTTTTTAAAAAAAGCTAATTTAAGGTTTAATAGTCAGCCTAATTGATGATCTGTGCGTGCTTTTGTGTGAAAATGCATCTCCGAGTGTATCTAAGCGTGAAAGTGAAAATAGGATAACAAGCATATTTATCTATTGATTATTAGCCGCCTGACTGGAGAGGAGATAGCTCACACAGATGTAACCTCAAGAAGCATCTCAGGCCGCCATGACCTTTAAAACTGTGCTTTCAAAATTTTAATTCACCCAATTACTCTTAAACCAAAATCCTTGAGGAATACCATACACCATCATTCTGAAAGCAACCACTGTAGCACCTCAATCATTGATGGACAAGTTTAAGGGTCACAAGGGTACAACTCTTTGCTTCAGAGACACAGTCTGTCTGAGAAAGAGACTATCTGCTCATGTCAGCCCATCTCAGTGAGAGAATGAAAGGAGGAAACAAGCTGGATTCACAGATCAGCCACACATTGCAGGTGTGGGTTCGTCTTTACAATTACTTATAAAGCCTCAAGACTGTGAAAGAGCAGATTTATCTACAGAAGTAATTATCTTGAGTGCCTCAGCACACAGCCATAGCTGGACACTGACCTCAGAAAAGGAAATAGACCAAAAGAGTACAAACAGCCCGGAGAAAACCACAAACCCAAGGGAATGTCTTGGCTTGAAAGCTAGTATATCTAGATGACGTTGGTGGTGGTGATGGTGGTAGAGGGGTGGGAGGGAGGAGGGGGTTGAGGGCAGCGCCTCAAAGTGACAAGAAAAAAATTAAACAAATCAACTTCAGATGACAATAATTACACACAACCACATTTATGTCTGTCTAATGATCACATTTGATTAGAACAAATTGTGGATGGTTGATTTAATACATCACTGATGTGGCAGTGAAGAAACAAACTTATTTGTATGTTTAATATTTAAATGAAATGTTAAACACATGCTTTTATACTTGCTTGATTGAGTCAAGTTGTTTGTTTTTTTTGGCTTTCTTTTTTTTTAGGTTCATGCTTGAGTTTCTATTGCACTTTATGAAAACACCACTGTCTTAATATGAGATTTTCAGTCAACACAATTGAATAGCTGACTGATAGCTGACTGACAGATGAACTATGCTACAATTCTTTTTCATAGAAATGAGTGATAGGAGAGTTTGAGGGAATAGTAGGGGTGTGGGAGGACCCCTCAGGCAAGGAACCTGCTACCTTTGTAGGGCTGGCAGATAGTAATCGATCCTCTCAAAATGAGGAGGTATGTGTGTCTTGGAATGTGTCAATACTTATGTGCGTGACCTGTGTGAAGGTGTGATGACCTGTGAACTTCAGGCCCACAGGCACTTGTTAAAGCTCTCTCTAGCTTCGGTCACACAGGGCTGGCAACTGCGCTCCGTCTCACAGCACCACAGGAAACAAGCGAGTAAACAAGGGGAGCAATCATGAATCACAGCTTTCAGCACACAATATCAAACACACATTAAAGACAAGCTTACGCTAAAACCATTACATATGCATTTATGCACATTCAGTCAGAACCAAACAATTGCAGCAACATCTGCAGGGGTTTGACAGACAACAGACAATCTCAGTAATTCAGCCTCAACAATTCCTGGTGGACAAAGTTCTCGAGAAGTTTTTTACAGCTAATAACAATCTAAAAAACACCAGTGTCAGACAATATAAATTTCTCATGAGCTCATACACTCTGTATGGGCTGACTCTGTGGTGCTATGTATGTCGACAGACACATAATTTAAGGTTAAAAATGTTTACTGTGGCTTTATTTTTATATCGGAACATAAAAACATCGTATAAAGTCAAAACATAAACCTCAAATCAGATTTGATGGATCCCAAGGGTGGGTGAGAAAAATATAAATTGCTTAAAAACTTTAAAGCCACTTAAAGTTGGAAAAAGCAAGCTGCCAACACTGCCAACAAAGAACGAAAGAACAGATGCTAAATTAGCAAGCACCAGCACACCTTGCTTTGAAACCTGAGTAATTTCAGCAGATTCTCAGACAAGTTGAATGAAGCCACATTGTGAATGCATTCTTTTCTTAGTCTGTTTCTTATTCCTACCCCACATGTTTGTGTGTTCCAACAAATAACAGGAGTGGAGATGCTCTCCAACCAAACTGGTCTCCAGTGAAGCTTATTAGTCACATTATTTCAAAGGAACAACAGAGAGAATCTGAAAGTTCCATCCGGCCAACAAAGGAAGCGTCGTTGGCATAAAAATATGTCTTATCAGCCCCATCATCCATAGCAGAGAAGTTCTCATTAGTTTTGAACCTCAGCTCATCACTGTCACCATCACAAAGACTACAGGGAGTTTTGTTCTCTTAGGGGACGACAAACCTTTCCACAATCATGCCATCATTACTTGAGGTCCAGTATTCTGTTACAAGTGTCATGTAGTATTTTGTGTCACAGCAGTCAACCTCTTGCAGCCGTGAGTGTCAGTCTCCAAAACAGCACGAGTAAGTACATGTGAACTCTGACCTGTACACAACTAACTCCAGCGGGCCGGCCAGATGTCTCAGTCAAACTGTTCCCTGTGGAGTTGCTACACACACCAATGATGGAATTATGCTGTGTTCTTCTGGTCTCTAAGCCCCTCTTGTACTTTCTTCTCTGCTGGCAACACATGGATGAGATGATCTCAAGCTCAAATAAGCCTCAAAGGACTTCCGTTATTTATTGCCAAAGTCATTAACTTTGCTATTGGCTTAGTTGCAGTTATCACTAAAATGATGAACAAAACTGAGTTTGAGAGAACAGTTGTGAGACAACCGTCATAAAAAAGAAATACAGGATGTGGGCCTTTTTTTCTTCTTTCCCCCAGTTCCTTTTTTAGACAGTGTTTTCACAGACTATCAAACAAAGCAGGTAGAATGGCGAGGCAAGTCACAGCATCACTCTGGGGATGCATAATTAAAATCTGTGGGATGAAAAGGACAAAGCCACCTCGACGTGAGCATATGCTTTTAATGGCAACCATTTAGATTATTATGTATCATCCTATGACTGTTGGCAGATTTATTATGAGGAGATTAAACTCTCAAACAGGCGGAGTTCCAGGTCCCTCCTGTCTGTACAATCAAATCACTCAACAAACAATTTTAAGGGCTCAATGTTTTAATGATTGACTATTGTATGCTTTTATGCTACAGTCCAGAATGCCAGACAAGGGAGTGATTTGGTATATATTAAACACATGTAATCATTTTGATTGCAATCTATAAAGCAGGGATCATTTTCAAGGACAGGTGTGTAAGCCTGGCTGCTCTCCCAGCTATGATGTCTTATATACTGTATATTATATACAGATTTATAAAATCGCTGTAATCTATGGTGGAATATGGACGTGATAAACACACATGCACTCACAGGTTCACATAGAGGGCATCACTATGTACATTTACTGTACTGCTTATCATATCCTCCAACTCACAAGGTCTGTGACACATTTTTTGGCAAAAGCCTGCAATGCACTACTGGGCCAATCAGTGAGCTTTGTCAGAGGTCTGTCAGTGAGCATTTATCAGAAGTCTGATCCACTGCACTGATCCTTCAGCCAAAAGAAGAGTGAAAGAGAAAAGTGAGAAAGAGAGAAATGCATCTACTTTACTAGTTTACCAAAAACACTGTATTGAAAAGAATTGAATACATATTCCTTACTGGAAACCCGGATACTTACAGTAGATTCATGTCAGAGCTCTTCAAGTGAATAAAATAAAGCATATAGCATTTAAGCAATTAAAATATTTTCTTGATCTTTGACATTTTTGTTGCTATAGCTTACTGTTTGCAATTTCAGAAAGTTTGTGTGGGGTACTTCCACTGCAAATTTAATTGCAAATGAATATATTCACATTACATAGAAGGATCAAGGACCTTTTTTTAAAAGGCCAACATACAATAAGACAACACCTCTGACATAAACACAAACTTCCTAGAGTCACTCATGAAACTCTCTGAACCGAGTGGTTGAACTAAGTTTGTCAGTTTGGAAATTTATAGAAACGAACTGGAAAATTGGTGTCATACACATTTTTGTGCCCTTGATGTGGATAGTTAAGCCTTAGCATGTTTCCTCTTTTGAGTCACCACTGAAATGTAAGAAAAGAGTCGGTAAAAGGCTGTAAAACTGTACCGCTGCTCCACTGCTGCTATAGCCAGTGAAGCCAGGAAGGACATTCAGTGCATTATCTTTGGTTTGGAAAGTGTGAGGAATGAGGTTATGTTTAACCCACTTGTAGTCTGAAGTTGGCAAATTACCTCAGCCATCAGAGTAGCAAAAAAGCTTAGAAAAATAAAACCATCACTCAGTGTCAGAAAGCTCTAACACTGAAAATGTATTGTTCATTATTTCAGTCTATGGCCACTGCTCTGTTGCTGACAGCTGACAAGATTGGCACCGGTAGGAAATTTGAAGGACGTAAAAATATGTGTGATTTATTGTGTATCTTTCCCTGTAATTGATATATTCTGACAAAAAATATACTATGTATATTCTGTCTGGTTGAAACTCTACTTGTTTTGCTGAAATTAGTTTTACTTTTTCATTGTTCCTCATTTGTATTAAATACTTTTTCCCCCTTTTCTTTTGTCCTCATTAAAACCAAATATGTAAGACAATATTGGAAGTGAGAACCCTTCCTTTTACCACAAACTGGGCTTACAGAACTGTGATATTACTTCTGCTTGGCATCAATTAGACCCCGGTGAGGTCTAATTCCCTGTTAAAAACAAACTGTTATAAATCTCCAATAACAGACTACTAATAGGAGACTTATTTGGGATTTAGGGGGGGGGGGGGGTAATGCTGCCTATAGTTCTGAAAACAACATGCCAAAGTACTGACAACACCAAGCACAGAGCATCGCATTTCACATTGTTTTACTTCTGAGCTCTCTGAGAGACCAAGTAATGTATTATTTTCTGTAGTAACCCTAACCCAAAATCATTTCTAAGCAACTGTATTAAAATTAGAAACAGCATTATGTGTTTTGAGAAGTTATAGAGTGTATCCAGGACCCCAAACAGTACATTATGGTTAAATATGTTTTTAAAAGTATATGTTTAAAAATATATTGTGGAGAGACTTAGTGATTAGTCTCTATTTGGTTGGCTGTTGTCCCTTATATTTAACTTTAACCCTAAAACATCTAAAAATCATCACTGCTGACTCAAAAAGCCCATTTCCAACAGCAGGTGCATATGTAAAAATGTTATTTAATATTATGTGGACTCAAACTACCCAGTCTGTACAAAATAATAATCTGTGTGACTTTTGCTGTTGCTGCCCTAGTTTACATCATAATGTAGACCTACCTACACCTGTGAGGTCAGCTGTTTGACTGGGATGATATCAGCCACCTATGTGATAAAGGCTAAAGGAAAGTGTGGGTGAGCCAATAAAGCCTGGAACGAAAATATGTTGTCAGCACTCCAACACAAACTTCTCCTGTGCACCTCAACCTCCAGCTGCAATATCAGTGTTATATCAATGTTATCCTGGAGTTAATTTCCCTGGATGAACCTTGACCCTCCAACATAAAGATAGCACCTATATGGCTGGCACACAGCGTGTCTAATCCAAAGGTTTACTTTCTGTCTCAATATTACAGTTCACCCAGTATGCATATTTTTTGACAGAAGCTCTGATTTCCTCACAACATGAATGTCCTAGTGGAGAGTAGTCTGGAGTTGGCTCAACCAGAAATCAAGTTAAATATAAAAGGAAATAAAAAATAAATCAAATAAATGCATTAACTTTCTTGAACAATTTTTTTTCTTCCATTTTGACCTTGAGCATAGCTGTGTGATGTCAAAATGATATAATAATGAATTTATCATGCAGCAACTATTGTCAAAGCACAGAGCAGAAATAATACATCCTCACTGGTCTAACTGGTGCAAAGGGACTCTTCAAGTGGAGTCTCTCTGTTCCTCATTAACCTGCAGCTCATATGATGTATGCACTCACTGAGGACTGAGGATGATAACCCACTGCATGTCCTACTTTGACTTCTCACATGCATTTGGACATGCCATTGATCCTATCCTATGCATAAAACATGTTCTCACATAAACCTTTTTTTTATCCAGACACTTATTATAGCAATTCATTTTCCACTGGTGTGATAAGAGCTACTTAAGAGGCTGTGTTTCTTTGGACTGTAGCAGTAGGTATAGATAGATGGGTCACTTTCAGCAACGAGGCAGCGAGCAGCATGGGTTAGGGGCCACATACTGATACCACTGGCTGCACAGAGAGAAGGTGACCAGAATACCCGCAGGGTACCATGACAGATCAAACTTAGCATATTCATCCTCTCCTCTCGTTTTCTCTCTCACTCTCTGTTCTCTATTGGTTTTCATTACTCTTTCTAAATACAAAAGCAACCCATTCCCAAACAGAAGAAAAAGCTATATAGGCAATAAATACACCAGCAAACTCATACCTGAACAAATGTGTAGAAATGCCAGTAGACAGTAAATCCCCGTGAAACAGGCAGGCATCATTCAAGAGGAGCTGGAAACGGTGTAAATCCACACTTAGAATGCGCTTTGTTTTGTCTATTTCATCTAAATCACAACTTCTACTGCAAAGCCGCTAATCGGGATGATGGGAGAGTTGCTGAACTCCGCAATAAAACATGTAATAATGTTCAGAACAGCTCCTCAGAGGGTGGTTTTCTATTTAATCAAAGTTCAGATCAGTCCGAGGCATCGTTGCGGTCGAGAAGTAACACACTCAACACTACTTGGATTTTCTCCACTCCCGGTGAACTCCTCACTTCCAAATGCTGATAACTTCGCGGAATTCATCGGTGATCACTGTTAGTTCCACTTAAGAAGAAGCTTTCCGCAGTTGAATAAAAGTGCAAGAATCCAAAGAGCAGAAGCTTCCGGTTGCATTCACTTTAATGGTTTAAATGCGTACTTTTCCCCCCTTTCACTCCGGTTTCGTGGGACTGGCGCTGGTTGGATGAGGCGCCGTGCGTCTCTGCGCTCAGTGCTGGTTTGGTTTTCCTACTCAGTCAGAGGCTTTTCTGTTGTACAGACGAGATTCCTGCGAGTCAGGCACCATTTAACCGCATAAGGATGCATTCACAACACGAGACTCCACTAACGTGTGCATTAAGCTCGCCACTTATGTAAAAGATCCAGGCTACAGTAGTCTAGATCATGTTAGAAAAACATGAGAATTACTGCAAACTATGCAATGTGAATGTTATAGTTTTGATATCCAAAAGATTAAATTTAGCAGACAATGTCCAACAATAAGTTCCACAAATGTAAGTTGAGCTGTTTTATTAAATTGCAGAATAATATGCAATTGGCTACACAAATGATACGCTTTTTTTCTCTTTATCTTTTTTTCAAATGTTCATAATTATAAAAAGGTTAAGAATGGCCTTTGTGGACTGCTCAATATCCAAAGGAAAATATACTCAATATTCTAAAGCGTGTCTGCTGTTAAAAGTGAGAATAATGTGACCTGGATGTATGATTTATCCTATTTTTGTCCTCTTATCAAGGCGGAAGGGCGTGCACTGTCACTGTATCTCTATTAAAGCCTAAAGGGACCAGCTCAGGGTGCACATATAAAAAGGGTATTCTTAATGAGCCAGTAAAATGCACCTTCATCCACACTGGACAGCAGCAGCATTGTGCTTCTTTGGATGACAAAAATCGATCACGTTTTCACCCTCTGACCCCTCCACATACCACTGGGAAATTAGATGACATTTTAAGTGCATTGGAAATGTAATACCTATTATATCTTGATATCAAACACGTTGAAGAAATCACATAGCTTGAGTTATACTCCACTTAAATAAAATTTGAGCTGTTAAAGGTTTAACTACTTTAAGTGTGATAGTTATATCTTTGACCTAGTGAACCTCAGAAGTGCCCTTTTTAGGTCAGCACTCCATCTGCTGGCTGCAGAGCTGAAACGCAGTCTGGAGTATAAAGGCAATGGTACTGAGTAAAGGAAAAGCTCATTGTGTAAAGCTTTGTTTTTCACTTTGTTCTGGTTACCCTACAGTAGGATTTTTTCCTAGCAATTTGTTCATGAGGCCGCCTTTGTCTTTGTCTACAGCTGTTACTAATTGTGGTTCTAATTCTGTTTTGCAATCTAATTCTGTCCACTTCCACACAAAGTTCTCTGTCCTCTGTGCAATAAGCAGGCACATGCTAATATGCTAAGTATATGCATGATTTCTAAAATTAAGAGCGTACATTTTAAAATCCCTTCAGATATCCGACCAAAATTAGTAGCATAAGAAAAGAGACGATAATTATGCATTTAGACAAAATTCAAGCTCTCCATCTCGCTCTTTCACAAACACACGCACACATGCTTCAAAAGAAGTAATGCCTCTAGTCTTTTAAGTCACATTTAGACTGAACAAAGTTTACTTACTAAGCTGTCCTTGACCTCTTGCCTAAATCCTTTAATTGCTCATTGTGGATCACTGGTGGCTCTGCTGAATGAAGCCAGCTCTCTAAATCGAGCCATCACAGTTAGTAAACAACCAATAAAATATGTGAAATTATAGTCTCATCACGAACGTGTTTCTGCTTTTGTACAAAATCAGCTCTTTTTTTTTTTTTTTTAATTGAAGAGCAGCTTATGCTCTCTGCCTTATTGCATTTCCCATACCCAATTTAATGTTTGCAGGACAACAGTGGCACTGACATATGTTTACAGTTGTGCCATATGTCTTTTCCCAATTACCCAGTCATAATACTTGGCTGTGTGTTGCTATTGTGTTTGTTTTTCCCTGAGATAATCAACGGCAGTCTCTCTTCACATTATTACATCTCTTCCAAATAAATGTTACCCCAACTATATGACTCTCCAGCAACGCAGTTGGCTGAGACTGAATGACTGCAACAGTAATAGAGGACAATATGGTCTTGGCTATGTAGTAACTGCATAATTAGTGTCATTTCATAACACTGATAGAAATAAGCGAGCTAGCACAAATAACGAGAGAATAGATGTTTACCAGTTGAGCTATGGCTTTATGCACGTTTGGCTTCAACAACAGGTGCGGTGCACACAGCTAAATGCAGGGTTTGTGAATTATATCAAACATTTCACAATTGGTCACATTCCAAAGCATCTCCTGCACCAATATTTCCAGGGAACAGATGGCGAAAAATGGACACAAAGACATGCGTGTCTTCATGGCAACACAGCCCATAAAATGGCAAGGATTTCAAGGAGCCAGTGCCAAGTGCTGGGACCTATTTTCATTTATTTCTTTCACTTCAAAATTGCTGTGCAGTTGGTTCTGAGCCAGGGAAGAAAATAGCTCCAAAAAGCACAAACCCCAAAAAATATTTATGAAGGAATAAATAATTTGCAATCTCCAAAGAGAAACAAACTTGGGGCATTGTCACAGATTAGTCACTGGTAACTGTTTTGTCCAGCCACACTGAAATGCTGTGTTCCTACTAGATGTCTGGAGTTAAATACAGATTTTTATGACTTGAGCAAGTGGATTATATGGAATGTGTGGATGCATCCACAATGACTGTGAATGTAACCACTGCCATCAGCTGCTCTCATTGCATTGTGGTTTTTCCGATTCTAGCGTCTATTTTTAATTCTGATTCTCCATCCTCCTCTTTTCCTATTATCTGTGACAGCTCTTTGGCTCTTTCATTTCCCTCCACTCATTTATATCTTTACCTATTTGTCAGTGCCACTCACTGCACATCACTACAGTTGCTCAGGGTCATACAAAAAGTAAGATGCAATCAACATCCACATCACAGTTGGAAAAGCTGATGCAGTACCTCTTTTCTTCTCCACATCCTTCCAATTTGACAAACTGGCAGCCATCCGGATGGTCTTATCAGACGTTAAGACTGTTGGACAACCTTTCAATGACTCACAATGTCACTGTCATATTTTTATCCTGCAGTGCCACAAAGATGTTATGTATGAAATAAAAAAGCTTCTTATCTAGAGAGAGGAAAGGGACGGATCAAAAATCTCTTTTTCAACCATTAGCTCCACATAAACTACATCAGATGGAAGCCAGTAAAAGCTCCAATTTAGATTTCATAAAAGTAAAAAAAAAAAACAATCCTCACAGTGCCCATTAGAGATAAAAGACAGAAAACATAATTATTTTGGCCTCTCTTTTTTTTTCTTTGTGTTACTCAAATTTGCTCCGGGTGTCAGAGGAACTGTACGGGATAAAAGTATTTTGTCATCTTTCAACACAGAGACAGAAACTTAAACGTTTAACTTTGTTCTATCCCAGTACATCCCCTGTCAGAGCCCTCACTATAAAATGTCAGAGCAAAGGGAGAGGGGATTGAACTGTGTTGGCTTTAGACACAGTATTTGAGGTTTGCAGCTGTTGAACTGGTATTAAGTGGTATTACAGTCTTTGTCAGCAAAAGGAATCATAGTCCTCTTCCTGGGAATTGGGTTCACCACTGTATCTTTCAAAGGACAAATACAGAATCAGCACAACCTGAAGCACCCCTTTCCCCACTGATGCCTTTGTCGAGCTTATTTCAGACATTTCTTTGAAAGTGTTAAATCAAATCGAATGGAAACCAAATCTAGCAGCTTAGGAATAGAAGGAGTAACACATCTGTTATGTTGATGAATGACAAGGGAACAAGTAGCATATTCCGCTATAAGAAACATAAAGAGGATACAGCTGGATTAACACCAGTACAGACTGCAGTGGCAACAACATTATGCATGACAAGAGGCTGAAAAATGGCAGGGATATGTTGTGTAGAGAGCTACAGTAAGCCCTAAACTTGATGAACTCTTCATTGGTTTGTTAAAGGACAGAGTGATTATCGTTATTTATCAAGCGAACTTGAACTAATCACATTTAGCAAATGGACCGTACCTTTGTATCCAAGGCTGTTGTCTTGTTCTGTTGCAGGTTCAGATGCAGGTGTTTGGGTGATGACCTCACGGATCCCTCTGTGTTTATCTGTGGCTGTTTGTATTGGAAACACAACAGTGATTAACATGATTAAAAGAACACTGCAAATGTGGTTAACTTGTCCATATGCAACATAAACACATTTCTAATGTGGCTTAAGTTTAATCACGAACATGAATCTTAGTGAATAAATCGCTCTGATGGAAGAATGTTGCGGAAAGTTTAAATGAGTAGTCGTGCTGAAGAAAGGGGGGACTGGGGTATTATTCAGTTTGATTTAAATGATGACTCATCAAGTTGGAGTTAGTTTGTGATTGTTTTATAAATATATGAGGGTACAGAGATATTTCCCTTGCCACTAAGATGAATACATTTTGCTCTGGAAGCACATTTTTATAATGCCAACACTGAGGTGTAAACAAATTTAATCATGCATTCACAAAAAAGTGGAGTACGAAGGCTTTAATGTCTTAGTCACAAGAGGAATATGATCTCTGTGTAAGCAGAAACTGAATCTAATGCAACACACTTTTGAATATACAGACTGCTAATGCAAATTTAGCTGAGCAGCCAACAAACTTTTTTGATGATTATTATTTATTTTTTTTAATTAAAGTTGTTTGTCATTAAATTATTGACACAATCTGAAATATGTGTACTATGGTCCATTACATTACATGCAACGACCATAACATTGTGTTACAAAGAGTCTATAGTCTATCTATAGCACCCCTTGGTGTGGGGTGCTTGGATGCTATATGGCTTAAAATCATGGATATTCTCTTAAAAAATACACCACTAGAGGGAGCCACAACTTCATCATGGCACTGGAATTAAAGCCAAAGAAGCAGCAACGAGGCCTGTATCCAACTTTTAGTGTATTGGCATGTTGGAGTAGGGGTATTAAAATTTGGTTAAATGTAAAGGCCTTCTTTTGCTATGAAATAATAATGGTACTGACTATCAATATGTCCAGTGGAATGTCTGGTCCTTATGCACCCTGTGTGTCTTATCATCACAAACATGACTGAAGCAATTAGGTCTGCACACATAAACCATAGGTGCGAGGCGTCCATTTGTAGCTGTAAAGAAGTTATTGTGGATGTCACTGAAGGAAATTTCACGAAATAGAGCAGGGCTGTTTTAGTGAAACCTGTTTGAAATACAATAGCACCTCAGATGTCCAACATACTACTGTAGCATCTTTAATGTAATGTATATGATTGTGTGGATTATTTGATGATGTATCTGGTCAGGTGAACCACAGGTGATGGGAGAATTTAAGGAGTCTGAGACAGAGAAAAAAAAAATATTGAATTGTTCCCCTGGGCTCATTTTAAACATCTGATTGAGGGAGATCTACTGAGATAAAAGAGAGAGTGAAGACTTGATGATCCTTTAAAGCCTGAGTGCGTCTTCACATTTGTACTATGACATATGTCATTTTGTATGTTGAGGGTTCAGGGTCGCCAGGCCCCTTAACTGCATATTGAACTGAAGAAATATTTGCTCAAATAATTGTCTTTACTTCTTTTTAACCTATATCTCACTGATTTAGCCTGGTTGAAACATGGCATTTATCTTCTCTTTTGATTTGTTATAAATACTACTTGAGTGTGTCCGTCCTGCTTTTATGTCAGGTCTACCTTTTCTTTGGACAAATTAGCTTTCCGTTAGCCACAAACTACTACAGAGGAATAACTTTTAAACCTCTCTCTCTTTCTCACACTGGTATACACATCTCTGCATTTAACTTTCGCACAACGATAGTCCTGTCATTGATGTATTTCTGTAGACACCCTTTTGTTTTAGATATCGTCTTAAATCAGGCTATGAGTCACTGATTTGACCGCCAGATGGCAATGTAGGTCTAAATTGATGTCTTCATCCTTTTCTCACCTACTCAGACCCAAAACTTGCACCCTGAAAGGTTGGTGTTAGGACTTCATTCCTTGTGTTCAGATATGCAGAATAGACGGTATACTGTTTATGAATATATACTCACACATTCTCTAAGTATAGTCCCCACCAGCATTTGAATTAACATGTAGTGTGCAAACTGCTCTTATACGTGAACACCAAAATAGGCTTCTGAGGTTCACAGTTGTCACTTCTAACACAGTCAAGTTGCACCATAAGTTAATAACACAGAAACACAGATAATATATTGAGGGTCATAGTCATAGAAACAGTCTTATCATAACAGAACAATAAATTAATATATTTTCCTTAGCAACACCACAGCAGGTACAACAGAGAAGTTAAAAAATAAGTACTTGTGATATTACAATGTTATGTATGTCAGTTGAAGAGTTTCTGACCTGATGAAATATCCATGGTGTAGCCATGCTGCAGCTGGTTGACACAGAGCAGGCTGATGAGAAGAAATGTCATAGACATAGCCAGTATGGTTCCTGGTGGCTCAGCCTGCCTTTAAGAAATAAGACAAATTAGAAATAAACTGATAACCAAAAGACAGGTGAAACTATGTTCATTATTAGGACATCACATTGAAAACCTGAGACATGCTGCAGGAATGAAGAGATCACAATAGAAGGTGCTCCGAAGATAGTCAGAGAGGAACACATTTTGCTTTTTATTTTGGCTTCATGCTTCAAAGTTTTTGCACTTTACATATTAGTATGTCTGCCATTAAGCCCTCTTTGTAAATGTTTCTGTTTTTTTGTAATTCCACAGTGAGTACTGCAGTAAGTAAAAAAAAACATTACATTACACTGTCATTACTATTACCAGCATAATAAAGTCCTAGAATGATAAACCATTTTATGTTTGGAGGAGTTTTATAGCCTACAGCTCCTCTCACATATTAAAATAAACAAATTCCTTGTCTACCAACCACCCTGCTGGCGAGCACTATGCACAGCTATGCTCCGTGTGAAATTCCACCAAGGAGAAAAGAGACAGACAGATGGACTTTCTTCTGAAACCCACCCAGCGTGAAGCCAAGAGTCTCTCGGTTTTTAGTCTGACCCAATCCACACATAATGAGGGGATACAAATTACTATGGCTTCAGTTTTTCTTTTCCTCCCATAGCAAAACACACAGCTCTCTATATGCTCTGTACAATGCTGTGTGTGTGTGTCTGTGTGTGTGTGTGTGTGTGTGTGTGTGTGTGTGTGTGTGTGTGTGTGTGTGTGTGTATGTGTGTGTGTGTGTGTGTGTGTGTGTGTACATTTTATATTCTGTATTCAAATGTGTTGTGTTCATACATAATCCAAGACAAACACCATACAAACATGCTCACATTTACCTGCTGCACATTCCAACTTCAATAATTCCTACAAATAAATACACACCTTCACACACACATCAGAAGGCACACACTTGCTCTCAAGTGGGAATGGTGATGAGACACAGTGACAGCGCCAGGCGAGAGAAATGGGATGTCAGTTGTACTGATCAGCCATCTGTGGTACAAACAGCTTTGCAACTCATCCTAGCTGTCTGATGGACAGCCAGATTCCTGGGATGTCTTGGCATCCAGTGGCCACTGACTCCATGCGCCACTTTAATTGTTCTGAAAACTGAATACTGACAGCCAACATTGTAAATTTGCCAGAAACTTGAGCAAAAATTGAATCGACTATGAACACCGTGAAGAGAAGGGTAGGCACCATTGTTGTTTTGGAGATTTAGATTAAGCTTCAAACTACTATGTTGTTAGTTTAGTGTAAAATAAAAGCATGACATAGCTCAAAAACCCTTAAATATTCTTGTCTACACACAATCAAAGTCTGTTGTAGATACAAAGGTCTGGAAAATAACTATATCAAGGTATGTGAATCTTTTTTTTTAGTCATGTTAGCAGCATGGCTCTAGGGACAGCCTGGTCAGTTGAGGTCAGTCAGCTGTTCCACCACTTTGGTCCACACTGAAATATTTCTTCAACTATTTGATGGATACTCATGAAATGTTGGACAGACATTCACGGTTCAACGATTATGTATCCTAATGATTTAGATGATCCCCTGACATTTGTAGTTTTAAGTGATATGTCTCTATACCTTTTGGACTGATCTGCCATGAAATTTGGTTCACATATTCCTGTCAACTTCACAACTAACTGTAACAATTTCTAACCTTAACTTTTCATCTAGCGCCACCATCTGGTCAAAATTGTAATTGTAACGGTTTATGACCAAATGCTTATAAAACTAATGCCATTCAAATCAGCCTAAGATGCACTGTGTTTAGTGCTCATTAGCAAATGAGATCTTGCTAACATGCTACACTAAGACAGAGAACATGGAAAACATTATAACTGCCAAACATCAGCATTTTGGTATTATCATTGTGAGCATGTAAGCATGATGACATTAGCATTTAGCTCAAAGCAGTGTTGTGCAGTCCCCCTGTTGACCAAGTCTTATAAGTCTTTATGTAGCATAATTAAGTTGTATTCTATGTGCTTCACTCTGGATCTGGTTTATATTCATTTGTGAAATATTGTAAGTCGGTGCAGTTTTGCATATCTGTGTGCTTGACAAAACAATAAAAACACTTCAAAATGCTCTAATGTCACTGTTGAGTAAAACACCATTTACTTCAGACCTCCAATATTTGGTCAATCTACTACAGATACTGATGTTTTATAAGCTATGAACACCAGAAATCATTATATTCAACTGTAATATAATATCCAATATGAAAAAAAATCTTTTACAGCAGTTACAAAAATCTTGGATATTGCATGGATATATTACTAACATAATGAGCGAAGAAGATTGCATTTTGTAGAGGGCTGACTATGAAATGTGGGTGGTAATAACAACATCGCACTGTTTAGTTTTATGAAACGCTGTTTCTTTGGGGGAATACAGAAAGTGGGTGTAGAGGGAAAAACACAATAAATACAGGATGTAATTGAATATGTAATATAATATGTACAATGTAATATGGCAATGGCAGAAACAGAAACAGAAAAAGTGTGTGTGTAATCATTTCCGGTGGCAAAATGTTGCTTTACGACATCTAAAATCTGACACGAAAAGACTGTTGCAAGTGGTAAAAAAGAAAAACAGGTCCATTATGTAAATAGCGTCAGTAGTGTATCTTGCAGTTTTGTATATATGATTAAATGTTCACTGAAATGGGAGGATAGGAGAAGAGAGGAGAGGAGAAAATGTGTAAAATGCAATATAATAATATAACTTCAGTGAATGAAACTTTTCCATTGAGTTTTGAGTTGGTTCTGTCATCTCATTCTTACAATCAAAATAATCTGTCAAACCTTGTTAGTACATATAGGCTCTTCCCTCATGACTGCATGCATTTACACCCAAAACACATTAAACTGCCCATACTGAAATAAATGATGACTAAATATCTGTTAGACTCATCTGCACATGCACCAAACTAATGGGGAGAGTCTGCAGATCAAAGGAGACAGGACTGCTGATTTCCCCTTCCTTTTTCTATCCACTGGGGAATAATCACAGCTTAGCATCTACCATATTGTCAATAAGACAGAGCAGGAGCTCCCCCTATACAACAGCAGACAGATACTGTAGAGAGCACTGGAGCGTGAACAGAATCAGCTTTCAGCATCGCCCCTCCATATTTTTTTTCCCTTCTAAGTTCCCTCTCCTGAGATTGATACGTGCAATGTGTTATACCAGGTTTACCATGTCAAAAAGTGCAGAGAAGATGCCATCATTTAACTGGAATATTTCATTTGGATGCAAATCAAGTGAAAGTAGACATACTGTATTTCAATGCAAATGTAGCACTTGCAGCAAAAGCAAAACTTTCATTTCCCTACATATTGAAACTATTTTAGTCCATTTAAAATGCATTAGGGCTATAGGGATATAATTGTAATATTTTACTGTATCTTTATTCACTGTCGTGTTTAATGCCACACATAATTAAATCAGTGTACACCTCTATGTGCATTGTAAACTAATCAGCAGCTCTGTAGTACAACTCCACAGGGGTGCTGAATGAAAGCAGGGGGCACAACCAGGAAGTATGATTCACCGACTATTTTCTGCACAAGAACTGGAGTCTAAATCAGCACCACAGTGGGAGGTATGTGGAGGGAGATGCTCATGTTTTTGAGACAGACATTCTGCAATATTTGATGTACGTGCAACACACAAACCGCCTGCATATATTACTGTCAATCAAGTAAAGTCATACATCGCATGCTTTAACATTATACGGGGCTCGCTGTCTCGCCACGTAAGACTGAAGCGCTCTTATCAACACCTGGCACTTATCGCTGACATACGGCTGTGTCTTCTCGGGAAATGGATGGGGGGACAAATACAGGGTTTCATCACTGCCACTACAATGCATTAAGGGAGCTATCAGAGCAAGACAAAGGATATTAAAAGTATGAGAGGCAATGTCTGGAGCTCTGTCAGCGCTCATAATAACAAGTCATAGTTGGCTGAGTAGACATTGTGGAAGATAAAAACTAGACAGATGATCCCATGGACCAGCCACAAGGGGCAGTGACCTCTGACCAGAGGATAAATGATGCTGTTATGTCAGCATAAGACCTTACGAAATTAAACACACTGTCAGCTACATTTGAACTTTCTACTTTCTATCTGAAAATGCCAAGACAAAATATGTTTGAAATAATAAAAACCATAGAAAAATGTTTTAAATAATGTGAACTGTGAGGCAAACATATTGATGATTGCCCAAATGACCGCAAAGCATAGCAAGGTATATTTATAGATTAAGGAATGTGGTAGCAAATTAATTATGACTCCGCTCAACCTGACAAATGATTTTCTGTCAGTGCATTCAGAGTACTGTATGTTGTCCGCCTTACCTTCTCTCTGCTTACCAAGAGGAAAACTTCATACTTCCTTACCGCAAGTCAGTTAAGGGAAATTTCATATTTACAATGAGTATTGTTTGAGCCGATAGTGCAGCCAAACAAACTAAACCCACCAGATTAAGTGATCCTTTAAGATATGAGTGTGGATTTGCCTGAATGTAATTCTAGCAACTGTTGCTTGTGCACATCCATAGCTTAATCCCTTTAGAGTTTTCAAAACCACTGAAGGATTTTCAGAATGAAAAGCCAAAGAAAAAAATATTAAAAACATTGACCAACGAGAGAGAACGAGAGACACCCTGATTTTATAGAAATGCAGAATATGAGGTTTTTTACCTTTTTTTGTTTTTTGTTAAATAATTGTACATTCTTAGTATGGGTATTATATTAATCAAATATATGCATATAATGTATAAGTGTAGAGTTAAGATTTAGCTATTATTTCCCCTTTAACACAAACTACAGTAAATAATTACATGATGATTCTATCCATTTAGACCTCATTTTTAAGCTCTCTTCAAATACAGTAAATATATGAAAGGAGAAAGATTGGAAAATTTGAGATATATTCTGACATTATGTCTTGTACAGCAAAGTGCAATCTACAGAATAAAAATATCATTCAAAACCATTGGTGGTACAACTTTCAGCAGTGCAGCACGTGGACAGCATCTGCACCTGTCTAAATCAATGGGCAGGGAAAGGACATAATTCCCTCCACCTATGCTGAAAACATGTGCACTCACAATAGTGAAATTACCAGAAATGCAAACCAAGCCTAACTAATATCAATGAGTGCAACTTCACAACTTACCTCTCCAGGTTATTCCTCCAGTATTATTATTCCATTTTGTCTGATAAAGCCAAATCTCTGCAAGTGTGTCTATGAGACATCCAAGTAGCCAACAATGAAAGCAGAGAGAAAGAGAGAAGAAGATACGATGGGGACCTGTAAAAAGAGGAGGGGAAAAAATCAAAAGAGGGAGCCTATGCCGAAGAAAAAGCCTAAATAATCCATCTGTGATCCAAGAGACGCTATCAGATGGGGTGCATACAAATCACAAACCTACCTCTGCAGCAACCTAGGTCCAATATCCTCAGGGTCCTAAGGCTGCACTCAGACAATGTACTCTTACAGATTAAGCCTGACAGCTAACACACTAAATGCCATTAGAAAATAGTGAGCTTCAGTAACCACATTATCATTTTGATTTTATTTTCTCAGTTTATTTTTCTCATTCTCCCTTTTGTCTTTTTTTAGGAACATCATGGACATTACAATGAATATGTGGCATGTTGAAGATTATTAGAGTGCATTTGAGTATTTTGTGTGTCTGTGTTAAAATATAACAACAGTGCTTCAACATTTCTTACAGCACATTTATCAACTGTCTATTTTTTTTATTATCATGTATTACAAAATAAGCAGTTATCACCTATGGTTTGACACTATTGGGAGTCCAGTGTTCATATATACTGTAGATATACTGTATATTTGTGATGGTTTTGCAGTGATGGATAGAGAATCACAGATTGCGTTGTTGCAATAGACATCCCTGCATTGTGGTTCACAATCTGGAGAAATGCATCCCCACAGGGTCCACGTTTACCTGCAGCAAACGCAGCTTGCTACAGTCTTTCACTGAGTGAAATTGAAATGGTTTTCGCCCATTTATTTTTGCTGCCTGCTTATTCCTATTCAGGTAGCATGGGTGCTGGAACATATAGCATGTATTGGCCAGAAGGCAGGAAAACACAATTCATCATAGAGATAGCAAGACAAGCACATTTACACAAACAGAAATTTGGAATTTACCAATTCATCTGACTTGAATGTCTGTGGAATATAAATTCTGAGAAAGGGCAGAGAACTCTGCTTTTCCAGTGTCTCCCACTAGCCATTCTGTATATTTTCATGACCATCAGTTCACCTGTGCTCATATTCAAGGAACTGTTTAAAAATTGATTTATTTTATTTTATTGAAAACAATGCTCACAATGACTGATGAATGCACCTTCTTCTGTTTAATGATGTGTGTAACAAAAGGAGAATTGATCTGCAACATTGCTCAGCAGCTATTTATTCAATTAAATCTACCATACAGCACTACTCCACTAGTGGATTACACAAAGCAGGACAATACACAGATCCTTGTCTATCATTTTGTGTTGCATTCTTTTCAGCCTAATTTATTGTCTAAGTTTACTGTCATTTCTGTAAGAGGAGTAAAATAGTACATAAAGCCTATCTACTGATTCCTATTGTATGTAGTTAATGGAAAGGTTGATCTTTGTGCAGGAATATTTTTCTCCAGAGTCAAATGTTTGTTCTTAACTGATAGTAATTCAGTGGACTTCAGAGCTGTGCAGTATACAGTACACATACACTAAAATACACATCACAGAGGTTAAAAGCATTTATAAAGCCATACATTTAAAAGGCAAACACTTAATCTTAACTATAATTCCACTATGGCTAAAAAGATGTGGAAATGTATAGGCTCAGATGCTGCAATAGAGGGGCATCGAGGCATGTGACCCAAAACAATTTTCTTTTCAACTGCACTCTTATCAACAGAGGTCTTATCGAGATCCTTCATCTAACTCGGCAGTGTGGTTTTGAATTAACCTTAAGTCAATATCATGGTCATCTATCATGCTGACAGAAGCAGACCTGAGAGTTTGACATTGGAAAGATAATCATCTCAAGAGGAAACGTGGTCTACTCTTGCAAGAATGTTGCTTAACTGGTCTGTGTGACCAAGTCACTTGTGGTTTGAACCTGGGGTGAGATACACGAAAAAGGAACACTATGCGACAGCCAATCATAAAAAAAACATTGTTTTGTATCTAGACTTTTGGTTGTGATGTAAATGACAATGACCTCCCTTTCTATGCTCTTCCCTTTCACCCAAATGTGTTTCCTCAGTGTTTAAAGTCCCCCTCCACTACAAATTCCATTTTGCTTGTTACTTGGATGTTTAATCTTCTCTGTGAATCTGTGAAAGATGCAGAGACATTAGAAGGATGTTTTTAACTTCATGCTGAACAGGGAAAGTTTGTCTGTGCTCACCGTAAATTGAGTTTAATCTGAGTTGGACATTAAGAGCATCATTTGTGACATCACAACTCATTTCAAAGTCTATCGTGGCTAAATATGCAACTTAAGTGTGAAGAGGAAGCTTGAAAATATTTGCATATTCATATAGATTCTTGATTTTTCAATTAAAGAAAAGGAATATGTACCAGACACAAACATTAGGTTGATAAGCAGAAACATTATACTTTTTATTTCATTAATCTTTTAATAAGCATATTCTCATAAATTAATGTATCCCTGGTTACTCCAATAACCATATATTTGTAACATGTTACAGAATAAGACTCTATGCCCGTGAATGATGGCTCAAACTCTGGATGTTATTATCATACAGTAACTATATTTTGACTGTATCTTCGTGTTTCAAGTGTAACAGCATTTCAGTTTTGGTGTTCTCAACAACTTAGTGTGTCCCTGAAAGATTCAACAATTTTGCACTCCTTCATCTACAAATCAATACTTCATTACATCGATACATCAGCATTTTTCTAACCATCTCAGAGCATTAATAGCATGATTTATAAGAGGCAATGCAGTAAATATATGCAGAGATCACCTCCACATATTACTTGAATATTTACACAGAGATACAATTTTCATGGTAAATGCAAAACATGCTTGGTTAATTGTATGGATTGTTCCCAGTTCCTATTAATATGCGTTGAATATCTCAGCATTTATTCATTATTTCAGGTTATTTCAGCCTAGACATGCAGTAACAGGGACACGGTACATCTTTATACTGTACTAACCTCTGTCTTAGTGTTGGTAATTGCCATTTTTCCCAATGCGTCTTCTCTCTGTTAGAAAAAGGAAAAAATAAAGTCATTTGGGGCAGAGGTCTGAGAAACCTGTTGTTGGGACCAACCATGGGTCAGACTAAGTCAGGCTTAACCACAAGGGAGCGTTGTCCTCCGAAACAAACAAAAGAGCACCAGTGGTGCTCACACAGAGTCCAACTCCCAGCCTGCCTTGCATTTCACACCTTTGTGAAATCCGGGAAAGCCCCAAACTCGCGTCTCTCATTGGCAGAGACACAGGAAGTCCAGTGATGTCACCGCAGCCTTAAATACTAGCCACACACAATAAACAAATCTCTCCTATTGCAATGCTGCCAGAAGAAGGTTAATGCCCTTCGAGTTTGGAGGCTCCTCGCTGGATGACAGAGAAAGGATTCTTCAGATCGACTCAATTCCATGCTACTGTGTTTCAAAGCCGCCACCACCATAACCCTCAAGGACAGGGGACAGGTGTCATGCCAAGAATGTATCCCCTGGCCGCAGGAGCGTGCATGCATTCAGCAAGACAGAGTTGCATTGGTACACTTCAATTTTGTCAAAGAAATAAAAAAAATAACAAGATGTGGATTATTAAATGCATTGTTTAAGTGTTGTAGTTTTATCTAAGAGGCTCTGCAAAGGAACATTTGACTCATCTGTCTAAATAAAGGCTTTATTCTTCTGTGCCTTCAAACTTCCTTATTCATTGCACTGAACTGACAATGTTTCCCGAGGCAATTATATCTTTTCTCTCCCACTCACAGTTTTACAATGTACTACTTATATGTTTTCATCTTTTGTTATTGTTTGGAAGTGACATCCAAGCACAGTGTTATTCAACCTTTTGTAAGGAATGTATTTATGCAAATGTAAATTCAGTAGATGCTGTAAAATCAAGATCACTGTGATAATGATATTGCTCGCCTAAATTAGCTGCATCTACCTGTCATTATAAGCAATATTTAATTTCCGCCTTGTTAAAGGGTAAAGATAATAATCATCATGATAATCTATTGCATTTACTGTATAGAACGCCTTTCATAACACAAATCCATTGGTCCTACCAGAGTGAACATGTTTTTGATTAAATATACATTTCAGATCCCTCTTAACAACTATGTTGAAGAAGTTTCCCATTAAATTAAAGGGGAATACACATTATTTTAGACTGCATTTTCCTCCTGCCACAAATTGTACCCTCCTCAAAAATGCAGAAATGATGCGCCACCATCATGTGTTTTGTATGCATTTCAGAACATCGCTAATAACATTTGTGAAATTGAACCAGTCTCCTCTCTTCCAGCTGAAGTCCAGCTGTTGAATATTGTGTTAATTACTAAATAGTATTATATCTTTAAAGAGAAGCCCTTATGTCATTATTGACAGAAGTGCATGCTCCTACCAGATCCCCAACACTGTTGACCCTTGGCCCTGGTCTCTCTTTGCTTTGTTGCATTATTGGTCTTTATATTTGTTTCTTTAGCTATATGATGACCCTGTCACATAGACTAATGGCCAGCCCTGAGGTTCACCAATTATAATTTGTTCATCCTGGACACCTTGTCCCCTAACCAATTCATCATTGCAACTTGACCATATATTGATGAGGGAAAAAGTCCTTCAATAGGATGTTATATAAATCCTCCTCTCTCTTACACACAAACACACACACATAAATACACACACATGCAGGGTTTCACTGTGATTTGCTCACATCAAAATGACCAATGGTTATATTACCATACATTTATATGGTAATATTTGAATCCCTTCTTCTCTTTTTCTTTTTGTCTGCTTTGGTTGGGCTGACTGACACTTCAGCATTTACACAGGAAGCCAAACAAAGCTATTTTTATAGATGGACCATTATACAAGAGCTGCATGGGGAATCTTTAAGAATGCAATCCAGGTGTCATTGCCCCTTGGTAATCTCTCTCGTCTTCAGGAATTCATTTTCTCAGCACCTTCACTTGAAAATGACATTCTGACACCATTTACATGGAAATCACTTTGCCTCTTCATCTGTAATAGTGGCCTGTGTGCAGACAGGACCTCTCAGAGGGTTGGACTATTAATGGACATAAACAAGAAAGACAAAAAGAGAAAGAAAGAAAATGAGTAGAGGGCAGTTACTAAAACAGAGAAGTTTCAGGGCTAAATCCAAGGTCAGAGAGTTGGGAATTAAGGGATGAAGAAGGGTTAGAGACACTGAAGGAAACCATAATGTGGGAGATTCCTATTTCTCCACTTAAACATGGGTATCTTATCTCTCTCTTACTCTCTCTCTAACACTCTTTCTCTCACACATGTACACACACACACACACACACACACGGACACACACAAGAGAGTTAAAGAGATGTAAAGAGTTTCCTTGAAAGAGGGAGAGAAATCGAAAAGCAAAGCACACGGGTGCTGAGAGGAATGCATATAGGTTTCAGGATTTTTTTAAGGTTGAAATGAGAGATCTTGAGTGATAACTTATTGTTAGTGGTAATCATTTCTCTGCTGAGCTCATTATAAAGATTTGAAAAGGACTGTTAATTTCCACAGAGACCTGCGGCTGACACACACATACACACCCAGACCTTGGTGTGGTTTTAGCTGCAAGGACAAAAGGAAGATACCCACATCTTCTACTAACGCTGTAGATCCTAAAAAAGTGAAAAGTGAAAACAGTTGGAGTAAAAACAACAATCCTTTTTCTGGTATTGTACCCATTTTTTTGGTAAGGCCCTGTGGTGCTTAATTTTGCTAATTTTTCAAACAGCCCGCCACCCTGGCTCGGTTTAGCCAGTTTTGGGACAATCCGCCACCCTTTGTCATTTTGCCCATGGCTGCTATACTAAGGAAAACCAGCGAGGAGGTGGAAAACCCCAAACCTGCAGCGACGATAATTGTCAAAAATAAAGAGAAGGAAATAATTATCGTTAAAAACAGATTTCATGAAGGACTTCATTGTTTTTAAAAAAAGTTGGACAGATTGCTTCATTCCATGAAGACAGTCAATGGGGATCAATTTGAGGAGATCATAATTTACAGCCATTTCTTGGTGTGGTTAACAGTATGATTGTGGTCTAACTGCAGTAACAGCAGAGCAAATTTCAGCTGCTGTGAAGATAAGTGAGAGACAATGATGTTCTGGCTCTTCATTAATGATCAAAGACCAGATTGAGAGATTGTATTTGGTGCCCTCTCGTGGTGTTTTTAAACCACCTGTTTGTAAAAGTCATTAAATCACATGTAAGGAAAGTAATATTAAACTATTCATTACAGACAGTATGTCAATCAAGAAAGGAACAGAAAGAAAAAAGGAAAGGATATCTTCAAGGGAGGAATCAATCACTACAATCAGTGGGTCGAGAAAGGGAAGAGTGGAGCATTAGATGAATATAGGGAGACAGTCAAGAGAGGCCAACAATTGAATACACACTTTACGTGAACCACATTGCAAAGGTGTATAAGCGGCAAAGTGGCTGGCACAGACCATACTTCTGGTCAAAAACCTAATAATATCAAACAGATGCTAAATCTCATTTTTGTTATAACAATATTTCATGTGACAGGAGAGGCTCACCAGAAGAAGAGCAAGGCCACCTTCTTACCTACTTAGGAGTGAGCAATACCTTGACTGCATAACCATAAAAACAAAAAAGAAACCAGACAGAAAACAACCAAAGGAGAAAAGGCAAGGCAAAAAGAACCACAAGGAAGACAATGAACCGTGCAAGGTTTACCAACCCCAGTGACCCAAAATGCAACCAAGGACTGGGTGCGCTGTGAGCCCTGTAGTGCCTGGTTCAATGAGAGAGTGGCATTTGTGAAGACTGATTCATCTGTCAAGGCTGTCATTGAAAAACCTAAATTGTTTTTAATGTAATTTGCATTTAATCAGCTGTTATTGTTTAACTTTTTTATTATGTTTTTGCATAATTATTTGATTTTTTTTTTTTTTTTTGGAATTAAAGTTGATCAGATTGTTTTATCTTTGCAGTTTGGCAAGCTCATTTTTGATAATCAGCTAGCCCATTTGACCTGAACACTGCCCATCTCAAAAATGTGGGTCAGCTGATGTTTCAACAGCTGGAGGGCCTATAATATTATATTTTATTACATAAATTCAATGCAAAATATTAAAAAAAACATCCTTATTAATCATAAGAACACAATTAAATGTCATACATCCCTCTTTTGTGAGTGTCCCAGGCGAATAACAAAAAGTGTCCCAATTTAGCTGATATCTCCTTGTATTTTTTATGAAAACAATACATGAGCCCAAAGATTCTAGTAAATTCAGTGGTAAAAATTGCAGATTAAACTAGGTCGAAATGTATCTGTTTTTATAATGTGACCCATACGAGAATGTTAAATACTGACAAGTGACTGATGAGGTTAGCATATATTAGCTACCTTAGCATCCACTGTGTACCCACAGTTGCTGCTCTGCCTTTACTCAAATCACAAATGCTTTAAATCGAATGGGAGGCATCTATGAAGATAAAAAAAAAAACATAAATATAAAATAACATAGCTTCTATAAGATAACATAGCAGGTATTTGCTAAATTGGCAGAGCTGCAGAACTAAAAACAATGAATATCTATTGCAGCGACTTTAGCATACAAATACAAATAATTGTATTATTGTTTTGATTGAATTGTTTTATTGTTTATTAAACTATTTGTTTCATTGTTTTTTATTGTGTTACTTTTTGTGATATTTCTTTTTTTTCTTATTATTGATTAAAAGGTCTGCTTTGTCAGTTTGTAGATACATTAATATATGTCCTTTTACATATCTGCTAAATAATCCCCATGTGAATGTCATGGTTACATGACATCATCCATTCCGCACACTGTTCACAGAATGTGACCTAACAGTGATCTAGAATTCACAGAGGGACAGAGACCGTGCAGGCGGAACACATCACTCCTTCAGCTCACATGGACTGAAACTTAACCCAGAGAGACTTTATTAATATATTCTTCTTTTTGTTTTCATTAGTATTTCTACATTTGCAATGAACTTGCTCTTAAAAAATCTCCACAGCATCAAGTGACATGTCAGGTAAGCTGTGAGTGGGAAAAGAAACTCATATATCTTAAATTGTGACCAACTGAGAAACACAGAAAACTTTTCAGTTATGTACATCTGTGAAAATACCTCAAATGTATTTGGTGAAACAATATTGATAAAACGTATATAGATATAATAGTAATAAAGTTATTCTACTGTTACAAATACAATGTTTCAGCTGACAGATTGCGGAAAATGCAATCCAACAAGCGGGGGCGCTATTGTACTTCATCGTATTTTCTAACCTAAAAAATACAAAGTGATGTGAGGATTGCATTACCACTTTGCTTATTGAATTGTCAATTGCCAAATACATTTTCAAATTGCATGTCTAAATTAAACATTGAATTGCGATTTTGCAAAATGCATTGCCATTTCAATAAAGGTGCAACAATACCGTGGCAATTATGGAATTAAGTTAATTACATTTTAATTTACAATTTTCATTGATATGATTAAAACAGTATTGAGGATTGCATTGCCACTTTGCATATTGAAATGTCAATTGCCAAATACATTTTCAAATTGCATGACAAAATTGCCATTTTGCAACATTGAATTGCCATTTTGCAACATTGAATTGCCATTTTGCAGAATCCATTGCCATCTGAATAAAGGTGCAGATATGCTTCCATATGTAATGTATTGTAATGTGATGTGATGTGTTGTGATGCAATGTAATGTAATGTATTTTAATGTTATTTATTGTACTGTAATGTAATGTTTTGTAATGTATTCTATTATGTAGTGTCTTGTAATGTAATACATTTTAATGTAATGTATTGTAATGTAATGTTATACATTGAATTGTTAAGTATTGCAATGCAATGTAATGTTTTGTAATGTATTCTATTATGTAGTGTATTGTAATGTAATACATTTTAATGTAATGTATTGTAATGTAATGTTATACATTGAATTGTAATGTATTGCAATGCAATGTGATGTATTGTAATGTATTGCAATGCAATGTAATGTATGTAATGTAATGTGTTGTGTTGTAATGTAGTGTATTGTAATGTATTGTAATGTTATCTATTGTAATGTATTGTCATGTAATGTCTTGTAACACAATGTATTGTAATGTAATGTACAGCACTGTATTGTAATATATTGTAATGTAATGCAATGTATTGTAATGTAATGTAATGCACTGTATTGTAATGTATTGTAATGTAATTCAATGTAATGTAATGCAATGTATTTTAATGTATTGTTTTGTAAAGTAATGTAATGTAATGCAATGTATCGTGATGTAATGTATTGTATTGTAATTGAATGTATTGTATTGTAATGTAATATAAAGCATTGTATTGTATTGTAATATATTGCATTGTAATGTATTGCATTGTAATGTAATGTGCTATACTGTAATTTAATGCAATGTATTGTAATGTGATGTTTTGTATTGTAATGCAATGTAATGTGTATTGTATTGTCATATATTGCAATGTAATGCATTTTATTGTATTGTAATGTAATGCAATATAATGTAATGTACTGTATTGTATTGTATTTTATTGTAATGTAATGTAATGTATTGCAATGTAATGTATTGTAATGTAATGTAATTTAATGCAATGTAATGTATTGTATTGCAATATGATGTGACGTAATGCAATGTATTGTAATGTAATGTTTTTTAATATGAAGTAATTATTGCAATGTAATGTAATGCAATGTATCGTGATGTAATGTATTGTATTGTAATTGAATGTATTGTATTGTAATGTAATATAAAGCATTGTATTGTATTGTAATATATTGCATTGTAATGTATTGCATTGTAATGTAATGTGCTATACTGTAATTTAATGCAATGTATTGTAATGTGATGTTTTGTATTGTAATGCAATGTAATGTGTATTGTATTGTCATATATTGCAATGTAATGCATTTTATTGTATTGTAATGTAATGCAATATAATGTAATGTACTGTATTGTATTGTATTTTATTGTAATGTAATGTAATGTATTGCAATGTAATGTATTGTAATGTAATGTAATTTAATGCAATGTAATGTATTGTATTGCAATATGATGTGACGTAATGCAATGTATTGTAATGTAATGTTTTTTAATATGAAGTAATTATTGCAATGTAATGTAATGCAATGTATCGTGATGTAATGTATTGTATTGTAATTGAATGTATTGTATTGTAATGTAATATAAAGCATTGTATTGTATTGTAATATATTGCATTGTAATGTATTGCATTGTAATGTAATGTGCTATACTGTAATTTAATGCAATGTATTGTAATGTGATGTTTTGTATTGTAATGCAATGTAATGTGTATTGTATTGTCATATATTGCAATGTAATGCATTTTATTGTATTGTAATGTAATGCAATATAATGTAATGTACTGTATTGTATTGTATTTTATTGTAATGTAATGTAATGTATTGCAATGTAATGTATTGTAATGTAATGTAATTTAATGCAATGTAATGTATTGTATTGCAATATGATGTGATGTAATGCAATGTATTGTAATGTAATGTTTTTTAATATGAAGTAATTATTGCAATGTAATGTAATGTGCTGTAATGTAATGTATTGTATTGTGATGTAATGCATTGTAATTTAACCTAATGTATTGTATTATATTGTGCTGTCATGTAATGTCATGTATTGTAATGTGATGTAATGTAATGTAATGTATTGTATTGTATTGTATTGTATTGTATTGTATTGTATTGTAATGTAATGTAATGTGCTGTATTGTAATGTAATGCAATGTTTTGTATTGTATTTAAAGTAATGTCATGTGATGTAATGTATTGCAATTGAATGTAATGTATTGTATTGTGCTGTAATGTAATGTATTGTAATGCAATGTTTTGTAATGTAATGTAATATATTGTAATGCAATGTAATGTGTATTGTATTGTCATGTATTGCAATCTAATGCATTTTATTGTATTGTAATGTAATGCAATATAATGTAATGTACTGTATTATATTGTATTTTATTGTAACGTAATGTATTGTAATGTATTATATTGTTTTAATATATTGTAAAAAAAAGAATTGTATTGTAATGTAAGTTACTGCAATGTATTGTAATGTAATGTATTGCAATGTAATGTATTGTATTACAATATCATGTAATGTATTGCAATGTATTGTAATGTAATGTATTTTAATATGAAGTAATTATTGCAATGTAATGTAATGTGCTGTAATGTAATGTATTGTAATGTGATGTATTGTATTGTAATTTAGCCTAATGTATTGTATTATATTGTGCTGTCATTTAATGTTTTTAATATATTGTAAAAAAAAAAAAAAAAAAAAAGAATTGTATTGTAATGTAAGTTACTGCAATGTATTGTAATGTAATGTATTTAAATATTAAGCAATTATTGCAAAGTAATGTAATGTATTGTGCTGTAATTTAATGTATTGTAATGTGATGTAATGTGATGTAATGCATTGTAATTTAACCTAATGTATTGTATTATATTGTGCTGTCATGTAATGTCATGTATTGTAATGTGATGTGATGTGATGTAATGTATTGTAATATAATGTATTGTATTGTATTGCATTGTAATGTAATGTAATGGGCTGTATTGTAATGTAATGCAATGTTTTGAATTGTATTTAAAGTAATGTAATGTGATGTAATGTATTGCAATTGAATGTAATATATTGTACTGTAAAGTAATGGAATGTAATGCAATGTATTGTAATGTATTGTAATGTAATGTACTGTAATGTATTGTATTGTAATGTAATGTTTTGTAATGTAATTTATTGCATTGTACTATAATGTAATGTAATGTAATGTATTGTATTGTAATGTAATGTAATGTAATGTGCTGTAGTGTAATGTACAGTAATGCAATTGTATTGAATCCTACCTAATCGTTCCATTTTATAATGTATCGTCCCTGAATCGTATCTTATGGAATGAGGTGTGGCAGTCAGTAAATCAGTGTTAGTGTATATGCATGATTGTCAATGAGTGAGTGATGTGTTGTAAGGTGGAAACCAAAGCAAATAAACAACAGTATGGAGTATGGAGAGTTGAGAGCAGAGTTTCCCCACCTGTCCTCTTACTCTCTTCCCAGAGTTTGTGACGTGTGCTCCTATAGTGCTGGTTGTAGGGGTTGGATCCTTAGGAACACCTGGGCCTGGTGTTCCCAGCAGCTAAGGATCCAACCCCTACAAAAACACTAAGACAAAGACACAGACAAGAGGCCCAACAGCCACAGTAACACAATTAGAATATGAAGAACAATAAAGGTGTGGTAATTATGAGCCTCAAATAAACTGGTTTCATTACTGATTATAGAATGTAAAGGATATAATCCCTACTTTATTTTCAACTACACCAGAAGTCAAACACTTCATGTGCTCCATTAAAACACTGGAATCACTGAAATTTCAGCGAGTGATCAGCAGAAACAAGTAGCAGTTTTAATAAAAGATACATCAGAAGATGCATCAGCAATGAGTGAAATGACAGAGCTGAAAACAAACTGTCACATCTGTGTCAGGAACATTTCCAGACCTAACACACTTCTAGCTGTCCAAATCCTGTCCAAACATTTCTGCCACAACAGATCCAAATATTTCCCTGTCCACAGATATCATCATCATCAAACTGTACTACACCAGACTATACGCAGGGAACAGTTGTGATGTAGGTTATATCTCTTAATGCAGAGCTATTCAGCTGTCTATTCAGATGTCCCAATTTACTCATTCATCATGTGACAGAAAATTGATGGATATATGGGTACTAGTAGGAGCGGGTTAAATGAGCATTTTTAGCATTATTCCATAAATATTGTGCATTGCCATCAAGAATAATTTCTGTTGTCGACAAAACAAAACAAAACAGATGTGGTTCTCAGCACAACGTCTACATACACATAAATACATACATATCTTATCTGTGCCACAAAATTGAACCTTACATTTTTGCATAATGTGTGTGTGTGTGTGTGTGTGTGTGTGTGTGTGTGTGTGTGTGTGTGTGTGTGTGTGTGTGTGTGTGTGTGTGTGTGTGTGTGTGTGTGTGTGTGTGTGCGTGTGTTTGTGTGTGTGTGTGTTTGAATTACATGTCTTGGTTGACTGGGGATGCAGGGCTGGCTGTAAATGTGTTTTAGGAGATCCAGGATCTCTGTTCCTTCCAGGTCAGCACCCATCTCCTCAACTTCCTTCAGAGCCTCTTTCATTGTCTTCTCACTGGAGTCCAAACTCTGACTGTCATCAGAAACGCACAAATGGGGGTGGTCAGGTGGTTGTGTAGCGCTACCCGTTGCCACACCTTAATTTGAAATTCATATCCAGTCTTTTTCATAGCATCACTGCCAGGGGTGGATTTAGGAATTGACAAGATCCAGGGCTAAGCCCAGAACACCCAGAGCCAGGGACAAGATTTTAACATAATTTGACTGCATTGTATGACTACTACAAACTTTAGTATTAGTGGTAGTGATTTGTTTTGGTCCTTATCAACACATTTCCAAAAACATAAGAGAAATAAATAACAATAAGGAATTAGATCAAAAGGAGAAAAAAAAATATTACATTTAATATTAATTATCACATGTTCAATTGCATTTCACTCTGTAACATTGCCTCAACTGAAATGTCTTCAGAAGTTTCATTCTTAATCACAATTGTTATAAACTCACTCAGATTCAGTCAGCAGCTGGTTGAAGTCACTGTTCAGAAAAAGCGACTTTAACCAGATTTTTTTTTTTTTTATTGATTCGGGGCTTTTGAAAAAAACATTGGGGTGAGGAAACTATTAGATGGTAAACAAGTGACATAAAGGCTATTTAGTAACTTTAGGTATTACAATTATGCTAAAGCGAATTAGACAGCAGTTGGAATCCGTCAATGAAAAATTGAAATGGGCCAAGAATAATTGCGGTAGCTTATGTGGGGGTCTGTAAAGTGACCCTTGCCTGCATTTCAAATGTTTTCGAGCGCCAACGCAAGCAGGGCGTGCCATACGTAGATGTTGATAGGTGGGAAAACAGGACGTCATTACGTACAGCGGGACGTTTCGGTGAAGATAAACAAAAAGGAAGGAAGCCTTCGGCCATACAATCGCGGCAAAAAATTGGTTCAAAATTTTAGCACATTTAGCAACTACATGTTTCCTTTTGTTGCTTAAATAGACAGTGTGTCGCGTTCACGACCATGGACGACTCAATAATATTTCGTATGAGTGCATTTTCTGAGCAAGGAGGGAGGAAATACATGGAGGATGTTGTCGAGATAAGAATCGAGTACGAGCCGACGCCGACGCCGTCGCCAGCCGAAGATTATCCAAAGTCGCAGAGACATGGAGGACAGGAAACAGCGGAGGGTGAACCCGCTAAACAGACTGAAAACGACACACATGAGCATAACGCCGCTGCTGAGTGTGCCCCAGTTTCTGCTGTGTGGGTAGAGAGTCTGTTAAACGAGGACAGTGGCAACAACAGTGCACCGGCTTCAGACGGAAAAGTCACGGAGCACGTAGTCAACACACGGAGGTCTGTGGCGTTTTTCGCAGTTTTCGACGGTCACGGGGGTCGGGAGGCAGCACACTTCGCCAGAGGGAATTTGTGGGATTTGTTAAAAAGGCAGCGGGGCTTTTGGTCGAAGGACCACAGTGAAGTGTGTGCTGCTCTGCGGAAAGGCTTCATCGCCTGTCACCATGCAATGTGGAAAGAGCTACGTAAGTCATCAAAGTTGTAGCCCACCTACTCATATGTATTGCTGTGTGTGTACGTTGCTGCATCATTCTCGATGTCACAGTCTCTGCAGCGCTTTAAACTGTGTCATGTGAGGCAGTATCCCTCTCAGCTGGTAAGATGATGCTCATCCCAGCATAAATAAACACACTGCGCCGTCATCTGACCACTGCACAGCTTTTAGCGTTGACATGGCCACCCACAGTAATAACTCTAAAAGTGTGCGTCAGAGCAGATGATGTTAGTGGATTAAGGATAAGGAATAAAAATGCACACCTGAAGCAGCGTCACAAAACAAAAATCATTTGATTAGTTGTTGTCAAGTCTTAGTCTGTGTATGACAAGGTCCTAATCCTGGCAGTCATACTGGGTTTTAAATCAGGTTAAATGTGCTTAATTTTGGTGGTGATCCATCTCACCTTCTGTTTACATTCTGCATGGCAGGTTGGTGTATGGTGGCCAATCAGTTTCAACATCACTCTCATTGAAAGCATGTGCATTTAATCCATTCATTTTTTAATGCCACACTAATTTCATGTATGCAGAGTGTACAATACACACACGTATATCTGCAGTAAAAACAAAATAGGCCTGAATCGGTATTTGGATCCTTGAATGAGGTTAAGACATGGGAAAGCCTAATAAACTGTACCAAACTTTAACTGTTTCAAATAGCCAAGTCAGTGCTACATGATTTTTTTAAAGCTGATAATTGAGACATGGAGCTCCGGTCACACTTGTTCTCTACCAATACAAAATCTTACACCTCAACTCAAGGTATCTGTCAAAGCCCAGCGCCAATCCGATACAGATTTTTCCTAAATTTAAAATCTTCTTACCTCAATGACTGGAACTCATTAGGATCATTTTTATGAGAGGTGACATGAGGACAAGGATTGGCGTTGGTGGCCTTCCATGATTTCATGAATGTAACACATCAAAACACTTTTTAGTTTTTAGTTATGACATTGATGAAGAGACACCCAGCCTAGATACCTGGCCTGGATCACTGGGGGACACATATTTTTAGGAGTGTAGTAGTGCAGTAATAAGAGGATTGCCAGGGAGGAGTTTGGGGGAAAATACTGTCAGTCTGGTTGTTAGAGTCTAACTCTGGTTAAAGGTGTCATTTGGAGTTTCTGGCCTCTAGGTAGTGGGCCCCCGCTTTATTAGTCTCATATTGCGCCAACAAGGTCAAAGAAGAAGATGAACTATGGAGGATTAAAGTAAAATAAATATTTAATTAGGAAGGAAAAACATTCAACACTTCTGCCAGACCTCAAGGATACATACATGCATTTTGGTCAGTATCGCTCAATGTAAACATGGCATTAGTTTGTTTACAAGAAAACGGCACAGTGTTGCTCTTAAGCTTGAGCCTGAAGTCTAAACACCAGTTCTGCAGGAAAACATGTTTCTATGGTAACATGATTCAGAGATTTCAAATCCTGGTTTATTAAAAGGAATATCTCACAAATAAGCCTGATTCAGTCAAGTAAGCATGGCTGATATGTAAGGCCACATGTATGAAGTAATAGTAAGAAATAACTGATATAGTTTGATGGAATGTTTTGGGGTTGTTTTTTTCATCAAATGAGACATTGTTTTTTCATTTGACTAGTTTTACTGCAGTGTAAAAAAACATAAAATATAACAATTGCTTTACTTTGATTGCTGTTAAGAAGCTTTAGTATAATTCAGTGGGATTAGAGGATACAGAACCAAACAATTCCCTGTGGCTGCTCTTAAGGCCATGGGCCGTGCAGCCGCTGTAAAAAATTAAATTAAGCAGGTTCAAAGGTGCACATTTGCCTCTGACTGGCTTGCAGGCTGAACTCATGTTGACATGTTTGTTTACTTGTGGGTCATAACATATCTTGTTTTAGACTTAGCCTAAAAAATTAGGCTTCCTGAGCTGACTAGACAATATTTATACCTTTTGTAAGAGATGCAAAGGCTTTTTAACTGTCTTCTTTCTGCTATTTATAATCCTCTTATGCCTCCATTGGTGTGTAGTGTAAATCAGACACAAGTAAAGTATTTTTACCTTCAGTGCACATTCTTCACTCTGCCTTGCCAATGCTTGTTAAAAGGTGCTACTTTCTCTTAAACCATATTGCTTGTCTCTAAACTCTTCTACTTTTATTAACCTATACATTGCAGTCTGAGTATTCTAAAGTGGTAAACAACCAACGAGTTAAACAACATTTTGACGTTGTGTTGATGTCATTACTGATACTGCTAGCAGGGTTTCACTTTGTATGTCTGTGATCAGTGAGTAACATCAACAGCTGTGTATCATTTTCTTTATTTTGGTTTCTCTTACAGCGGAGTGGCCAAAGACTATCACTGGCCTACCAAGCACATCAGGCACCACAGCCAGCGTGATCGTGATCCGTGGAGTTCACATGTATGTCGCCCATGTAGGGGATTCAGCAGTAGTGGTTGGAGTGAAAGAAAATGACTCTGATATCACGCTCCAAGCACTTGAAGTCACACAAGACCATAAACCTGAACTTCCTAAAGAAAAAGAAAGGATTGAACGATTGGGTGGCAGGTGAGTTGACAGGATTTCAGAGAAAAGTCAGCATGGCTATAAGCAGGAAAATTGAATGAGTGCCAAAATAATTTCCTAGTATTAGTAATCACAAGCTTGATAAGTATGATTACTACTACTACTATGATTACTCATCTACACAACTTGAATGAGGAAGCGTGGATTCAGCACAAACTCACATCAATAAACTGAAGTAAATTAAGTAAAAAAATGTCACTTTTAAAACAAAACGGTGCAGTCAAACAGTGAATCCACTGCTGTGAACAGCCAACAGTTCTTTAGGTATGGATTTAAATTCCCATTATCTGCTAAATGTTGTTTGTAGAAATACTTGGGCTATTTGTATTCCTTATCATTTTCCTATCTGGACACCAATACACAGCCTTGGTAACATTTGCAAGGCAAAGCATACTTTCCACAGTCATCCTGTTAACACTATACTATCACTATACGGTGCACTCCAGTGAAGTATATATGCAAATGGTTTTTACTCAGCAGACATAATTACTTGGAGGAAAGCAGTGAACAGCTAAGGGATGACACACTAACCCACAGTCAGCTCTCTCACTGAGTAGAGCCAACTTGACTCAGGTGAATGCTCCCGGATTTAGACTGTCTAAACAGAGAGATGAACCAAGACTATGGAATCAAAACAATGAGATAAGACAGTATGCATGAGTGTGCTAATTATACACCTAAGACAGTACTGTCATTCTCCATGCACTGTCACTAGCTCAAAATATCTCATGGTGCAATTTAAAAGCAGTAACATTGTCCACTAGATGTTTTAGACATTTTCCTATAGTTTTCAAAAGAGCTCAGTCCATCTCAAATTAAGCATGAATCTATAAATTCTGTGATGCTTCACTGTTGCAAAACTGCTGATTCTTTTTTTCTTTGTTGCTGTATTTTTTTCTGGTTCATAAGCTTGCCTTTGTATGGAAGTTAATTGTTGCGTTATTCTTGTAACTGTAGTGTAATGAAGAAATCTGGTGTGAACCGCGTTGTGTGGAAGAGGCCCAGACTGACTCATAACGGCCCTGTGAGGAGGAGTACAGTCATCGATCAGATCCCCTTCCTGGCTGTGGCTCGATCCCTCGGTAATGATAGCAATGATTGCTTCTGTCTTCCATAAGATTGTACTGTATGTTTTTAATTAATATTCTCTGTTCGATTGTTACTCCAGTTGTTCCGTACTTACTTATTTACTTATCATTTTTTAAAATCGATTATCTTATCTTCACTTAAAAGTGATATTATTCTCTTATCCGTTGAAAGGTGACCTCTGGAGCTACGATTTCTACAGTGGGGAGTTTGTGGTTTCTCCCGAGCCTGATACCACCGTGATGACCCTTGACCCCAAACGGCATCGCTACATCATCCTAGGCAGTGATGGACTGTGGAATATGATGCCACCCAAGAATGCTGTCAATATGTGTTATAGCCATGACAAAATGGTGGTACGTAATTGTACAACTAATATAGTATAGTAACACGTTCTAGAATCTGTGACGTTGGATTTACAATGGTTTCAAGGAACAAGGATTTTTATTGTCATACCAGCCACTACAGGTACATGAAAGAGAACGAAGAACCATACTCAGGTCCAGGTGGTCATAATAATAAAAAAAGTGTATTAAAATAATGAACATCTACATAATAAGGCATAATAAGTCAATATATAAGTAAATACAATAAATAGATTAAGTAAACAGTGCAGTGTACTAGCAAACAATAACATCTCACATGATATTTAGTTTTTATCGGAAAATAATTAGTATTCCCAGAAGGAACTCTATACTTGTAAACATTATTTTATAAAAGCATACATTTTCTTTCTCCCTTCGCTGTTGATTTCTTTATGCTTCTCAGGGACCAAAGGGGATGTCTTGCGCCCGCCGACTTGGATGCACAGCTCTACTGTTTTGGAAAGAACGCATGCTTCGTGCAGACAACACAACAGTGATTGTCCTGGCGCTGCAGGAGCACGGAGCGTCGATCCCTATGCATCGAGATGAGATTGTTGTTGATATGAATAGAGGAATTGATCACGTTCCCTACCCAGGAACTACCTATAACACATGTGAGGTTCCAAAGGTCAGTGTCATTTCTTTGCTTCATCCTAATTTTGTTTTTTAACCTTTCACTAGGATGGACCATAGAAACAATAACATATATTTTCCAAATGCAGAGCTGGTTACTGCTGGACCACTCTGGCAACGGAATAATATACTGAATATATATTTTTTGTGTGTTGTTTCCTATTCACTGTATTGTCCTTCTAATTTTGTCATTTTGGTTTCAACTTTCACCAGTTAGAATATGAAGGTTCGTAGACACCAATAAGTGTCGACATAAGGTCATACCAACAATTTCCATCAGTGCTCCATTGGTTCACCATATCACTCTTTGTTTTCGGGGCCAACAGGCGGAGCATGAGGATGGCATGTTTTATGAAGAAGATGAGATATATGGAGAAGAACATGAGGGATGGCCATGCCTGGAGTGGTAGTGAGGTGACTGCTCATAAAAATTTAACCAAGTGTCAGCAACTGAACAAATTTAATTGCCAGGTTCCTGTTGCTGAACCTGTTGGCAAAAAATCAGCTGTTTGAATCTAAAGATGACAAAATTCCCTTAATATTGCCTCAATATCCCTATTGATATTATGCTGTTATAAAGAGCTGTAGATGTCTTTAAATATGTTCCCCAATATTTACCAAAGTTCCTCTTTACAGTGAGATAACCAACTTAAAACACAGAATCTTTGTTAATTTAAGACGTCATTATCTTATTACTTCATAATTAAAAGGTTAAATTCAAGATTATATCATGTGTACCAGTAGAGGGCACCATTTTCCTGAAGTATAACTCTCCAGTATTGAATTGTTTTCTTCCCATTGGTTGTTTTGGTAACATACCATTTACAGTGTCTTGTATTTAGTCTAAGTATGTACCAAATCAGAAGACAGTGGCGCTGTTCATGATTGGATGTATAAATGGCACAAACACTCTTTTCTTCATATTTATTTACTGAACATGAATTCTGTCCCTTCATCTATATTTGGTGAAAGCCAGTAGCTGAACACTTGATCTGCACTTTCCATAAACCTTTTAAGAGGAGAGGGACTTCCTTTGAAGGACAACAGGACTGTTAGATTTCTTTTTAAATGTTTCCCTTATTAATACCGTTGAAAAGACTATGGGTACTAGACAGAGAGCATTGGCACTGCTTTTACCTCCCAAATTAGAATGCCAAAACTTCCATTCTTTCAAGTGAAGGTAGTATATTTGTATTTGTGTGCTATCTATCGGCACATTATTTACTGTGTGTATGCAGCACACCTAAAACATAACGTAGAACCATCTGAACACATTTTAATCCAACTATTGTTTATGTCCATGATTTTAGTCTTCGTCCATTTGTAACAGCTTTCATCTATGTGTCCCATTGTTAATCTTAGATTAATGAATGGCAAGTTGTGTTTCAAATATGTTCTTTTTTCTTGACCAAATTAATTCCAATTTACAAATAAGCATGTATTATTTTTTATTAGTAATTAAATAATTAAAATGATGGAAAATATATATTTTTAATCTATTTTTTCTATATTTGCTTCATTTCTTTATTTCAACAGAGTGATGCAGAGAATGCTCCCTCCCTATTTAAAGAAAGTTCCACCACTCTGGAGCAGGCATTTGGGCTGTATGAAGCAGCTTTCTGTGCCACCGCACAGCTCTTACCCGATGTTGACTGTGTGAGGGCCTCGCAGCCCCCCTCAGATGGTTCGGAGAATGTTTTCGAAAAGCAAGACTCGACAACCCAAATGGACCCTGCCACTTCTGCTCCTCTATTAAAAAGGTCACGCCGCCTTCCACACATTGCTCCCAAACTTCAAGCTCCTCCCCGCCAGCTTAGCAAAAGTTCTCCCCACAAGCCACCTCAGAGCACAGTACAAAGTGAACAATCCCGTCAAACTCGTGCTCAGAAGAGAGAAAGAAGCTCCTCTGAGGAAGTCCTACCACAGCAACACAACGCTGCCTTGTGTGTGTTCTGAATCTTGTCTCATAGAAACAATGTTTTTGCCCTGAGACGTATGCCACAGGCCTCTTCCTAGATGTATACTTTTATACAAAGTTTTTGGTTTTGTAAATATGTGAGAAATTTGAGATTGTATATGTGATCCTGTTATGACTTTCTTCTTGCTCTCCCCCTGCCCCCTCTTAAAATTTTAGTGTTTGTGGAAATTTTAGATTTGTTCGATCAATCAATCTATTTTCATACTTAAACGTATGTACAGTATATCCAAAAGACGTATTTTGAAGGACAAAAATCTGAGATGACATCAATTTACAGGTAAATTGAGAATTGTGACACTCGAAATCTTCCAGTTTAGATTTTTATTAAATGAATGATTATTTTAAATGGTTTTACTTGTTGGATCCTTTAACATGCCTGACTTTCCTCAATTGGGGTCAACACCTCAGACCAATTGTTGATGATATTTCCTGTTAGATGAGATGTGTTCCAAAGTCATTGCAAAGGGTTTCTCTGTGTGACTGTATTATAAAATAATAGAGAAAAAAATCTCATTGTGGATTCTGAGTTTCAAGCTCGGGGAATACATTGATAAGTCACAATAGAGGCCCTTTGTAGTATCTAAGAGCTCAAAATTATGGAAAACTTCAAACAAGCAATGGTCTGAGGTAAGAGTGTCATGTTAATTATGCAGGTATTGATTTTAAAATGTGTTCTGTCTTTTCTGGTGGCCAATTATGAGCTGTCATGATCACAGTGGCTTCTCAGCTAATTTAAAATGTTTAATGCGCTTGCCAGGATGACTTAAAGGGTCATGTCGTCCAAATCAGAGAATAAAAAATAAAAAAACTCTTCCACTTACCGCGGTTGCATCTGTTCATATACATGTGATGATGTGTGTGATTTGAGTGAATTGAGCCCTTTATGATACTAGCTGGACACTCATCGATCCCAAACATCTCCCATTTATCATCAGCCCAAACTATCTCGTCTGTTTCACTGGTAGCGCTGCAGGAGTACAGGTTGTTGGTTATTTTGGATGCTGGTGGAAAAGCCAAGATTCAATACCTGTGCCTCACTCGATCATTTCATTTAAAGTGTTCACTAGACACTAACACAGTTCCAACATGTCTTCCTCCTTGTTCTCATATCTGTTATCTTTGTTTATGGTTTACATCCAGTACTTGTGTTTTAATCCTCCCGTAAATCAAAGTATGGTACTAATGTCAAATAATTGCCAGATTCATGATATAGTAAATTACAAGGTAATCATAAACTTGTGTTGATGTGGCAGCTCAGTTACTCTTCTAGCTGATTTTTTTGCCTTCTTTTTACATAAGACTGTCATGGTTGCCTTAGCACAGATGAGTCAGGAGTGCTTTTCACATGTTTTCATATTTTGGGACGACTTCTCTAGGATGCATCAACCTCAACCATCAATCGTGCACCCTCAGTTGTGTCATATTACCATTGACTCTGCTGTGTATTTAACCCTGCTCCATGTGGTTAATGTTTCTCAATTATATTACAGAGCTGTTTGTTCATTTTGTACAGTACATTGATATGCAATAGAAGTTTGTACAGTACTTTATTATTATTATTATTATTATTATGCAAAGTCATTGGGTTTTTCAGGAGTCTGGCATGCTCAGATCTACTCTGTATGTTGTAACGTTTCCAGAGGTAATGAATGTTCATGGGCATGTGGTGTGTTTTTGATGATTACAATACTTGGGTCTGGTTTCATACCCACTGCAGCCAGTTCTCAGGACTAACTGTATAAGTTACATGTTTCGAAAGCGACTGGATATACAGTGTCTGTGTGTTGTAATAAAGTTCTCATTTTCCAATTGGTGCTGACCTGTCTGTTGTGGCGTCTGTGTTTATACAACAATATCTAGCCCACTGTGTGGAACTGGTATCATGACTTTATATGTTTCTGTTTAATAAATGAACGTATAAATCAACCTTAGAATGTGTCTGTATTGCTTTTAGCTACTGTGTAGTTTGAAACTTTAACTCACAGTTTTGAAGGGGGCACTTGCAATTACATTATGTACCAGTAGATGGCAGTAATGTAAATGGATTAAACTTGTGTCCTTACGGCCTCTGCATTATGTTGTTATACTTTGTTTTGTTGTTGGGAGGGGGAAGGGTTCAAGGAGGCCTTGCATTAAATATATTTCCATTTCAGTCACAATTGTTTTTTCTTTTTTTTTTTAAAGCAAGAAAACGCACTTTGAGAGGCTGTTTCCAAAGTCAAGAGTAAACTGTCATGTTCAACTTTTAAGCCGTCGCGGGGGAAAATAGAAGCCCTGAAAGTTCTCCAAATAATAGACAGTTATAAATATCTACAACTCAGCATCTCCATTTGCTGCTGTGATATGGTCAAAATCTCCAGAACAAGCAATTAAGTGGACCTTGTGTTGAGATTGTTTAAAAAATGTTTAACATTTATTTTACTTCCATCACCGTTTTTAAATATTCAAAATGAAGACAATACAACCAGAGATAAAGAAGGTGCTGGCAGGTGAAAAATATACATCTTTTTAAACGTGAGTGCACATTTAAATGATTCCTGTTAATAGGTCTTTAGACTATGCAAATATATCCACTCAAATAGATGAAATTATTTAATATTTCTAGTTAATTGCAGTGGCAAATATTGCAACACTAACTGATCTATGTTCATTTTAATTCCTGCTGGTGAGCACTCAAATATCTGTGCTCTGTTTCAAAATATGTAATTGGATATAATACAGTAGATTGAAATAAAAGAGGCCCGTGATGATAAGATTGTACCATTTCTGCTGTAAGTTGGTCTTCAAAATGTGACTCACATAGACTTAAATGAAAACTGATGATTTTTTCTTTTTGTGTACTGTATGATACTTTGTGGTACTATACTTAAAGAACACATTTCTTGTCCGTTTCTGTGACATTACAGACATCAGATCCATGATAGTAGTGTCTTGACTTGAATATTTCATTGACTGTCAGCCCAGCATCTGCTGACCTGCCTAACATGCAACATTCTCCTCTTACTGCAGACAGTCTGTCACTGTACATCAGCCAGTGGAGCGTCACAGTGTCCACCACTTCCCCCTCTACTCCCCCATCCTTGTATTGTTGTGCAAATAAGCATCTGCACAGTAAGCTATGAGGTATTTGAAAAGAAGACTTAACATTGCAAATACTGTATCAGTTCTCATTACATGCCAGCCACATGTCTAGTCAGTGGAAAGACAGCTGAATGTGACGGAACCCTTTGCAGATGAAGGTCACATTTTTTTTTAAAGAATGGTTTTTGATCTGTTTCAGCAGCTTTGGTGAATGCAGTAAGCATATTTTTGTGATTTGTGGGGGATAAAACTGAGCTCAAAGTTAATCTATCTTTAATCATCCTGTTCTTCCATGCTGTCATTTTGCTATCTGGTCTATTCTGTACACATTACATATTTTGCATATCCATCCGTCCTGATATGAGGTTTTTCTTCCCCTTTTTTTTCCTTATTCAGAGGGGGGAAAATGGGTCCTTATTCAAATTGAGGGCCTAAGGATGGATGATAGTGTATTGCTGTAAAGATTGTAAAACCACCTAAGGCAAATTTAGGCAATAGATGCCTAAATATAGCTAAACACAATTCAAGGACTACAGTATATTTTGACATGTGGCAGAATTATTATGGGATATGCTACAAAAAACAATGTGCAACCCTAAATCTAAAAACCAAAAACCCTTTCACTTCCATCCTCAAATATCCATAACCATGCTTACTAGAAAGGTCTAGCAGATGCAAACTATTGACTCGAAAAAGTAGTGGAGAAACAGATGCTTCAAAACATGTGTAACTCAATGGTTTGACAAGTATGAAAATCATGTAAATCATCAGAGTTCCAGAAACTTGAAACCAAAGCTGTTCTAACCTTGATGATCTATTGCTTTACCTCAACACTTTGTAACCCCCACCTGTATCTGACCCCTACTCCCACTCTCTGTCTTTACAACCTACAGTATCCAACAAACATTTACATTCCAAACTCTGCATCTCACACGAAAGTTTCCCATGAAATTTTGCCGATTAAGTTAGGCTGATGTTAATCTGGCACCTTCACGCTCTTACTATGGAGAGTAGCAGTAAGGGTTGTGAGTGTGAGAGTGTCACAGTCTTTGGAGGAACCTGTCTAACTCACTTCTCCCCACATCTCTGTCTCCTTATGACAGTATCTGTAGTGTTTCAACAGGCCTTTAATGGCTTACTCTCTGCCACTCTTGGGAGGCTCTAGAGTAAGTGCTATGAGGGAGAAGACTTCTCCAGATGATGGGAGATGACATGCCCTCCTTTTCTCTCCTTTCTCTAACTCAAAGAAGAGGGGGGGTGGCAGAAGGAGATGTGGTTGAACTGGCATGCTGGATTGGACCTTAATCAAATACTATTTTTATCATCAATACAAGACTCACAGCAATGACTGAAAGATTTTCACTTTTTCTTTTTCTTTTTTTTTTCTGTGACAAATTGCCCTCCTGCTTTGTGGCACTGGTTTCTTTTACAGGCATCTTGTGATAACTCTGAGTGTTTCTAATTAGCTGATCTTGGTGATAATTGCTGAATAGGAGGAATTGTAGGAAAACAATGGCTTGTATTGGTGGTAGGTCATGAGGTCTGGCTCCACACTGATGCCTCCAAACTGGATAGTCTGTGCTGTGATCACATGGACCTTCCCAGTAAAGGCACTTTCACAATGTTAATTTTTGAGTGACTCACTTTAGACTGATGATACCTTCAACCCTAATAGGATTATTATAGCCTCACTACTTGTTTGCAAAGGAAGGTAGTGAAGAAGGAAGAAACAACCCCTTTCTCTCTCTCTCCTGGTGCCTCAGCCCACTCACTTATTCACTCTCTTGCTGATCTACAAAAATTTTGCCCCAAAGTCACCCATTTTTTCTTATTACCACACATGCACATAGAGTGAACATAATCTGTCAGTGTCATGGAGTTAACTTAAAGACTTATTGTATGTCCAACAACATGTCAAGCGTTTTACTGTGTTATTTCTTTTTACGTGTATTTTAATGTTTCTATATTTATTTTAATTCATTGTTCACTGTGTTTTGTTTTGTTTTTTTGTTGTTTTTCTACCCGTGCTTCTGTAAAGCGTCTTTCAGTTTCAAAAAGGCGCTATACAAAACAAATGCATTATTATTATTATTATTATTATTATTATTATTATTATCATCATTATTATCATTATCATTATTGTTATTATTATTATATATAAACAATGTATACATACTATGCTTATATAGCATTTTGATTAACAATATTTAAAGCCCCCTCCCCACGTTCACTCATTAGAATGACATGTGCAAAGTTTGGCACAAGAAAGTTGTTTTCAAATTCATGTGCTGAAGAGGGTAAGCTTCTCTGTGTTCACTTTAAACAAGATTAAGACATGCATAGTAAACACAAGCAGGGTTTTATGACATCACAGCTAGTTTGCAGCCAATCCCTGTCCAGATTTAATGAAGCATTTCAAAGTAAAAAACTTTGTTGCAATTTAATTCACTTTTGGATAAATACTCTTGAATTGGACAAAAAAAACCTCTGAAATTGGTTACTCCACTGGATAGTTGGTAATGAGAGTCATTATCATACGATCATCTGGCAGTTGATGCCAAAGCTTAACCAAAACACCTGAAATGCAAATTACAGATGGCTTAAGGTAGTCCTCAGGCTCTTTAAGCACATTAACTTTTCCAGGAACAGTTGGAGAAAAGGTATGACTGCTGATCACTAAATCCATGTAATGCTTAGCCAGGGTTATATTGTGGATTACTCCAGCTGATAGTGGGAACTTCAACAAGGGCACTTTATGGCAAACCATCATCTGCAAAAACTATTAAATATTAAATACATAGAATAAAGAACATTTACTACATTTCACAACTTTACTTGTAATGAATCTTTCTCACAGTGGACAACATCAACAACATCTGCATTCAATTTTTCTTGCAGTGACAAGTCAAAACACCTACTGTGAGAAAAGTCTACACTGTTCTTTGTGCGTGTTGTGTTTGACTACTTTAAATGGCTGAGAGATGTGACCTAAGATTGTATGGTCTCATTTTGGGGCTGGATTTAGAGGTTTGTTGAGGTTAAGAATCTTAACCCTTAAATCCTGTGGTTTTGAAATCTATTTTACCTCACACACAAGATTTAAGGCAGATTGACGTGTCCGTGTGTAAGGGTGGTTTTAGTCATCTATGTGTTTGGGAGATAATTAGGTTGAACAAGTATTGTATGTTGGGGTAAAAACTAGTTATTTTTATCAACGGAGGATGACAAAAGCATACAAAAGCTTAGAAACAAGAAGTATTCTTCAGTTATGCTTTACATTAACAAATTAACTAGAACAAAAGCCAAGGTGCTTGCAGGATTTGGATAAACTGCATCAAAATGTTGAAAAATAAACCCTGACCTTAGCTAAGAGCCATCAACTGTCAAACCTAGGGAGATTTCACAGAGTGATGTGTGTGCCATGATGATTAGCTAATCAATGGTGACCTCTTAAGAAGCGTATGGTGTGTGAGGGGAGTACTCCTTTTTTGATAAGGCCGTTTTGTCAACACATGTAACCACAGCAGAAGACTGGGGTTTAATCCTCCACTAATTTGTCCCTGTTTGCCGTCAGTCAGTACAGGCGTCCATCTGACCTCCCATACCTTATAATGCTCTTACTCTGATCAAACCGCTAAAGGCTGGATTATAATGCCATATGAGTCATCACTGAGAACCAGAGATGAGAAGACCGCTATCCTGCCTCACACCCAGTGTGAGCATTTTGTTCTGTGTAAAGATCTAATGATAATCCCACTGACATGATTAAATTGTGTGCAGGCCATAATCTTATAAATCACTGTGAATTTATTTGACTCTGGTTGAAGATGTGTGTAAAGAATAAATAGTAAGCTGCTAGAAATTATGAATCAAAGAAAAATTCTGTTGCCCTTTCATATACCAAGATTCAAGATTCAAGAACTTTATTAGCCATTTGTGCTTGCACACATAGGAACTTTTGTGCGGTTTGTTCAGAGAGTCAAGACAAAATTTAAAAAGACACACAAGAAAGACACATTCATAAAGCACATACACATACTCTAGACATAAAAAAGTGCATAAAAACCCTGTGTAAAGGGAAAGTTAGAGCATTGTTATAAGCTGCATAGGTATATTGCACAGGCCCAGAAGACAATATAATATAATAAAATAAATATAGTATGATATGCTGTGAGGTAGGTCATTTCGTTTTGGCCAAGAGTCTCACTGTGGCAGGGAAGAAGCTGTTAAAAAAGCGTGTTCTGTTTGTGGTGACGCTGTCCGCTCGTCTGTGTCTGAGGTTGTATGTGCTGGATGTAGTGTGTCTCTGATGATTCTCTCTGCTCTTGTTTGACAGCGCTGTGTGTAGATTGTGTCTTTGGAGGGGAGTTCTGTTCTGGTAATCCTCTCTGCAGTCTTTATGACTCTTTGCAGAGCCTTCCTCACTGTCTGTGTGGTATTGCCATACCAGACAGTGATGCCTGTGGTGAGGATGCTCTCTATCAGTCCTTTGTAAACCTGGGTGAGAGGGCAACAGTGCAGACCAACTTTTCTGAGCAGCCTGAGGAAGATCTGATGTTACTTGTAGTCCCAGGAATCTGTAACTATCAGCCCTCTCCACCTCAGTCCCCTTGATGATGAGGGGCTGCAGGGGATGTGGATTTTTTCTGAAGTCCATTATTATTTCTCTTGTCTTGTCTGTGTTGAGGCATAGGTCGTTCGCCTTACCATAGACAAGAATGTCATTCACCAGACTCCTGTAGCCCGACTCGCCCCCCCCCCCCCCCCCGATGAGGACCAGGATGGTGGTATCATCTGCATACAGTAATACAGTAATATCCTCATGCTGAATTGAGTTTGATGTACACCTTACATGCACTATTCCCAAAGTGAAATGTGGATACACTTACTCTCTCTGGTTTTTTTTTAAGTCTCTTTTTATTAACCAAGAACAACAAGGTTACATTGTGAAAGGAAAAGCAATTTGTTTTCTTTCTTTTACAAAATATAACCCCCCCTTCCCACCCTCCCTCCCCAACAGACCCCCTACGCGTCTTCAAATGTCACCAAACAGAATACATTATTGAGTCATTAGTACACCTATAACCATCACATACCATAATAGAAGAAAAATAAATTTAAAAAATACACATGCGATCACACACCTACAGACATAGTGGAAATACAAAAAAATAAATAAATAAAAAAATAAATAAATAAATAAAGTATTTGCAGAACTCTTCAGGCCCATAACATCAGTGTCCTAGTGCATTGCATGTCATTAGGAAATGTCAGGAAGGGTCTTAAGTTTTTCAAAATATGTAATTGCTGGGTTCCAGATACCATAGAAACGTTCATTGGACCCTCTAAGTGCATACTTTATCTTTTCCAATTTAAGATACATCATAAGATCAGTCAACCATACAGCCACTTTTGGTGGTTTTGGGGATTTCCAAAGTAAAAGAATTTGCCGCCTAGCAATCAAAGTGGAAAAAGCTAATATATCTTTGTACCTGGAACGACCTACCTGGTCATCCAGTACTGTTCCAAAAATTGAGGTATACACATTGGGCTCATATTCTATTTCTATCATTTCTGATAACGTTTTGTATACGCCTGACCAAAAGTCATCCAAGCATGGGCATGACCAGAACATATGGGTCACCTGCTACAAGTTTCATCCATGCCTACGTATATTTTTGCTAATTTAGCTATAGAAAAGTGCATCCTATGTAAAACTTTAAACTGGATTAGGCTTAACCGAGCACAGGACTTAGTCCCATTGACCCTACACACAGCCCCCTCCCATATACCATCTGGTATTGCCTCTCCCAGTTCATCATCCCACTTTGCTCTAATTGTATCCAAAATATTATCACCATGGCAAGTAATAATGTTATAAATTCTGGAGATGAGTCCCTTTAAATTAGAAGACAAATCCAAGATATCCTCCAAGGCAGATGGATCTGGTTCATTTGGAAAATCGGTCGTGTTACTACGAATAAATTGGCAAATTTGAAAATATCTAAAATGACTTGAGCGGGAGAGATTACATTTTTCACATATATCACTGAAACTTGCAAATATACCTTCCTTATAAAGATCTTTAAATCTGACAAGACCTTGCCTGTTCCATACTAGGAAAGTAGCATCTAGTCTAGCTGGAATAAATGAATGATTATTGCATATTGGGGCTTGAATGGAGAAATTAGGTAAACCCATAAGTTTTCTAGATTGTTGCCAAATCCGCAAAGTGTTAATGACCGTTGGATTTGAAGTATGTGTTGAAATAGTTAGAGGGATTTTAGAAGTTACTAAAGCTGGGAGTGATGTCGAAAGACAAGAGTTATTTTCAGATTCACACCAATCCATATCAGATGACTGACACCAATAAAGTATCTTCTGGCAGTTTGCCGCCCAATAGTAAAATTGTAAATTTGGTAACCCCAGGCCTCCAGTGGCACGATGCCTTTGCATGAATCTCTTTTGAATTCTAGTAGCTTTGCTTGCCCAAATAAATGATGTGATATACCCATCCAAAGTCTGAAAAAATGTTTTGGCCAAAAAAATGGGAAGACATTGAAAAAGATAAAGAAATCTAGGGAGGACATTCATTTTAATACAGTTAACCCTACCAACCAAAGACAAATTAAGGGCATTCCATCTCTGGAAGTCAGCCTTTACTTTACTTACTAGTGGAGTGAAGTTTTTATGGTATAATTCAGGGAAGGTTTGAGTCAAATTAATACCTAAGTATTTAAACCCATCTCTGAACATACAAAATGGTAACTCTGAGTCCTGAAGAGATCGGGCCAAGGCATTTATAGGAAAACACTCACTTTTAGTTAAATTCAATTTATACCCAGAAAATACACTCACTGTTTGCAATATGTTCAGCACATGGGGAATACAATTTACAGGATCTGACACATACAATAATAAATCATCCGCATATAACGATACCTTATGTGTCAGTCCCCATCTCCGAACTCCACATATTTCCTGCTTTAACTTAAGCATAATAGAAAGAGGTTCAATAACCAAAGCAAACAACAGTGGACTTATTGGCGATCCCTGACGTGTCCCCCTTGTTAAGGAGAAGAATTCTGAACAATTCCTATTGGTGACTACTGAAGCCTTTGGGCTAAAATACAAAAGCTCAATCCATGACCTAAAACTAGGGCCAAAACCAAACCTGCTCAAGCACTCAAACAAAAAACTCCACTCCACCCTGTCAAATGCTTTTTCAGCATCTAAAGAAATGACAACTTCAGCCTCCCTACTGGATGCAGGAGAGTATAGCACATTTAAAAGGCGACGCACATTAGAAAAAGAGTGACGCATAAAACCTGTTTGATCTGGGGAAATCACCTCTGGCATAACTCTTTCCAAACGGCGTGCAAGAACTTTTGCCAATATCTTAATATCGCAATTGAGGAGAGAGATAGGGCGATAAGACCCACATTCCTTTCCATCCTTGCCTGGTTTTAATAGTAAAGTTATGGAGGCTTCTGTTAAAGTCCTAGGTAAAGTACCATTATCTTTTGAGAAGTCAAACATCCTTAGTAAAAGTGGAATTAGTTGCTCAGAAAATGTCTTGAAAAATTCAATTGGGTATCCATCAGGACCCGGTGCCTTTCCATTTTGCATGGACCTAATTGAGTCCGCAATTTCAGTGTGCCTTATATCCAATTCTATTTCTGCTCTACTGACTGCATTAATTCTGGGCACCTTTAAATGTTGAAAAATGTTTCCATAACTGTATTGTCTTTAGGAGCCTCAGATGAATATAGCTTTGCATAAAATGCTTGAAATGCGTCATTAATTTCTACAGGATCAACTGTAACTTCCCCATTATCTTTCATAATACATGAGATATGTTGCTGAGATGATCTGCTTTTTAACTGGTGGGCTAAAAGCCGACCCGCTTTTTCCCCATGTTCATACATGATACCTCGTGATTTTAACAACATCCTTTCAGTTTTTTCCGATGCCAATAACTCATATTTAGCCTTAAGTTCCACTCTTTCCTTGTACAGTTCTGGGCATGGAGAGGCTGAATATTGCCTATCTATCAGCTGTATAGCTTTGATCAATCTTTCTTGCTCCCAACATCTGCTTTTATTTAGCATGGATTTATATGAGATAATATTTCCCCTAATGACCACTTTAAATGTCTCCCACAAAACAGAAGGAGACACTTCATCACCATCATTAAATTTAAGAAAATCATCAATGGCTGATGAGATCCTTTGGATAAATCCCTTATCTTTCAATAAAGAAGTGTCCAATCTCCAAGGAGTGTATTCAGTGCTTTTGTGTGTGAAAGAGAGATCTAAAAGTACCGGGGCATGGTCAGATTCAATTATAGATGAATATTCAGTATTTTTAACAAAACATAACAATACACTATCAATAAAGAAGTAATCAATTCTACTATAGGTATGGTGTACATGGGAAAAATAAGAATAAGTATTGCTTGTGGGAAAATAAAAACGCCATGGGTCGATACATCCCACCTGATCCATAAACATTGACAATCTCCTTGCCATTTTGGAGGGAGAGTTAGATTTCGGATTCGAACGATCTATAGATGGATTAATTGTACAATTTAAATCACCTCCAAATATGAGAGAATGGGAATTGAGACTTGGCATGGCTGCTATCAGTCTTTCTATGAAACCTTCATCGTCCCAATTGGGAGCATAAACATTCACCAGTATGACAGGCTTAAAATATAAAGATCCTACTACAATAACATATCGCCCCTGTACATCCTCTATTACCTTTGTTGGGCTAAAAGGGATTTTTTTATGTATCAGAATAGCCACCCCCCTAGACTTATGGTCAAATCTTGAATGAAATATTTGCCCCACCCATGTTTTCTTTAATCTGAGCTGATCTTTCACTAACAAATGAGTTTTTTGCAAAAAAGCAATTTCACATTTCAAACATTTTAAATGTGCAAATATTCTTGCTCGTTTCACAGGCCCATTCAATCCCCTGACATTCCAATTTATCAATCTGACTGCTTCACCTGATACTTGATTAAGCCTATCATTCATAAAAAGTATACAACTGGTAGGCTAGGTGTGTTTAACATAACTGACTCACCATAAAAACCAAAGACGCAACTTCCCATACCCCTAAACCCCCCTCCCCCCACACAACACAAACTGAAACCCATAGCGCGTGAACTGCCTATGTCTAGATCCCAGGATGGGATAAACTGCAGGCTCGCTAAAGATGCCTTACCGGTGAACATCACCTAAGAACCGCATCATCTACAAAGGTCCCAAATTATAAATTTACATCATTATAAAAGTGCCATACATTTTGCTTACCAAAAGAAGCGACTCTGCTTATCAGTAGCAGAGTACCTCGCTTTCGTGTAACTTTGGTCAGTTCCTCAGAGTTCGTATTAGTCCAACACTTCCTCTCCCTCGTTGGACCCAAGAATGCGCTTCTTGTAGAATTCCCTTGCGTCGTCCGGTGAATCAAACGTAAGCGTCTCCTTCCCCAAAGTCACTCTCAGACGAGCGGGATACATCAGGCTGAACTTCGCTCCCTTCTCATACAATGCTCGCTTAACTCCATTGAACGCCTTGCGTTTTTTCGCCAGGATAACACTCAGGTCGGGATAGAATCGAAGGGTAGCATTGTTGAACTTAACCTCATTATTCCTCGCCCAATGTAACAATGCTTCTTTCTGTTGAAATCTTCGAAAGCACACCACAAATGCTCTAGCAGGCTTATCTTTCGCCAGCTTAGTAGCTAAGGCACGATGAGCCCTCTCCAGTTCAGGGCGCTCAGTGAAAACACTCGACCCCACACAGTCCATGAGTAACTATTCCATGAATTTAACGGGATCTTTGCCATTCTCACTGCCCTCCGGAACGTTCACGATTCGCAAGTTTGTCCTGCACGATCTGTTTTCGAGATCATCCACCTGATCTATCAGCTCTTGATTAGCCACTTGCAGAAACTTTATGGTTGCCTCAGCCGAAGTCAGGCGCTCAAAATTCTCACCCGCTATAGCATCCGTTGATGCTAGTCTGGCTTGGAACGAGTTGACTGTATCCCTTACAGCATCCACCGAAGTCTGGATAGGTTTTAGTGACTCTTGAATTAACATGGAGATGTCCTCCTTTAGAACCGACCTCTGCTTATCAAGTTCAGTCACGAGTTGAGGCATGGATATAATATTTTCCTCATGAGCCTTGTCCTCCGCTGCCATTGCTGAAAGCTTGTTAGCAAGAGTAGCTTTCCGTGCCGAAGTTTGCTGCGAAGATTTATGCTTGACACTCGTCATATCAGCAGTAACATACAGCTCAGTTAAAGTTATTTCTTAAACGTATGGTTCCACAAACGCAAATTTAACACCAGGTTGATGTTACAACAATGTTATTTCACAAGTCCGTTGGGAGCTCTGTAGTGCGAGTCTCACCCCCTCAACGCCATACCGCACTTACTCTCTCTGTTGTTGTTGTTGTTGTTGTTGTTGTTGTTGTCACAGTCAATCAGTCTTTATACTTCACAATTAAGCGATTATGTGGTAAGCAATCCAGGTGTCATCAACTAATTAAGATTTCCTGGCTTAACCAAAGCTATCTTGGTTTCATTGATAACTTCAACCTATTCTGGAACCGTCCTTCCCTAATCCGGGCCGATGGACTCCACCCCAACAGTCTGGGTAGCAGAGTACTAGCAGCTAACATCCAGCATGCTGTCCAGACCGCCCCCCCCCCCCCCCCCCCCCCCCCCCCCCCCCGTGATTGACTGCTCTCCACCCATGCCCCCACCCTGGACCCCTCTTCTTCTCTGCTTACTCCGGTAACACACAGTACTGTGTCTCTCACAAGCTCCCCCGAGCGACCAACCGAGGTTCTGTCACTTCCCCTGGTCCACTGCCCTTCCCATGGTGCACTATCTCCTACTAGCCGTCATAAAGCTACTACCACTGTTGGGATTAAGTTGTTCCAAATTCCTGTTGTTATTTCACGTCGCAAATCAACGCACATGTGCAGGAGCACACGAACTGTTGACAATAGCGTCCTAGCTAAACCAGCCAGGTCAACTAACACCAAACCTCACATCAGCAATCTAACCCTTGGGTTATTTAACATCCGTTCGCTGACCAACAAGGGACCTCTGCTCTATGATCTACTGAATGATCGTAAATTCGACTTCTTCTGCTTGACTGAGACATGGCAGCAACCTAATGACTTCTCACACCTTAACCAAACTATTCCTCCTGGGTTTGTCTACACATCACAACCCCGTACCTCTGGCAGAGGGGGTGGCTTGGCAATACTATATAGTGAAAAGTGGAAAGTGTCCGCTATCACTGTGCCTGTGTACCCTTCATTTGAGTCCATTGCTCTCCTAATCAAGGGCCCAACTCCTACTATCCTCGCCACTATCTACCGACCACCCAAGCTAAATAATGCCTTCCTACAGGAATTCTCTGCCTTCTTAACAACCTTATGTTCTGTGTCCCCAAATCTACTACTACTGGGAGATTTCAATATCCACTTGGATAACATCAACAATGCTTTTACAAGGGACTTTACTTCATGCCTTGATAGCTTTGGAATACAGCAATATATTGACTTTTCCGACACACTCCAAAGGTCACATTCTTGACCTAATCTGCTGTTCTGGTGCAACCCCTCATAACTGTTGTGCCTCAGACCTGCCTATCTCAGACCACAAGTTAATATCCTGCAATGTCAATATGAGATTATCCAAGACTAACATACATCGCTCTATCACATTCCGAAATATTAAGAATATTGACTTGCCGGCCCTCTCCAATGGAATTGATGACTTGCCTAGCAGAGAAAATGGAGCCACCACAGATGAACTAGTATCTCACTACAATGATGGACTTCATGGACTGCTAAATACTCTTGCACCTCTGAAAATCAGATCTGTTTCTTTTACCCACTCTGCTCCTTGGTTCACACCAGCACTACGCCAGCTCAAAACCAAAGGCCGTCGATTGGAGCGCCTCTATGCAAAAACCGGCCTTGCAGTTCACAAAGAAATGTATTATAATCACATACTTCAATACAAGGATGCTTTTTCTTCAGCCAAGACCACATACTACTCAACCTTAATCAGGACAGCTGATGGGAACACTAGAGCCTTATTTTCAACTCTCAACAATATTCTGAAACCTCCTGATGCTCTGCCATCTCACTTACTCACAGTCGCAAAGTGTGATGCCTTCATGACCTTCTTCAATGCCAAAATTGAAAATATCCACCAGACACTGACTGCTTCAAATAACTCTGCATCCTCTCCGCACTCTTGGCCTACATCGTCCTTCAGCTCTCCGCTCGCCAGCTTCACACTGCCAACTGTCTCTGAAATAACTGGTCTCATTCATAAATCCAAGCCATCTACCTGCCAGTTAGACCCTCTACCTACCCACCTGGTAAAAATCTGCCTACCTGCCCTATCCGCGTTAATAACCGGCATCATTCATTCCTCACTGCATCACTAAAGACTGCTGCAATAACACCAACACTCAAGAAACCTGGCGCTGATCCGAATGATTTGAACAACTTCCGACCCATCTCAAACCTGCCATTTCTCTCCAAAACTCTGGAAAGAACTGTTGCAGCCCAGCTCCACACCCACCTATCCGACAATAAACTCTATGAACAATTTCAGTCTGGCTTCCGTCCCCTTCACAGCACCGAGACAGCGCTAGTGAAAATCACCAATGACCTCCTGATGGCATCTGACTCTGGACTTCTCTCCATTCTGGTTCTCCTCGATCTGAGCGCAGCTTTTGACACTGTCTCCCACGAAATCCTCCTGGACAGGTTATCCTCCATTGGAATCACTGACATCCCTCTGGCCTGGTTCCGATCATATCTTTCTGGCCGCACCCAGTTTGTTCAACTTAAGAACCTGAGATCCGGCTCCTCCCCAGTCTCTAGTGGTGTTCCCCAGGGCTCTGTCCATGACATTCAATTCCATTGTTACGCTGATGATACCCAACTCTATCTTTCCACTAAGCCTTCTTCCACTCTGCCACCCATCGCCCTATCGGATTGCTTACTGGAAATTAAATCATGGCTCTCACTTAACTTTCTTAAACTCAACGGCGAAAAAACTGAGGTCCTCCTCATTGGTTCCAGATCTACCCTAGCAACACTCAACACTTTCTCCATGTCCATTGACAATTCCACTGTTCCTACATCGCATCAGGTAAAGAGCCTTGGTGTTATCCTGGACAGCACATTATCTTTTTCGAAGCCCACATCAATAACGTTACTCGGACTGCATACTTCCATCTACGGAACATCAACCGTCTCCGTCCCTCACTTTCACCAACCTGCACCGCTATCCTGGTAAACACCCTGATCACATCCCGTCTGGACTACTGTAACGCTTTCCTCTTTGGTCTTCCGCGGAAATCTCTTCACAAACTCCAGCTGGTACAGAACGCAGCCGCCCGTATCATTACCAGAACCCCCTCTATTGAACACATCACTCCTGCCCTGCAGCAATTTCATTGGCTTCCTATCAAATCCCGCATTGACTTTAAGATTCTACTCCTCACTTACAAGATCCTTCACAACCTGGCACCATCATATCTCTCGGAACTTATTCACATCTACACACCCTCCCGAACTCTCCGATCCTCCTCCGCCAACCAGCTCTTTGCCCCATCTGCCAACTTAACTACCATGGGGTCAAGAGCTTTCAGCCGATCTGCCCCCCGCCTTTGGAACTCTCTCCCACCAGACATTTGCACTTCGGACTCTGTTTCCACCTTTAAATCCCGCCTGAAAACGCACTTATTCAGAGTGGCATACTCTATGCAATCATGTTCTTGCTTATTTGTTGCACTGATGCACTTTATAGTCACATTCATATTTATTTCTTTATCTTTGCACTTAAATTTGCCTGATTTTTATTGTTTGATGTACTGTTGTCATGTTTTTGTGCCCTGTAAGGTGTCCTTGAGTGCTTTGAAAGGCGCCTATAAATAAAATGCATTATTATTATTATTATTATTATTATTATTATTATTATTATTATTATTATTATTATTATTATTATTATCTTGTTTAGGTCAAGCAGTCACACTGAGTCTTTAATAATGCCACACTATAGCTCCCATCATGTTCCAAATGAGGTTTACATGTGGTGGTGTTGTGCTTTTTCGCTGATAGTGTGACTCAAGCACTAGTAAAAATCAAACAGAGGTATTATGAAATTCATATTTGTATGTACAGTGGAGGAAATACTTATTTGATCCCCTGCTGATTTTGTAAGTTTACCCCCTTACAAAGACATGAACAGTCCATAATGTTTATGGTAGGTTTATTTTAACAGAGAGAGACAGAATATCAACAAAAAATCCAGAAAAAAAAATTAAATAAAGGTTATAAATTAATTTGTATTTTATTGAGTGAAATAAGTATTTCATCCCCTACCAACCAGCAAGAATTCTGACCCCCACAGACCGGTTATGTGCCCATGAGCCACTCAAATTAGTCCAGTCCCTTTACGAAAGTTCTCCTAATCTCAACTCGTTATGTGTATAAAAGAAACCTGTCACAGAATCAATCTCTTCCATTCAAACCTCTCCACCACCATGGGCAAGACCAAAGAGCTGTCAAAGGACGTCAGGGACAAGATTGTAGACTTGCACAAGGCTGGAATGGGCTACAAGACCATCAGCAAGAAGCTTTATGAGAAAGACACCAATGTTGGTGCAATAATTAAAAAATGGAAGAAATACAAGATAACAGTCAATCACCCTCGCTCTGGAGCTCCATAGAAGATCTCACCTAGTGGGGTGAAGATGATTCTGAGAAAAGTGAGGGATCAGCGGAGAATTACTCGGGAGGATCTTGTTAATGAACTTAAGGGAGCTTGGACTACAGTCACCAAGAAAACCATTGGTAACACACTTCGACATAATGGATTGAGATCCTGCAGTGCCTGCAAAGTCCCCTTGCTCAAGAAGGCACATGTACAGGTCATGGATGGGTCTTCCAGCATGACAATGACCCAAAACATACGGCTAGGGCAACAAAGGAGTGGCTCAAAAAGAAGCACATTAAGATCATGGAGTGGCCTAGCCAGTCTCTGGACCTTAATCCCATAAAAAATCTGTGTAGGGAGCTGAAACTACGAGTTGCTAAGCGACAGCCTCGAAAACTTCAGGATTTGGAGAGTATCTGTAAAGAAGTGGACCAAAATCCCTCCTGAGATGTGTGCAAACCTGGTGACCAACTACAAGAAACGTCTGACCTCTGTGCTTGCCAACAAGGGTTTCTCCACCAAGTACTAGTCACGTTTTGCTTGGGGATCAAATACTTATTTCACTCAATCAAATGTATATTGTATTTGATGACATTATTTAATTGCAATTTTGGAATGAATTAAGTTTGCAACCCTTGATCTTTAAGTTCACACAAATGCTCCTAATATTTTTGTTCTCAAAAGCTCTTTTTTGGTAAATGCTTGTACAAAAGAACTAATTCAATAAGACAGGAGTGTGTGATCTCCCTTGTTTCCTGTTTGTCTTTTGCTGTTTTCGTCATTGTGCTCATGCCAAATTTGGGTACGTGCACAAACACAGATGGCCGCAGATGTAAAAAACCCAAAAAAACACAGAGGGCCAAAGTAAAAACAAACAGTTGACTCATCTCATTCCTAATTCCCTGCTGGCGATGGAGGCAGTTCCCAAATCACTGAATTTGTATCGATAGAATGTGTTGTCTTTTCACTTTTGATTAAGGTGAGAGTGAAGGCAGGATGACGTGCTGTAGCCTGGGAGCTGTCCAATGCCTCCTCTGTCACTGCCAGTGTGTCTGCAGCTTTTTACACTTTCACATGCTCAACACAATCTGCTGTAAAGAAAGGCTGACTCCAGCTACACAGAGCCAAACAAACATCTATACACATTCAACTTCAGCTGACCTGCAAAGACTATTAAGCTGTTGACATTGGCACAGCCTTTTCTGGAGTTGCCAAAGAGTTGGTGTTAGGGTGCAACGGATGTGAACAGGTGCTACAATGCCTTTTAAACCCAACCTTGGTACGCTGGCAGATGATACTGGATAACAAGGATAGGACAGTGTATGTGTGTTTCAAATGTTTTCCTATGACAATTAGGTTTCCCTTTCTTATACACACACAGCAGTTAAAGATCTGTAACTGCTTGTGTATTGAAACCTGCTGAAGTGACAAGAACTTCTGTATCTATGCACAAGTAAAGGTAACGTAAACAAACAAAAAAAACAATTATAATCCAACTAAATGTAAAAGAGTGTAGTTGAAAGAAAGGCCGTTATCGTATTAATAAGGGTGATTGTTGCTTCATCAACCCCCCTCCCCGGCCGATATGCAAACTGAAGAGGGTCCAAGTCTGCTTGAACAGTGTCCATAAGATCATCTTTCACAATCCTCTCAAAGGACTTCATTACCAGGGAGGTAAGTGCCATGGGTCTAAGGTCATTCAAAGTCTTAGTTATTAGTTATTATTGGGCACAGGGTTAATAATCTAGTCCTTCCACAGGCGGGGGACTCTGTGGAGCTGGAGTGACCAGGAGAAGATGAAGCTGAAGATATATACCAGCTGTTCGGCGCAGTTCCTCAGGACCTGACCTCCAATTCCATCAGGACCTGGACTTTTCCTCTCCTTAACACCCTGAAACAGTACCCTCCCCTTATCAACATGGACTGCGCTGATAAGGAACCCTTTATATCCACATAGACAGCACTCCATTTTGCACCACCATGTTTATACAGTAGGTCAAAAAGGACACCCCAAACCCTGGGTCTAGAGAGGTCCTTTTTGCAAATTTCATGAGTTTGGCAGCCACTACAGTTTCTCCTATGCACTTGGAAGAGGAAGGAGAGGGGTATTCAGTTGGGTGCAATCATCAGAAGCAGAATAAGAAGCAGCTGCAGAAGAAGCAGCAGAAGCAGCAGCAGCAGAAGCGGTAGAAGAAGCAGCAGCAGAAGAAGAAGCAGAAAAAATTTGTTGCAAGAACCATATCATTGGACACAACAGTATTTTGGCCAAAATGCTTGCGACATGCTTACAATAACAATGGTAATATACTCATACAGGTATAATGTTTACCATATCCTCCACCTTGCACTGGATGACAAGAGGTGATCAGTTGTTTTCCCCAGCCCTCTACGCCACAAAAAGCTTTGCTTATAAGACCCCCATGTGCATTGCCTTTCCTTAAAGTAATCTGATTGGCTGGAATGTGTCATGAATAGCAGAGCAGGTGGACCCAAATGCAGAGACTGCAGGCTGATGAAGACACTTAATTGGGGCTGAGCAGGCAAGACAAAAAGTGGCTGATAATCAAAAAAAGATTGCAGAGCAGACTGAAATAAAACAGACGATCCAACAGCAGAAAAGCAGAAAACCAAGACTTAAGTACAAAAAGAGTGATTACAAATAGGACACGTGAGTAAAACAAGACACAGGTGAAATCACAGGAAATACAGACAACTTTTCAAAATCAAACAGGAACTAAAACACAAACAGAAAGCTCAGGCAGGATCTGACACACCCCTAAACTATGAGGGTCATTGTTTATTAGAGCATTTTATGTATTGCACTATTTATATGTATTGATTGTCTGTAGGTACCTCTATTATTTATATAGTCATAATCTTGATATTTATATATTTATATACACCCATGTGTCTATGCAGACAAAAGAGACAAACTGTGCTTAATCACATAAACATTTATTTATTTTTTAAATCAATACAAATATACATGAAAACAGCAAAACGTTCTATAGACAAGCAAAATAAAAAAGGGTAACAGTAATAAACCACTGAAAATATCCACTGAAATTTCCATTAAGGGTTTTTGACAGAATGCCCTCTGTACCCTGCACCATCATCTTTTGTCATCAGTTTTACAGGTGGTATAACTCTATGAAGGACCACCGCCTTAACTGAGCAGTAAGAGAGAACCAGATATCCCTTAAAGGATAGGATTAGAAAATTATCCTGTTAGAAAATTGGAAGGTTACTCATAATTCACCCTGAAGCAGACATGAATGCCTTTACCAAATTACATGGCAATCTATTTAATGGTTGTTGAGACATTTTACTCCACTCCTTATAAATGGTTATCTAATGTTGGCATGAGAGTTGGTCTAATGTTGGGGATTGTCAAAGTCACTGAATACATTGTCTGTCTTTTTTTTTTTTTTTTTTGCATTAACAGGGTAGAATCTAAATTTCACTTGTATTTAATTTGGTGGTTTAGCAAAAACAGGCCCTCTCATCTGGTTATTTTATCAATAAACAGTTTGTCAGTTGACTGACAAATGTACATATTACTATATATGGATATAAAATTACATATAAGTACAGATAGCTCATGAGTGCTGAAGGGAGCTGCAGAGTTGGGTCGTTATCCTTTGTAAGTTCACCATGAGTCCTTTGATCCACTGTTAATATTAAACTATTGTTAAGGTTTAGGTTTTACCCATGTCTGTAGTAGCCAACATAAAAAAGAAATTTGATAAATTAAACCAGCACTAATTATATTAGACACAGCTTCACAGCTGCTCATTCTACTAATTTATCATTTCTAAAATAAAAATGTTCAAATAGCATTTACATTTGTATTTTTTTAATTTGTCATTTTTATCTTTTGAGCAGCCTGTACGTTACTATTTCTGCATGTCAGCACTTGGTCACTACCTCAATGAAATCCCAGATGTAACTCAACAACTATAATAACTACTTAGTAATTGATGTATTGTGTTATAATACAATCTCAAAAAAACATGCAGGTCACCATAAAGGTTTGAAAGAATGCACAATACTTAATGTTGCAGACATGCATAGTATAAACAGAGTTTGTAACATTGTAGCTTTTCTTTGTATAGTGAGCTGGAGTGCAAAGCAGCTACACTGAGTGTCATGTAATATTGAGTACTGTGGAGCCCTCTTGTCCTCTCACGTCCCATCTACCACTGTCAGATGCCCTCGGGCACTGAGGCAGGCTTATTTGGCTATGAAAGGTCCCTTCTGCTCTCAAAAAAGAAGCACACACAAAGTGTTTAAAGTGTTATGCACAGTAGACACTTAGGACCCTAATACTGCTAAGCAATACTGGATTATGATGTCTTTCCTGCTGGTTGCTCAAAAAGTCTTTGGTGAGTTGGATGGAGTAGAGATGAATTGAAAATCAACCCAACAAAAGACTTCTGCTGGTGGTCTCTGATGGGATTTCTGACACTTCTGGATCCAAGAAACAGCACAAGAGTGGAGGGTTTAAAAAGACAACGAGTAAATGATTTAACAGCAAATCTAATGCAGCAAAGCAGCCAGAGAGCTACAGCACACCACAGCATAAAGGTTTAAAACTTTGTAACTAATAATGTCCTCCTGCTTTAGTCAAAAATATTAACATATCCCACTTGTCCCACTGAGTATATTGTTAACTACTACTGTTATATAACAGTATGTTCTCATAAATAGTACAAAAACTACAAGCCAATATTTTAATATTGATTTTTTTCTGTCTGGGTAAACATGTTTTTATCATTATAAGATTAGATGATAATTACAGTATATTACATTGAGACAGGCAAACCACAACTTCTCTCACCTGTAGTGACAAGGCTTTCTTTATTATTTCATGTTTTTGAACTAATATCAAAATTAAATTGGGATGCACTGTGCTATACTTGCAATTCAAATTGCAAAGTACAATACATCCAACAAGTAGTACATCAAACACGAAAGAGAGAATGCTACTACATTTGTGCTAGAAATTTAGAGCCACACACATAGTCATCAGATGCTGATTAGACTGTCACCCTTCTGAAAGCTGCAGCTAAATCAATTTGTAGGAAAACATGTCTTCCTGTAAATCCAATGAATCTAAACAAACAAATTCAGTAGTGGTGTGACGGTGTCTCAACAAGGACTCAACTCTATAAATCATTAGGCCTTTAAACAATTTATTTCGTACATAAGAAAGTCTGTCTCCCATGCCAGTGAGTCAAATATTTAACTTCTTAGTTCCATTAAGCGGACAAAAGAAGCTTTTTGTAAGGCCATTGGAGGTTTGTTGCCAGTGCCATTTTGCACTGTGTGTTCACGAGGCTTTAAGATGGTTAGAATTGACTGGCGTCTCTTACTGCGTGTTTATTAGGCCTTTATTAAGTTTGGGGCTATATATTTATAGTCCCTGAAGCAATAACAATGACTTGGCCCTCTCTTTAAAATTAGCTGTGTCTCTGCCTCTGTGTCATTAGATTAGGTTGGAATCCCAGACGCTCAGAGTCCATGCTTGAAACACCGCCACAAATGGGTTAATGCAACCTAAAATTGATTACTACAACATTAGGTTTATCTCGTAGACAAAATGTCTCCCTCTCAGAGGTCAGTGGACACACACACAAGGCATTCACACTAAATAACACATAGATTCAAATGCTGTAAAAGCCATCAAGCTCTCTCTGTCTTTTCCTTTTACATCAAAATGATGGAATGTCTGATACTGAAAATACTATTTAACTTTTATCTTTCATACTGACGTTTTCAAATTTATAGAGAAGCCAAAAAATGTGTTTGGTCTATGATGGTGTGAGATATAAAATCAAGGGATCACCTAAGTTGTCACAATCTATCCTGAAGGAGACATAAATGTCTGAACAAATTGCAGGGCAAGCTATCCAATAGTTGTTGAGACATTTTACTTAAAACCACAAATATCAACCTCACAGTGGCACTAGAGGAAAAGGTATGGATCGCCAAAAGAGAAATCGTAAGAGTCCGTAAGATTGATCCTCTAGGGACTGTGGTACTGACATGTCAATCGCAAGGTATCCTAAAGCATACCATGCTATATCGTCTACTTTACAGTATTGAAGACTTAAAACTAGCAATTGAGACCATAAACCCATTAGGGAACTGTTTAGTGAAGTAATAAATCAAGTGAGAAGTGCGGTCATTTTCTCATAGAATTCCATACATTGGACTTCTCTTAGCAACCAGAGAAGTCGCCCCCTGCTGCCATTAGAAAGAGCGCAGGTTTGAGGCACTTCTGCATTGGCTTCACTTTTCAGACTGGGAGGGGAATTTACGAATCCTACTATGGCCACGTCAAGACCCGCCCTACTCTGCCTGTGAATGGCTTACCTTGTTGCCCTTATCCTAACCAATCAGAATCCTCATTCTTAAACCTAAGCCACGAAGGCAACAAGTACTAGCCAATGAGAGGCAGAGTAGTAATATAGTAACCTACCTAACCTATTAAGTCTGTGTTATCTTTTCCAGTTCCATTTAGTCACTTTTAATTGGGACACTACATATTTAAAAGGGCTACAACACTATGTGATGTGAATGTAAACACTTGACAATGTAAGGCTTACAAATCAGCTGGAGTTGTGTTATTTCACATCTAAGGTGCTATGATACATTTTAAATGTCTCTTACTTTGGCTGTTAGTCTAATTTACAGAATTGCTCTTCAGGCACTCAATATGAAATGTCCCTGGCATGAACATATTATTTAATGTTACAAAGTGAATATCATCATGAATCACTCCAGATAAACATGCACAGATGATTGTAACAACACATGCATGTGTTACACATGAACCTTTAATGGGCATGAACATATCTTATATAGATAAAAAGTGAAATACAGAAAGATACTTGTAAGTAAATAAACAAAAGCATTTTTTGTGATAGTCTCAGTACATTAATCTCAGCATCTAGATCTTACAGGCAGGATAAACAGATCCATGTGTTGGGTCTGTTGTGTTACCAGTATGATGTCATGATTAAAACAAGACACTACAGCCCCAAGACAACAGTTAGAGTGACCTGTCTTTAGACCTCTCTACTCAGCCAACCGTCCACACTTAAGTTTTCTTTCTCATCCTCCCGTTTGTCATATGAGACTGCTCTCCAACCTTCAGATGTGATATGTACTTTACTGGCTTGCCCTTTGGATGACTTGCCAGGAACCCTCAGTGGCCTAACATTCTTCTGAATTTATCCCAGGTGTGGACTGTGACCACAGAGGTGAAATTCATGCACCATCACTCAGATTGATTGCCTCCTTCCTGTTCTGGCGCTTCTCTCATGTGGTCGGCTGGGGTTGCACCAGAGAAAAAGGGTGGCGTATCATGAACCATCCCTCAGAGTAGCGGCGAGTGAGGAAAAGCTGACGCAGCCACCGCCACTCCCCTTTTCAACCCCAAACTTATTGCAGCGTTATTGTTACAGGCAACCTCATGCACACCATTTCTGCGAATATTTACAGAGAGGAATGAAAAAAGATTACTTCCCTCCTGTCTTCCCTCAATCATGCTTCTCTGAACTAGTCTTATGGCTTTGATTACAAGTTATTACCTTTCACTATCCAGGGAGCTATTCATCATTTGTGGGACCTGTTAGATCACTTCCTATCCAGAGCCTTTCCTGCCTTGTAACTGTCAAGTAGCACTCCATTTCACCCTGAACTGCTCAGCCCATGGTATGGCACAAAGGAAAACATCACCTCTATGACTGTATTATTAATAAGCAGGTTGGGATATTCTACTTTTCATGCAATATTGTACACATATTTTAAATAAAAAGCAAAACATTTTTTAAATTGTGAATTGGTCCAATCAGTGTAAGATACTATGCCAGTCATTTCACTGATTTTACATGTAATAATTCAAAGTCAAAGTCAAAGTCAGCTTTATTGTCAATTCAATCACATGTACTAGACATACAAAGGAATTGAGAAGATGTTTCTCACTATCCCATGGTGAAAACAGATAAAGTGCACAGGCAGAACAGATAAGACATGGACATTTCCTAATACTAAAACGTAAAAATTTGAAGTGCAAAAAAGATAAACAATAAAATATAAAATAAAAACTACTATATATATATGTGTGTGTGTGTGTGTGTGTGTGTGTGTGTGTGTGTGTGTGTGTGTGTGTGTGTGTGTGTGTGTGTGTGTGAGAGAGAGAGAGTGTGTGTGTAGGAAGTAGCTGCATACATTCCTGTATAAATTAAGTTGTACAGTAAAAGTGCAATAAAAAAAGAACAGTCAGTGATTTTAAATTAATGTTTCATTTAAAAACTTACATCAGTCAATTCAGTCAACTTAAAAGTCATGAGAGAAAGTAAGTCATGCTTTATCCACGCCAGTCTCATTTCTCCTATCAGTCATTTGATACATTACAGATTTCACTCACAAATTGGATTAGTTAAGGAGGGCAGGAGATACTTAAACTGTGAGATAATCATTCTACAAATCCTGATAATTGTGCACACCAAAAGAAAATCATTGGATTACAGCATTATAATCCTATATTTTCAGAACCATAAATATACATTTGGTGGATAAATTAACTTTCCGGCTATGGATTTAACCATTAAGGGACACATGAAGTGCCAAGAGTGATTATCTCTGTTTATTCGTTTATTGTTCCGATACTGTTGCATAGCAATAATAGTTTCATGGTGGGGTCTGCGGACCTCCAGAAGTCCTTGGGGAGTTTTCCAAGTGGTTCCCAAAGGAGAATTGTCCCCCACTATAATCCCATCCATAAGTAACACAATGACAGAATGTATGACTGTGTTGGTCATGGGTGTCCTACACTTTCGGTGATACAACATCTAAGAGCAAAACTCTTATCAGATTGGAGACTGTGGTATCTTCACGTATCTTCATGACCATTTGTCTTTAGTTTATTAGTAGCCTATTGGAATAACATGCTGCCCTTTAATATTACTGTGAACCGTTTGAATCTAAAAAATAGACATTATTCGCCAATAGTACTTTGAAGTAATAAATAAAGAATATCAATATAATATAAGAGGAGGTTTCAATGTAGTGTATTTTATTAAACATTGCCATTTCGCTAATCAGGATTGTGTAACTTTTATTCCCATATTTAACTAAAAGCAGAACAGAATAAGACTGGATTTAGGTTTTTAAAAAAAACCCAACAAAAAACAAAAAAACAACAACTTTGGATTTTTGTTTTCTTTTATGAAACTCTAGATTTAACTATACTAACTGGTGAATGGATTAAAGAACAGCTTAATGCTTGAAATCCTTAAAGTGGTCTAGAGGAACAAAGGTGTTCAAAAAACTTAAACTACATTAGTAAAACAGAAGAAGAACAAGGACAAGAAGACATGGATCTTGAAACAAATATGTATATATTTGAAAGCCGCACGTTTGTTTGATAGTATATATACATATATATACACACACATTTGTATTTACCTGTTCCTCTAGACCACTCTAGGAATTTTGCATTAAGCTGTTCTGTAATCCATCCACCAGTTAGTTTAAACATACATATCTATATCTATATCTATATCTATATCTATATAGATACACACACACACTCTCACACACACACACATGTGCTGCTTTCATTCTGATCCTTGAATTGAAATCGTGCCCTTTGTTAATTCAGCCCCTGGTTCACGAAGTCTAATGCATGTGTAGCCTGAATACGGAGAACTGGAGCTGGCAACTGGATTTGTCTAAATGTGAAGTGACAGTAGAAAGCTCTCTGTTCTTTGTGGGACGCCAGCAAACCGGCGCCAAGTCCGCCTTAATGAACGGGTCCATGCAGTTTCACTTAATCGAAAACCTCAGGTGTTTTCAAAAGTCTGCACTAGAATCAATCAAGCCCATGCGTCAAGTAAGGGAATATCCAGAGGATGTTCTGACACATTTCGACTGTACATTTGACTGTCAAGAAGAATATCACCTTCTTACCTCATACATATGCTGTTTTTGGATTTTACTTTGTATAAAAAAGTCCTAATTTATTATTGTTACTATTATTATATGTGTTGTTACTCTTATGGTTACTTGTCTATTATTATCCTATCCTTAATTAAGTAATTAACTGCTTAATTTGCTAAATAAAACCTTTTTTAAGCTATGTATGCATGATGTCCCCATCTAACCTTAACATCCGTCTATTTCCACTTAGTTTGAGCAGTTTACACCACGCCCAGTGCGCTGTCATTGCCAGGACAGTGAAGCGCTGTCGAAGAACTCCAGTCCATTAGTGTGCCATGAGCTAAACAGGGCAGACCTGCGACAGTGTAAACCAAAATAGGACCTGTTTGCACTTATCTGCCCTCACTTCTAGGTGCCACTGCAGTTTTTTTCAGCAAGCTATATCTGAAGAAAACTTGCCGTACTATGCCAAATTGTGCTGTCCTTCCTTGGTGGATACATAAGGACCATATTTGCCTGTGCCCCCATATCTGGAGACCTTTGGCCATTTACATTCCATCTTAGGATCCCTCGGTGTTTCTTTAAAAAAAAAACTGACTAACTGGCTGTAGCTTTTTGGATGTGGATATCCGTGTACGCTTGCAGCAGGGGGTCTGAGACTTTTTAGTATCGACCTGTTGGGTTTGGATGTCCTGATGAGAGATCCAGTTCACACAGCGGCTGCCATGACTTACCATCCTTTTCAAAATAACCGACAAGGTGCCTTACCCTTGGCCGCCTTCCTTTCTTCCGCTCAGCCCTCGTTCTCCCCTGCTGTGGCTTTCCTAGAAGTCGCCTCTGTTTCCGAGCCTCTGCAGGAGCAAGCTGCCTTTGACGCGCGCCTGCATCCCGGCCAGCAGCGCTCCTCGAAGAGCCTGGAGCCAGAGGACAAGCCGGAGGATGAACCGAAAGTCACCCTGGAATCAAGGAATTTGTGGAATCAATTTCACAAAATGGGAACAGAGATGGTCATCACAAAATCAGGAAGGTAAGTAAATAAGTTGTCCTCTTATATCCATTAGTCGTCATTCAGTCGCCAAGATAATATTACTTCATCTTCCTATGTGATAACACCATTTTTTATATTACTTTATATAACGGTGTACGGCTTCTATTTTCTATTAAAAAAAAATACTACTATTTTTGGAGCCCCAACAAACTAATTATTATGTTCATTAATTAATATTTCAGACATGGAAAAGTCAGTAAATCATTTTAATTTGTGATATTTAAGAAACCAATACGGCATCCTCATATAGGTCTCCAATGGTCAGTTGCTTCAATAAGCTATAATGAAAACGTTATCCCCTGTATATGATCAACTACATTCTTGATTGTAAGAATTCAATATCATTTTTAGGTCAATTTAACTCAAATATGCATTCATCAACTTTTCATGAATTGTCCTGTTACAGGAGGATGTTTCCTGCCTTCAAAGTGCGGGTTGACGGTCTGGATGAAACAGCAAAATATATCCTGCTGATGGACATAGTCGCTGTTGATGACTGTCGCTACAAGTTTCACAACTCGCGCTGGATGGTGGCTGGAAAAGCTGACCCGGAGATGCCAAAGCGCATGTACATCCACCCAGACAGCCCGTCCAAGGGAGGGCAGTGGATGAGCAAGCCTGTAGCTTTTCATAAACTCAAACTCACTAATAATATGTCAGACAAGCATGGATTTGTAAGTATTCATTATTTGAATTGTATTATGTGTCATTATTCAAATGAAAACATTCATTTTCAACATTCTTTGTCCCTAATTTGCAGACAATTTTGAATTCAATGCATAAATACCAACCCAGATTTCATATCGTAAAGGCCAACGACATAATGAAACTTCCATACAGCACCTTCCAGACACATGTTTTCCCGGAGACAGAGTTCATCGCTGTCACAGCATATCAGAATGAAAAGGTACCCCCTACCCTATGCTGTCACACACACACACACACACACACACACACACACACACACACACACACACACACACACACACACACACACACACACACACACACACACACACACACACACACACACACCAATACACACAACCATAAGCTTCTTACATACTGATGTTTCATTTTATATACCTGTCACTGTTCTGTATTTTTTTTCAATGACCAATTTGCAAACTTTTCTTCACCTCTATTAGATCACACAGCTTAAAATTGACAACAATCCCTTTGCCAAAGGATTCAGAGACACTGGAAATGGGAAACGAGAAAAGAGGTAGGCCTATTGTATTTTCCACTAAAATAGAGGGAATCTGGGGAATGGGCCTTTATGTAGACCTGATCTCATTTCGTGATCCGCAGGAGTAAGCAGTTAAACATTTCTTCGCTGCATGAGAACCAAAGCAAAGCCGACCGGGACTGTGCGGATTCTGACGACTCATATGAACAGCCCGGCACCAGTGATCTATTTTATTCCCCTCAGGAACTGATGAGCAGCCCCCTGTTGTTCACGCCAACTTGCCAAGGTGGGTTAACATACAGTAGCCTATGTCATGTCACTAAGCAGCCTTTATGGCAGTTTCTCTACATAACATAAGCCTACAGGATGATCCATCCAGCCATCCATATCCTAAAACCATGCAAACTCAACACAGTATTCCATTATAATATCAGATTGCAGAAGTTAACTAAACTTTTTTGACTCAAGTGTTACTAATAGCATTAATGACTCCCTTCTACTCATGCACAACAACAGGACCCTGAAACTGAAGCAGTTAAATGGAATTCTTTCTTGACCTTTACAAAATTGTAAAGGTCAAGAATGAAATTTCACACCCTACTAATAAGGTGGTCAATTCCATTAATTGTCCCATTTGTGTCAGTTTGTGCACAATACCAGAGCTCTGAAACTGGTTCAGCTAAATGGAATTCAGCTCTATCATGAATGTTATTATTCAATATGTGCTTTTCCTGCTTGGCAAGTCAAAATGTATAGAAAGCCAATGGGTCTATTGGAAAGTTGACAGACAGAAAACACAAGAAGTTGTTCAAAAGTAGATCTCAACCACAATTCACTGTCTGACTCAATCTGACAAAAGAAATAGCTTGCTTTAATTAACCAACTTTAAGTTTTATGGCATCTTGGGATTAGCCCCCCTGTCATTCTTTGCACTACATCACCTCTATCCCTACTGTATACTAATACTAACAAGGCCTATATATACCTTTTACTTTTCACTAAATATACATTTAATGAAAATAATGACTTTTTTCCCACAGATGAGAACACTGGAAGTGATTCAGATATTGACCCACAAGATGAGGACATTGCTGAGGCCAGCTGTTCTAGGACTGAATATTCATCTCCATCGAGTCTGAGGAGCGAGGACATACTGTGGAACAGGTCTGCCGTCAGTAAGAGCAATGACAATCAAAACACAGCAAAGGACAGAACAATATTTAGAACATCAAGTGACAAGTACTCTATGGAGGTGGATTCTTCAAAAAACCATGAAAGTGAAAACACAGATGGAGTCCTTCCTATGACGTCGCAAACGAGGAGTTCGTCATATCTCAGTGCTGGTCACCTTCAGAACTTGGCTCTCTCGAACAGTCACCAGTTTCTTAAGCTTGGGACACCTTTGTTGTTTCATCCTGGACATTTGTCAGTGAAGCCAGACACTTTTCCCACTACTGGGATAGGGCATCCATTTTCCTCTTTATCTGGAGTAAATGACCTAGAAAACGGAGGCTTACCTTCTCAAAGCATCACCTCCCCATCTCCCTTCATGTTTCACCTGTCACAGCACATGTTGGCATCTCAGGTATGCTTCAGCAGGAGCACTATACTCTTAATATAACACATATTTTAAAGCACTAAGCTCATATTTTCTCACTGACCACCTCTAGCCACACAGTTAAACTTCCCTTTCAAAGAAAACTGTTCACAGCGAGGTCTGTGAATTATCCAAAGTAACAGTATAACAGTATATTTTCAGCACAATGAATGGAATTCAATGTATTTGGGTGGCATCAGAAATCTTAGAGATTATGTCTAAAAATCTCAGCAGATAAAACTGAAATTATCTACATGGCTAGCTCCTCTAGGGATAAATACTAGATGCCTTTCTGTAATTTTGGAGAGAAATTACAATTCCCTTTAAATTGTACATTATATTTTTTACTCGTCTCTGAAGTAATGCTATCACACAAAGAGTCATTTGATCATGCTCTCAATGGGTGCAGTGTTTGGGCTTTTAGGACTCATCCATTCAGTATTCCTCCATGCTTTAGAATGAACTGAATAAAGAAGTGATAAGTGGGCAGACAATTATAGAAACAATTGGCTGAAGAAGTCACTTTTTACCCCAAAAATGCATAAATCTGCTGCTTGGACTGGGGAACCATAGACAGGGAAAATTCTTACTATGTGACACTGTAACTCTCCCTTCATTGGTTAAGCAAAGGGAGTGTCAGTTGGTTAGTACTAGCAGAAACCTGTAGTTGAGGGAGAAAAACTCAGATTAGGAGCCGGTCACCAATTTATCTCCTGATCCCTGATTACTCTGGAGGAGTCTCTCAACAGTCTCTCGTCATCTCTACAGTTTCATCAGTTTGGTTAAAGAATATTTTAGTCTATATTTTTAATAATGTTCCCTTTAATTACGTACGTTTAGCATCCGTTTTTTTCTCTCTTTTTTCTTACTGGGGTAAGGGTTAGGGTTAGGGTTAACCCAAACAAGCTAATTTCTCTCTCTCTTCTATTCTTAGAAGGTAAAATCAACCTAACAGAACGGATCACTTTTAGACCTGCAACCTGTGAGGTTGGGACACACAGAATATGGCTGGCTGCAGATTTCTGCTTTGTGTACCTCAAACATTATTTTGGTTTGTAAAGAATTGGCACACCATTTTTTTACTTTGCCTAAATTTTCCCCAAAGATTGAAAATTGACCACTGTCATAAAACAGTTCAAATACATATAAAATTAATTATGCATAGCAAGCCTACATCAAACTGTTACATACACAATCTTTAAATTAGGCAGGTCAGTGTCAATTTAGAATGAATAATAAGTGCTCAATACTACTCTTGTTCCGTGATAGTATTAGATGAATTACCATTATTGACGTCATTTGCTTAAATCTTGGATTTCCACTGTAAAATCTGTTTAAACTAAATTACATCACAGAGGCATGCATGGCATTCTAACATTTCTTTGTTGTTGTTGTTGTTTCATACAGGGAATTTCACTGTCACCTTTGGGTGGACTGTTTTCATATCCCTACTGCTACATGGCAGCACCACCTGCAATTGCCCCATCTCTCCCCACCTGTTCTGCAACCTCTACGCTCGCCAGAAACCACTGTTTTCGCAGCTCTCAGCCTTGGTCACGATTCAGCCCTTATCCGATGCCCACCTCCGTCACCTCAAGCCAAAACCTGCTTACAGCCAGATTGCCTGCCAATTCACAGACTGAGCTGTTCAAATCAGGCAGCAGAGAGTCAAGTCCGGTGTCCGACAATGACAGTTACAAAACCAAGTCCAAGGAGAAGACTACTCCACCTGAACCCAATGTTAAGAGTTCCACTGATCAATTGCAAAACATGCATGATTTTGTAAGCAGACTTGATAAACCACCTCATCCACCATTATAGACTCACTAATTGTTTTTCATTCTACATGTGGTGGAGACTTTGTTATGGATGAAATGACATCTGACAGGAAAAGACACAAACGCAAGTTTATAAATCAATGACCTAAAATAAATATATTTGTATGAAACTGTATATTGCTACTACTTCTAATTGATTTGGTAATTTGCGGGTAAAAAGACACATACGTCTGTGTTAAAAATATGGCTTAATTACAGTTTTCTGCAGCTAAGCACACACGTCAAAATAGTTATTAAAATAATTTTTTAAACAATCAATCCTGTGTCCTGGAGCAACCATGCCCTGCATGTTTTAGATGTTCACCTCTTCAACACACCTGCTTCAAAAAATCAACTTGTACCGTAGGGGATGTAAAAAGTTGCATTTAAGTCTAAAGGAAAATAATGCAGAACCAACCCTGTCGTTTTTTTTCTTTAAAACACTTCTGAGAAGGAAAAAGCTATGCTGAACTTCCTGCCACAAGCTCATCATCAAGCTCTGCAGAAGCCGGATAACGTAACGTTTATTAGAATCAGGTGCTTTGGAACAGGGTAAGATCCTTGTTTCAATCCTGGTGCCCCAAGAAAAACACACTGACCTAGACTTATCATTCTAATTTCAACCAAATGTATCCCAACTTAACCTCATAAAAACATCCAGGTATCTTTTCACTAAATTGATGCTTATTGGAATTTCTTTGTCGAAAATGACATATGCAACACTCCAAATCCTATGTCAAATGCTGTATAGATGGACAATAATGTGCTTTAAAATTAATAATATACCGATTTTTATTGATTCCTTCTGTACAATTGTGTAAATATGTTGTCTTTCATTTTACTGTGTAAAACATGAATAATCAAAGCCTTTTGAGACTGAACACGTTTCAGATATCTGAACCTGCCAATGAGATATACTGTATATTGTATATCACCTGTACAGTTTCACATTTTATTTGTTGATGTATCAAAGCAGCACAGATGACTCAGGATTCTTTTTTTTCACCAGCACTTAACACACAATGTCTTCAGTACAGGTAATCTGGCAGGTTGACTGCTAAATTATTCAGGTATTTTTGTGTGTTTTTTTCACAATTACAATAAAGATATTCACATTTCATGTGGTTGTCTTAATGTGTTTGTAATAAATGGATATATTATTGTAAGTGTTAAATTGCACATTAAAGATACAGGTATGCCTGTACACTTGAAAAATCTTGTTTACCTGCCATATCCAACACTATTCTTAGATTTTGCAATTGGTAAATGCCTGCTATTATTTAAAGCCTAGATTAAAATAAAAGGTAAATCCTTGATAAAACTTTTCAAAGCTGAAAAATACTTTACCTCACACAAACATAAACGCGTGTGAGTGTGTGTGTGTGTGTGTGTGTGTGTGTCACTTTTGGAGTATTTACACAGATTATATTAATTTCCCCAACCATAACCACTATTTGCCTAAATCTAACCCTTACCCTAAATCTTGATCTAACTCTAACCTCCAGTTATCTCTTGCTGAAGCCACGGGTGCATGTTTCAGTGCCCAATATCAGATTTTTCCAGATGTCCAGGAGGAATAAGAGAACAATGATTTAGAAGAGGAGGGGGTATCTGAAGAAGAAGATGGGAAGAATACAACCCAGAGGATGAGGCATCATCTTCAAATGAAGAAGAAATCCCCCAAGCTGACAGAGGGAGATTTTTGGTAAAGACCACAAGACCTGCAGTTGCCCATGTCCACGACACCACCTCAACATTCTACATGTTTATCACAGCAGCCATCCGGAAAATTGTCCTGGAAATGACAAATTGGGAGGGTTTCTGTAAATATGAAGACAGCTGCAAAAGGGTGGATGAGATTGGCTTGCCCGCTACATAGGACTAATTTTAGCAGGTGTGTATAGGTCCAAAGGCAATGTAGTGTACAATTTGGGTGATAAATACTAACAATGAACAATGTTGTATCTGCTTAAAGGGTACTTGATTATTGACTGTCATTTGCTAAAGATAATCAAAACTGAGGGCATTATGATAAAAGAAGAGGTGTATGTGATTCTGCACTTACTGAGTGAATAAGCACATTTGATGATCTGATAACTATACACTAAAATGTATGTGATTAAATATACCACACTTGAACTATTATTATCTTTAAAAAAGAAAATGCAGTAAGAAAAGTAATTGAACAGTATTAGAATTGATATGGCCTATAGTGAATATAGCCTAAATTAAGTGGCCACCAGCTGGGTGAACTGTGGAAAGCCCCTGTATAAAAAACTGAAGTTTCAAGGCCACACTCTGAAAAAAAAACCCTACTGGTATGAAAAAACTCCATGCACCTGCAACTCGTTTTAATCGAGAAATGGATGAAATGGGCATCATATTGATCGGTGCCAAGAAAGTTGTTTTGAAAGGAAGCTGATTGGTTGAAATTTACTCTGCCAAAGGGGAAGTCCCACTTTCCCACGATGATCGGCAAAATTATCAGTATAAAAAGAAACATTTATCTGAGATCATTGTATCATTTCTGCATAGACGCTGTCTGTGTATGTTCTGGTTCCGGATTCTGTTGCTGGCAATAAAACTCTAACTGCAGCTGGACGACTCTTGGTGATTTTCTGATTGAATCTTTTTGGACTCCAACATCTTTTGAAAAACGAAGTATTAGAGATTAATTTGTTACTACAGCAAGGATACATCTAGTGCAGCAATCATGTCTCTATGACAAGAGACATGAATGTGATTCAATAACCGTTTGCTATCTTAAATAAAAGGGAGCTGGGAGAGAAAAAAGGGTGAAAGTACAACTCTCCTTTGTTTTATTTTGTGTGGTGTGTTTAGAGCAAAAAATGTTCTATATAAATAACAATGTTTAAATTGAGAAGTTTGGATTTATTGCCGTTTCTTTGTTATCTCGTTAAACTTATACAATTCAGTGAACCCAGGATGATCAGGTATCATTACACTATTTTATGCATCTTAAAGAAAACTATAGAGACTGCATGTAGAGCTATACCTGCATCCAGATACAGCTGGCAGACATCTGCACTCTACTAGTGCACTCTTGATAGTAATCTCTTTTGTGTCACTTTCCTTTCCAGCAGTATATGCCCAGCAAGCCAGCAAAGTATGGCATTAAGATATGGGTGGCCTGTGACACAATCCAGCTACGCTTGGAAGATGCCATTCTATACAGGGAAGCAGACTTTTGGAGGCCCGGAGAAGAACCAGGGGATGTGGACTGTGCTTGATGTGAGAGATAGACTGGGGGGCACAATGTCATGTGTGACAATTTCTTCACCCTCTTATAAACTCAGCCAGCATTCTCTTGAAGAGGAAGATCACCACGGTTGGTACAGTAATAAAGAGCAAGGCTGAGCTCCCCCCTGCAATCCTCGCAACAAGGGAGAAAGGTCTTCTCATCAAGGTTTGCCTCCACTCCCAGCACCACTCTAGTTTCTTACCTCCCAAAGAGGAAAAAGAATGTGGTCCTTGTGAACAGACTGCACAAAACAGTTTACATCAGTGATCATGTGGACAGGAAGCCAGCCATCGTCCTGGACTACAACCATAACGAAGGAGGCATGGACAACCAGGACAAGGTGACTGGAACTTACAACTGCAGAGGATGATTGCCTGGTCATCTTCCATAACAACATTGATGTGTCCTCATACAATGCCTTTGTGATATGGAACAAGATCAAGAGCAGCTTGGAAAGACATTTGTAATCCCATACATTTAAAGAAGACATTGCCTCCCTTGCACAGCAGCCTCTGTAGCACTTGTGAAAGCTGTTCAGCAGGCTGCAGCTGGGGCAGACAAGAGGAGGAGTTGCAAATTCCAGCCTGTTATTGTTTCCCTTCAATAAATTGTATTCAGAAGTACTTTCTGCACATTTCTGCCACTATCTTAGGCTTTACAAGTGCTATCTCTTTCTAAAAACATAACATGTACCTCTAGTTTGTGTAATTTCAAAATCTGTTATGGCAAGATAAACCTTGTGGCTACTTTTTGGCCTGTCCTTGATTTTTCTGTGTTGTCACAATTATTGAGCTTGGCTGCCCCTCTGAGCTTGGCCACCCCTCTGAGCACATCACTCACTCCCTGCATGCTACTCCAAAGGCACTGACAATCAAATGCATTGAAAGGTAAAGGGAAATAACTACTACTAATGATCTTAATTCTGAAGTGATCATTTTAGACAGCAATCTTAGAATATATTTTGGCCCTGTTGCCCTTTCTTCCCCAGAAACCCAATGATGGCCATATTTAGTATTTCAAACAGGAACATTAATAAAGTGACACAGCAGAATTTGTTATGTTACATTCTCTAGTTACCATAAATAGTTGTCTGGATTCATTTTATTTTTTGTATATGCGTGTTGAAGCTTTACCACAGCAAGCAAATAGTAGTGGTTTTCAACAGCTGCTGCTGCCTTGCCCTTGGCCATGGCGATGGCAGCTGAGCAATAAAGGTGAATGAGCAAGTCTGTGATCCTGTGCACTTCATTCCATATGCATGAGTGGAGCTCACTGCCTGCTAGGGCACTGTCCAATTCCCAAAACATCTCTCCTTGTGACAGCAAAGCTACACTTGAGTTGCTAATTCTTCTGCACAGTACATTTTAAAAATGTTTTTGGGATAGGCTACAAATGGAATATTGATTCATATAGTCAAGTTCTTACATATAAGAGCTGACAGGATAACATTCTTGATTTTGGACAGGGAGTAAAATGACCCACTGAAAAAGTTTCAGCAGGGAAAGCAGCTTCACTGGTATGTTGTGACAAAAGGTCATGTCACTTTTGGACTTTTCCACTCATTAACAAATGTAGATAGCTGTATAGTATATACAAAAGAGATAGTTCACATTATATCTACTCTTAAACAGAGGTCAATGTTCATCATGCCATATTATCTCAGTGTATAAAGCAGACTAAATTCTCCTTGGCCAAAGAAATCATTCAAGCTCTGACATACCATTACGTCATAATAGGCATCTAGTTTTCTTGATGATGTGTCATCTGTATGTCTGACACCAGCAGGGATGTGACACCCAGTGTGGTGTCAAAGGGAAAGGTCAGTTTGTGGATGTATCAAGAGAGGCACACAAGGTCAATTATTAATCTTAAACCCATTAAGATTTAGCCATTATTTAAAAAAAATAGAGCCTAAAAACCTCAGAGATGTGTTTTGTGTTGCAGAAGCGGCAATTCAGCACTTATGTCACACTTATGTGACAGTTATTATTATTATTATTATTATTATGTATATACAGTTATTCTGTATAATAAATGCAAACCTAATGAATTTAAAAGTTACATTTTTAAATGGTAAATGGACTGCATTTACCAAGTGTGCTTCTTTCTTAGTGGGCACAGAGCTTTGAAATTTGCCTTTCATATTTGAACTCTTTTGATGTGTTCTTCATTCATGATAAAATAAGCATACTCTTTCACATTTTTCCCTATAGCTGTTGGAGCTCAGAAGTCAAGTTGTCTCCCAAGAGAAAGATTGATCTGAAAACCCTCCCCTGCATGTGCTGGGCTCCTCTCAAACCTATGTTGTGGTGCATTTCTCCTTGGCTGAGCGTTGCCTCATACTGAGTGGACATGTCCACTGACTCAGAAATGTGGCAAGGAGGTCAACTGCCAAATTTTGCTGTCAGCAGGAAACTTCTTAAAGTGCTGGAGAGATCTGGGGGTGGCCTTCAACACCAGGAGGAAAGGAGAGTTCTTCTCCTCTCAACAACATCCTGTTCACCCTCTGAGTCCATGACTACACTAAAAAAAAGTTTTTAACACTATTGATCTAAGCTGGGCAATGACTTTTAATCATTCTTCCTTGGCTCAGTTGTTAAACAAAAGGTTGGTGGTTGAGGCCACCCAGGTTCGTAGTGAGTTCCAATGTCTGCCAAATAGCCCTTTTAGAATTTTTTTGTAATGCATGTAGTTGGGGATTAAAATTATAGAGCAAACCAACTCAATACAGGCGAGTGATGTGTCCGTGTAGCAATAGGTTAGTGTGCTGTGGTTGGTGGTTTGAGCCCACCCAGGGTTGCAGTGAGTTCCAATTTCTGACATATTGCCATTTTCGGTTATGCATGTAATTGGGGATTAAAAATATTAGCCACACCAACTCAGTACAGGTCAGTGATGCAACAGGTTAGCGCAGTGTGTTGTTAACTAAATAGTTGGTGGTTCGAGCCCACACAGGGTATGCATGCATGTAATTGGGGACTAAATTTAGGCCACACCAACTCAATACAGGCCAATTCAATCAGTATCATGAATAAAGCCCTAGTTTGTATCTGGTGGGACTTTGTTAGAGTGATATGATAGATAGATATGGGAGATATGTAAAAGTGTGTAGATGCTGGAATCAAGTTGTCCTATGAATTCATTAGTCAAACCATGAAAAACTCTATGAAGGGGACATACACAGTATTTTATGTAAAATATGACATGAACAGACAAAACAGTTTTTAACATCACATACTATGCCTTTTGCTATTACTGGTTACTAAATGTATTATTGTAAAGGAAAGGTGAACATAAATGGTTGCTTGCCCCATATTCTGTCCATTGACCCAAAGAGATGGCAAACTAATGTCCTCTGAGGCCATCTAGTGGATTAGAATTACATTGCTTTTTAAAAAAAAAAATCACTTCATGAACAGTAGTAGTTTATGGTGGAGTACTCCAATTGAAGACACCAATATTGAAAGGTTATTCCACTGAATAAAACGTTTAACTGTTTATGACATGGATGTGATTTCATGGTTTATTAATGGCTTTCTTATGCAACTGAAAATGTACTGTAAACTTTTCTGAATATTTAGTCAGGAAAATCTGGAGTATATGTACATTTCAGTTTTGATTACAAATATTACTTCAACATAACAGGCTTATAACTTAAAGCAATCTAATCTACTTTATAAAAATGAAAGGGAACTGTTTCTGTTATTTGTTTCTCTCTTTTGGGATTTAGTTTTTGGAATCTGAACCAGAAAATGAAGAGAAATGTTTCCAAAACAGAGTTCATGAAATAGTATTTCTCTTTCCTCTCCTTCCGTGTGAAAATATGTTATCTGCAAGATATTGTTATTAGCAACATATCTTTTCTTGCTGGGAACGTTGCATGCCAGAGTAGATGTTGAGAGATTTATCTCACTGTACTAGCTGATACTGTTTGGCAAATTCTCTGCTGAGCTGCTAAAGATGCAGATGTGCTAATATTTCACATATTTTTGTAACGCACATATAATGGAGGTATACGGAGGTACGTCGTCCTGCTGAACTATTGCAGAAACAATTGCATGATTAAAAAAAGGGATTTTGCAACAGCGATTTGGCAGTCAAATATTGTGTAAAACGAGTTTAAGCGATAGGATAACACAGACTTTAACCTCGACAGTGTTTTCTCTCACAGTCGGACCCCGCTGTCACTGTGACCCAGACTTCTGCACCGCTGTGATACAAACAGCACATGCTGTACAGTACATGAACAGGGACCACCTCTTCCGGGAGCCGCCCCCTCTACAACCGACCCACACACGTCTGATTGGTTCATTGCGAGTCATACCTTCATAGATCTATATTACATAGAAAAACTCTTCAAACGAAAATGAATTGTAAACTAACACTGGGACCACATTGAATACATTTTAGTGTGTGGTAAACTACTGTATCTGTATCAGTACAAGTCTAGTTTATTATAACTTCTTATTTCTTATTTTCTCTTTTAAACTTCATTGTCAGTGAGTTTTTATTTTTCTAGGCAGTGTATTCAAGTTTTCCTTCTTCACACATCGTGTTATACTAATACCACAATGATGGGTTTTAATAGTTTCATTTAGACACTGTTTTAATATGCATATTGTAATCTTTGGATTTAGAGTGGTTGGATTATTTATATGAATAACACAATTTCAAGAAACATTAACTCATCTATGAGCATTTTAATTTAGCCAAAGAGGAAACTGTCCTTTTTTCATCTCTACTCTCTGCAATGGAGTCTTACACATTGATTTTATTTTATTTTTTCATCTTCCATACTTCGCTGCAGCCAGGATCTAATGATTTCAGGTGTATACGGTCCACAATCGCGAGTGTGAAGTATTTTCTATCTAGTCTGTTTCTATAGCGGAAGTTGAGGTTAGAGGTCAATGTCCAGAAGTAACCTGCTTGCGCATCGTCACATCACCCCACTCTCTGCTGTTAAAGCGTCTGTTGTATGGCTGGCGCTATAGTGACCTCATCATGATGTGATTTTTTCATCATCAGTGGAAACAGTGATGTTTGAGAGACATAATTAACTTATCGACTTTTTGGACCCAACTTGCCAGGATTAGTTGTCGGTTTATCTCCACCGGTGAGTTGCTAACCTAGAAGTTTGATAACAGTCATATCGATACTTGTGTTCAGGAAGGTGTCGACCACGCTGCAGTACAGTACACCGGCCGGCAGTGCAGCTATCTATTGTATGAGTGATATTACTGAGGCATTATATTGTATTAGCTAGCTACTGCCGGTGAGGTAGCTAACCCCCAGCTTATCTGCTGGTGCTGGTGAGTTATAGGCAGCTAGCGTTAGCTTTGACTTTGACAGGTAACGTTAACTTAGTTGACAGAGCTACAAAAGCGGCTTGTCAGCTTTAAATATCCTCTCTGCCGTTTACTGGTATTAAATGAACATGGTTTTAGTCAGACGTTTCGGGTCGTTTACAAGCTGCGTTGTCGGTGTCATTGTGTGATGTTCCCTTGGCTCACGTTTGCAGCGTGTTTTGCAGCAGTGCTCGGCTTGTTTTTCTGGTCTCGCAAGCAGCTATCGATAGGTAAGGTGTGCCTTACTTACCTTGGAGTCTACTCTTTCCTCTTGCACAAGCAGGTGGAACATTTTTGTATTGTTGTTGAAGCAACGTAGCTAAAGTAAGAGTGGCAACCCAGACAGCACAGTGGCAGTTAACGAGATGACATGTTAATGTTTCTACAGGGTGCTTAGGACATTGCCCTTGTTAACTTAGCTTTCCTTTTGAAAGAAGCAGTGAGGGGGGGAAGAAGTCCATTAATACAGTAGGTGGTGTGAGTCCTTTCAGTAAACTGTGCTCTAAATCAGTGCAACCTGCAATTTAGTTGTTGTCATACAATTGACTGGACCATTACATTGTTTGAAAGCATGTTTGTTAGTGGTTTTAATTGGCAGGTAGATGTTATGTCACATTACAGCAGGATTTTTTAATGGTGTATAATGTTTTACAGAGAGCCACTGTTTGCTTCTGGCTGTATGGTTACTTGTAACAACATCACTGCAGATGTCAGCATTTTAATCCTTATTTAATTTCTGATGTAAAGTTGTTATGTTTGATGATGGCACATTTGCAGAACCTGTACACAATGGTCTGATGCTCCACTTGTGGGTCCTGGTCTTGCAACATCTGATGATCTATCAAAATACTTAAGTTTATGCAACCCACTTTAGCAATATGTCAAACAGCATCACATGCCAGCCAGTGCAATATTGTGTCACACAGTACCCTGATATTTGGACTCTGTATCTCCTTTATAACTGTTGCTGCCTCTGCTCTGTTCCCTGTCAGTATTTGCAGCCTGTTCGTGTCGTCCAGCCATGGCACAGCAGGATGGTGCTGCTAAGAAGAACCCTGCTGTAGCAGCACTGCACTCTCACTTCATTGTGGGATCAGTGTCGGAGGAGAACTCGGAAGATGAAATCCAAGGGAAGGCAGACCTGCAGCTGGAGGAGAAGGAGGGCCGCTCCTTGTCACCATCATCCGTTAGCTCAGACAGCACTTATGAAATGGGTTTCGACCACATCGATGGCCCCATGCACAATCTGAGGTTAGACAAATCCAGACCTGCTCCCAAAGAATACATTACATTTCCTGCAGTATTCTGTGATTGTGATATTAGTTTTCTCATATATGGATACTGATTTTTCTATAATTATTTGTTTAGGCTAAAACTGTTTAATTTTTTAGTGAAATTTTAAGGAAAACCTGGGATACTCACTCAATTTTGTGTCAGCTCTTTTTCTCAGACATGCAGACTAATTTGTAATGAAAATGTACCATGTTTAGAAAGTTGCTTAAAACATTTTACTAACTTGGAACATACTACTGCTTCTTTAGGGTTTTAAATTGTTGCTGCCCATAGTGACGCATTAAATCAACATATTATGCATCATCTTTCTGCAATTTGAAGACATTACATTTACAGCCTAGAATTGAATTTCGATATAAGGCTGCATGCCTTATATAGATGATGTGTGATGATACAAATGGTAACCTGCAGCTTAAAAAAACAATACATATATAGCATTTAGTAGTCCAAAATGAACTGTAGTACACTCTACACTCTGCTCAGACTTGTCTGTCGCTGGGTAGCCTCTTTTTACAGTATATGTGAAAAATGTGGTTTCACAAGCTGCACACTACTGAGGGGTTTCTCTGTGTTGTGAGTCGATGAGGTTGACGTGGAAAGCAGGCTTGGAATTCAGAATGTTGATTTGGGAAAGCTGGGGGAATGGAGCTGTCTGTACTTCTATTGACAGATGTTTGTTTAATGCATGCAGTCTTGATGATGTAGGTAACTGCCTGATGAATATCATACTCTTAATTTCATGCTTCTCCCTTTCCAAAAACTGCTTTTATATTATATATTTTGATTTTGGTAGAAACTGAGTTTTAGAACCCCATTGTCAATGTAAGACACCAGAAACTCTTAGATCTCAATGATTCTTTTGTCCCGTCTGGTTATATGTGATCAGTTTCACAAAGACAGAGGATGAGGGAAGTTGGGGGTTAACTGAAAGAAGAAAGAAGTCTTAAAAAACTGGAATTACCAGGTAGGGGTAACTGCCTCTCCCACCCCCATAATTCTCTCTCCTGATAGGACAGAACGTACTGTTGCAGCTCCACAGCTGGATTGAAATCAGAGCCTCCATTTAGCAGGAGTTAATTTGCATGGTGCCGGCAACCTCCACAGTGTTGCAATAATGCAGTATCAGGCCACAGAAGCCAGCCAGCCAAACGAGCTTAGGCACTGCCACACCCTCCATCTGATGGCTGTATCCCTCCCCCCTGCACTACCCACTCTGCTGAATGGTCCCCTTTTGGGTGGAGCTTGACTGAAAGAGCTTTGCATGAACTGTTGTGAAGACACTTGCCCAAGCTTGAAAACATGTGCGGACTGGAAAGAGGACTGCAAAGTATCCTGTCCTGTTAAGCACGACATGCTTTACTCTGTCCGTGGATATACTAAAATCAAAGATATTATTGTTGACCCTTTTCCTTTTGCAGCGCTAACTTTTTGTTCCAACATCCCTGTATAATCAATTGTTATAGATTAAGATAATTACTCTAACTCAACCGCATGCTAGACAGTTTAAGATAAGAGACAGTAGCCAAATCATGTGCACCTGAGAACAATAGCTCTCTTATCAATATGAGCTGATATCAGTGTCTTATCTGATATGCAGTGTCTCATCGTCTGATGACAAAATTAGTTTTTAAAGCACGGTTGCTGTTGAACTAAGATGCAGATTATTTAATGTTTTGTTTAGAAATGAGAGCTTATGAGTTTTCTGCTTGTTATTAGCATGGCTGCCTAATATCCTGTTCTTTTGAACTGGAAACGCGATGAAGGTGCAATTTATGCATTCTTTGGATTTTCTTAAAACAGGCCGAGCATGTCAGGGCTGCATCTGGTGAAGCAGGGCAGAGATCGCCGGCGTATTGACCTGCAGAGAGACTTTACTGTGGCTTCTCCTGCAGAATTTGTCACTCGCTTTGGTGGCAACAAGGTCATTGAGAAGGTAACTATTTTTTACCTACAACTTTATTAATAGCATGCTAAAAGTGCAAAATATAAAACCAGTCATCAATATTCAGAAATTAATCTCACTAATATTTACAACCTATTTAATGATGAAAACAAACCAGTAAAAAAAATCTAAATGGAAAGGAATTGTTGTTTTTTTGAATGTGAGCAAATCAACACTGGTAACTCCACTACTTTGCTTCTCCAGGTGCTTATTGCCAACAATGGCATTGCAGCGGTCAAATGTATGCGTTCCATCCGCCGCTGGGCTTATGAGATGTTTCGCAATGAAAGGGCCATCCGTTTCGTTGTTATGGTGACCCCGGAGGACCTGAAGGCCAATGCAGGTGAGCCTTTCCATGACATCTCTGAACAAGTGCAACACCTGAATTAATGCTCCAACTGTGCATCTGTGGTGTCAGTGACATGACAAAAGATTCAGCTAAGGCCCACAAGACTGACACTGAATTACTGAACAGTTTATGTGCTTTAACTATTTGCAGTGCATCCAAACAGAGATAAAAAAAGAAGTTCTTGTGCTGTCTTTCACAGAGTACATCAAAATGGCAGATCATTACGTGCCTGTGCCAGGAGGGACTAATAATAACAACTATGCCAATGTCGAGCTCATTTTGGACATTGCTAAACGCATACCTGTTCAGGTACAACCACAGACTTTTCCATAGTTATCCTACAGTATCTAATAACTTTATCATTGATTGAGTGCCTGTTGTCACACTATTGTTCCTTACAGGCAGTGTGGGCTGGGTGGGGTCATGCCTCAGAGAACCCCAAACTGCCAGAGCTGCTTCATAAGAACGGCATTGCTTTCATGGGTAAGAGTTTCTTGTTTTATTTATCACTTTGTTGGCTCTTCAGCTTACCTACACATGATCAATTTACTTAACAGTGGGTTTTTTTTAAATCACGTACTCTTTCCTCAGGTCCTCCAAGTCAGGCTATGTGGGCTCTAGGAGATAAGATTGCCTCCTCTATCGTGGCTCAGACAGCTGGCATCCCAACCCTTCCCTGGAGCGGAGCAGGTGGGTCACAGTTTCTGTGGGGTCCCCAGATATGTTGTTGAGGATCAGCCTGTATTTCTTGTCCAAGCTTTCAAAAAAATGAAGGGTGTTTCTGTATTCAAGAAACAGGCAATGCTCTGGTGTCTGCCTTCTGAGATTAAATAAATATCTTATAATAATGTAATGTATGTAATAATGTATTACACAATCTCATGTACAAGTACAGATACTAAATATGTAGCTGTTTGTCTTTCTCAGGTCTGACAGTAGAGTGGACAGAGAGCAACCAAAAGAAGAGAATCATCAATGTTCCGACTGATGTGTACGAGCTTGGCTGTATAGAGGATGTAGAAGATGGCTTGAAAGTAAGCATGTCATGTAACTGAGACTTTATAACACCTAATGAATGTCACATGTGCTTTAGTATACTGTGTAAACCTGCATATATGCTATACAGTTGTATGTTTCCATTGCCAGGCTTCTGAGAAGGTCGGCTACCCTGTAATGGTGAAGGCCTCCGAGGGAGGTGGAGGAAAAGGTATCCGTAAGGTCAATTGTGCCGATGATTTCCCGAACCTCTTCAGACAGGTAAGGAGAAACTAAATCCAGTATTGGATGCAATGTTGACTTAATTTTTTATGCGTCTATTTAATGGAAGGATGATTTGCATATATTTTCTCTCTTGTTCTCCAGGTCCAGGCGGAAGTTCCAGGATCTCCTATTTTTGTCATGCAGCTAGCCAAGCATGCCCGCCACTTGGAGGTCCAGATCTTGGCTGATCAATATGGGAACGCCATTTCCCTGTTTGGGAGAGACTGTTCTGTGCAGCGGAGGCACCAGAAAATTATAGAGGAGGCTCCTGCTACCATCGCCACTTCTGATGTGTTTGAGGATATGGAAAGGGTACAATTCATTAAACATTTCTTGTACTTATATGTAAAGTAGCTGATAAATTATTTGAGATTTAAAACTGTTAAAGTAAATTCAGACAAACTGAAACTTGAACACATTAGAACCTTGTTATGAATACCACAGTTTTCTCTTCTCAGTGTGCAGTGAAGCTGGCTAAGATGGTGGGGTACGTCAGCGCAGGTACAGTGGAATACCTCTATAGCCAAGATGGCAGCTTCTATTTCCTGGAGCTCAACCCTCGTCTACAGGTGGAACACCCCTGTACTGAGATGGTGGCCGACGTCAACTTGCCTGCTGCCCAAATGCAGGTCAGTGTCACACACGCTTGCGTTGCTAGGACAGGCACACTCACTCTGTGTTACATCACGTACGACACATTTGTGTCCGTGACTGTACAGCAGCCTGCAAAGTTAGCATGCTTCACCGCTTTGCACTAGATGGGCCCCCTGTCTCCATGGCAACGGGCTGCAAAAGAAAGGGGCAATAATCAGTAACGTTGTAGTAGATCCAGTGGTTGTAGCCTCAATTAGTCACGTGGTCTTTTCTGCAGTGTTTAGGATTGTGTGTATGTAGGTCATTGGCAGCCAAGCTGAAGGCCGGTGTTGCGGGGAAAGCTGTGTAGTGAAGCTGATTGGGTGTTACTGTGGGAGTGGCGCTTTCTCTGGCAAAGAGGAAGTCACCCACCCATTGTCTTATGCCAGGAAACTCAGTCTCCGTCAGCTAGATGTTGTGAATCAGCTGTCAATAAAACTGTAAACATCATGTTGACACCAGTCAGATAAGCAAAGTGGAGAGAATATATGTGCTATAATTCAAAGCTTCTGTAATACACATAGTATGTGCTTTAATGTGTTGTCCAGGGCAGATTCCATGTCAATTAAAAAACATGTGTTGTGTTTATTCCATTATCTGCTGTTAGATTGCTATGGGTATTCCTCTTCACCGGATCAAAGATATCAGGATGCTTTATGGGGTCCAGCCCTGGGGAGACTGTCTCATTGACTTTGAGGGTCTGTCAACAGCCCCCTCCCCACGGGGACATGTCATTGCAGCACGTATCACCAGTGAAAACCCTGATGAGGTGAGCTTCACTCTCTCCTGATCCATAAAATGTTTGCAGCTAACAGTAACACAAAGTCTATGATTTTCTGTTGTGGTTCTAAACCTTTTGTTTTGACAAGTTTCACTTTGTAATTCTGTTGTAGCATAAATAAAGACCATCATTATTATTATTATTATTATTATTATTATTATTATTATTATTATTATTATTATTTAAATGTCAGCCCTTGCTGTTTTTGGTTAATCAGAAATGACATATGGTCTCATTGCAGGGTTTCAAGCCAAGCTCCGGAACAGTGCAAGAGCTGAATTTCCGTAGCAATAAGAACGTGTGGGGCTACTTCAGTGTCGCAGCGGCTGGTGGACTGCACGAGTTTGCTGACTCCCAGTTTGGTCATTGTTTCTCTTGGGGAGAAAATCGGGAAGAAGCCATCTCGTGAGTAAAAAGTTACTGCTTATGTTAATACATATTTCTAATGTAAGATGTCAGTCGTGCAATTTTCTTATATTTTTTTCATAGTTGATACAGGTGGTTATGTCTTAATCTTTTCTAGCAATATGGTGGTGGCTTTGAAGGAACTGTCTATCAGAGGAGACTTCAGGACCACAGTGGAATACCTCATTAAGCTGCTGGAGACTGAAAGCTTTCAGCATAACACCATCGACACAGGCTGGCTGGACAGGCTTATCTCAGAGAAGATGCAGGTATGCAGAGATGGTCTAGCTGTGGTGGCTCGAGGCTTAGGCTCCGTTAGCTATCATGAGATAAGATATGTTTGATATACTGACCCACATTATAATACCAGCACTGTAAGCCGCAATGGATGTTAGAATAATAGTGGCTCATCCTTCTGGCACTATGCAGATTGAATTTGGGCTTGACTTCTTGCTGACAGAGAAGGTTTGTTGCATTTATTCTGGGCAAAAAGTAAAGAGTATTTTGTATGCAGGCAGAGCGTCCTGATACCATGCTGGGAATTGTGAGTGGGGCTCTTCATGTGGCAGATGTCAATCTAAGGAACAGCGTGTCCAACTTCCTACATTCTCTGGAAAGGTAAAAATGTGCCCTGTCACAGTAATTCTTTTCAAATACTAGCTGCAGGAAACAAAAAAACAGTGTTTCTGAAGATAAAATGATCTCTGACGATATGATCTCTGCTGTGTGACCAGGGGCCAGGTACTGCCAGCACACACACTACTCAACACTGTGGATGTGGAGCTGATCTATGAAGGTACTAAGTACGTCCTGACGGTGACACGCCAGTCTCCCAACTCCTACGTGGTCATCATGAACACCTCAGCTGAAGTGGACGTCCATCGGCTCAGTGATGGAGGCCTGTTGCTGTCTTATGATGGCAGCAGCTACACTACCTACATGAAGGAGGAAGTAGACAGGTAAGAGTAAACTAGGATTAGGAATGAATAAGGATCATTAGAAAAAAATACCAAAGAATAGAAGAAGGGTTCACTGGAAAAAAAGAGCAATTTAAAGAAAAGTGTTAATAGTGCTAACTCATTGTACTTTTTTGATACACATAGTTACAGTTTTCTGATTCTGGCTCTGATATTTTATATAGACTAAGTATTTTTTCTTTCTCTACAGGTATCGAATCACAATTGGGAATAAGACTTGTGTTTTTGAAAAGGAGAACGATCCCTCACTGCTGCGATCTCCTTCAGCTGGAAAAATCATCCAGTATACAGTGGAGGATGGCGGGCATGTGTTTTCTGGCCAATGCTATGCTGAGATAGAGGTACAGAATATTCATCAATAATCCGCTCAGATTTCCTTCACTTTTGTTGAATTGATTTTATAGATGTAAACTCAATGTTTTTATATTCCAGGTGATGAAGATGGTAATGACCCTCACAGCTATGGAGTCTGGTTGTATTCACTATGTGAAGAGGCCTGGAGCAGCACTGGAGCCTGGCTGTGTCATTGCCAAACTGCAACTGGATGACCCGAGCAGAGTGCAACAGGTACTGTGTGTTTGACTAATGCAATCTACACAGGTAGATGGGGTACGCAAAGTAGGATTTTCCATATACTACCAAATGACCTATGATCATTTAAGGTCCCAACACAAATTTATATTCCAAGTAGGACATAAAATGTAAGTTTCATTTCCCTCTATTCAGAGTAACAAAAGTAATATTATGCAATTAAGCAGAAAACTGAAGCTGCCAACAAAGATAAAAGCTCAATTATCCGAGGGGAACAGGTGTGTGTGAGTCAGTGGAAGTGTCTGACCCAAGGTAATGTTGGGAAGTTAGGGGAGGCAAAAAGACCAGCTGAGTATAATAATGGTGAGGGAGACCACCTTTGGTAAATGTGTCACTAACACACTTGTTAGATAACCATGTGAAGACAAAAGTGTAACCTACACATTTTGGACTACTTTCTTAGACAGACATTTTTCTGGCTGGCAGCAGATTTCTTCAGCTAAAATGGTTATGAAATATGCTTAAGAAATATTTGTGTTTGCCTTGTAGGCAGAGCTGCATACTGGGGCCTTGCCTACAATCCAGGCAGTAGCTCTGAGAGGGGAGAAGCTGCACAGAGTCTTCCACAACACACTGGATCACCTTGTTCACATCATGAACGGGTTCTGTCTTCCTGAGCCTTTCTTCAGTGTTAAGGCAAGAATTCATACACACCTGGGTACACACAACATCAGCTCTTACAACTGTAAGCAGTTCCTTTTTAAAAAAATATACCTTTTCTGTCTTTTTTTAGTTGAAAGAGTGGGTAGAAAGGCTGATGAAAACCATGCGTGATCCCTCTTTGCCACTGCTGGAGCTTCAGGACATCATGACTAGTGTGTCAGGTCGCATCCCTCCTGCTGTAGAGAAGGCCATTAAGAAGGAGATGGCTCAGTATGCCAGCAACATCACCTCTGTGCTCTGCCAGTTCCCCAGCCAGCAGGTGCTTCACAACACATGCACACACCACCCTAACTACACTCACTAAATTCCTCTTAAACAAACCCTGTCGACTACAGTAAAACTCCTGCTGAGCACCTGTCACTGTCCTTTTTTTATTTGCCATTCATGTAGATGTAGATGCAAAATACCTGTGGATTTGTGTTTTTTAGGGACATCAGGCAGGAGAAAGGCTGCTGTTGGATTTAGGTGGTTTCAGTGTAACCCCTATTCTCTGACAAGAGAGGGATTGGCTATGAATGATATGTTAAAATCTGTTAAAAGAATAGTAACATTATTATTGTTTTCCAGTGATTACTTCTTCTAAAAGTTTTTTTTTTTTAGTTTGGCAGTGAGATCTCTCAACTGTAGTGCCAAGTTGCACTCCACATTCCCATTGGCTCAAAAAACACTGTGCCCACCTCCTCTTGACTTCTTGTACAGTTTTCTTGCACCAACAGATTATTTCAAAATATATATTCAAATGACTATCTTTGTCCAAGTAAGCAGTAAAAGTTAGGTGTGTGTGTGTGTGTGTGTGTGTGTGTGTGTGTGTGTGTGTGTGTGTGTGTGTGTGTGTGTGTGTGTGTGTGTGTGTGTGTGTGTGTACTCAGATTGTCAGTATATGTCAAGAATTTGCTGGATTATTTAAAAATCACACTGGGTTTGATGTGCTTTGATATTCATGCATATTTTGTGAATTTTGGTATTTTAAGCATAGTTCTAGGTGTATTTACAAACATCACGCCCAGTTAGGATCTCACATTCTTTGCTGGTTTCTGTTCACAGTTTAGCTTAACAACAAGCTAACTGAGGGATTCTCAGCACCTTTGGGATTAAATGCTATTGAGTTTTTATCGCTGCTGGGATTAAGTGCTTATATTGTTTATCTCTTTTGTTTCAAGATTGCAAACATCTTGGACAGCCACGCTGCTACTCTTAACAAGAAGTCAGAGAGAGAAGTCTTCTTTATGAACACGCAAAGTATTGTTCAGCTGGTGCAGAAGTGAGTATCTCACACATTGATCACTCAGATGTATTGTACACGCGATGACCTGATTGTACAGATGAATTTGGAAATCATAGATCTGCAACAATTCCCCTGTCAGACACAATGTGTAAAGGGTGTTATTTGCTGCATACCATTCACATTAGATCTAATTTGTTACACTGATTCGCCGTATAGATTTTGGTTTCCCAGTCACTAGATAATACCGTCCACAGATTGGTGCCTCCTCTGCATTCTTCTTTGTTTCAAATAAGACTTTTTTCTCCCACAGGTATCGCAGTGGCATCAGAGGTCACATGAAGGCGGTGGTGATGGACCTGCTCAGACAGTACCTGAAAGTAGAGATCCAGTTTCAGAATGGTGAGTAACAGCAGCTACACACTGTTTTACTGGTTTCATAGACTAATTGTTGTGATTTGTCGCTGTATGAAAGAGCAACATGGTTTGAACTTTCCTCCTGCTCTCCACGTGTATCAGGAGAAGTGCAGTTACTCATCCTCTCCATGTGATGGAGCTCTGTCATGAATGTTAACATAAATGTTCCCCTGTGCACGACTAACCAAAGCCCTTATTTGTTGGCTTGATAACAGGACACTATGACAAGTGTGTGTTTGCACTGCGTGAGGAAAACAAAGGCGACATGGCCAATGTGCTCAACTATATCTTCTCCCATGCCCAAGTCACCAAAAAGAACCTGCTGGTTACAATGCTGATTGTAAGTGTGGTTCCTTACTGTGTGATACATTTCCCTTTCAAGACCTCTCCTTTTGTAGGGGATATTGACTCATTCGTCATATCTATATTCATATTTCAGTCTAGTTCTAATTTAGGGTACACTGGCATTTCATTGAGGCACTGCTCATGTTTATTGATACATGGATATGTTTGTGTACATATATGTGTGCCCAGCAATGTGTGTCACAGTATGTTATGTAATGCTATATGTTGTGTTATGCTACCCTATCTCTAGGACCAGTTGTGTGGCCGTGATCCCACACTGACAGATGAACTGATGGCCATCCTGACTGAACTCACCCAACTTAGCAAAACAACCAATGCCAAAGTGGCACTGCGTGCTCGGCAGGTCAGATTTTCACACTTTATTCTGGCTGACAAATGTATTCTATTTTCCATTGACTCAATATTCAACAATTGCATGGCATATGCTGCATGGCAATAGTGTATTGTCAGCAGAAGGGATACAGAATTATGCTTGCTTAAGCTCTAAGTTTAAAAAATAAAAAGTCTTTTGAAGCAGATAGTTGCTTTGCTTTATGTAGGAAGTTATTGACCATCTACTACTTTCTCAGCATTGGACTTAAATTCTTTATCCATTAGCCATGGTGACAGGATTTCACCAGCAGGTGTCACTATTCACTCTGGCAGAAAATATATAGATATTCATTTATATGGAGGAAAACAATAGATAAATGTACCTAAACATTTTAAAATGTCTGTGACTAAAACAGTCAAGAAAGTGTAAAGAGAGACAGTGTTAGAAAATATGAAGACAAAAGAAGCATTGTAGGCAGGCTCATACCTAATGATTAAATAGTATATTGATGATATGAGGTGAGTTGAGAGTAAAGGACCTTCCACTTTCATCTTCTTAACCCAGGTGTTGATAGCTTCCCACCTCCCCTCTTATGAGCTCCGACACAACCAGGTGGAGTCCATCTTCCTCTCTGCCATTGATATGTACGGACACCAATTCTGCATCGAAAACTTGCAGGTAGGCACTAAAAGTTAGGACTTGCAGTTGGGACTTCATTAAATGAAACAACAGTTAGAGATGGCTAATTGTCTTTTTTTTCTAGAAACTGATCCTGTCAGAGACTTCCATCTTTGATGTTCTGCCCAACTTCTTCTACCACAGTAATCAGGTAGTAAGGATGGCTGCCCTTGAGGTGAGAGGAAAAACAATCTGAGTCTATAAATCACGTTACTTTTACTTCATTTGAATGCATGTTAAAATGCAGGAAATTCACATATCTCACTAATATTATTTTTCTGTGGCTTTATCCCTAATACCTGCAGGTGTACGTTCGCAGAGCATACATTGCCTATGAGCTAAACAGCGTTCAGCATCGGCAACTGAGGGACAACACATGTATAGTAGAGTTCCAGTTCATGCTGCCCACCTCACACCCCAACAGGTATCACACACGCAAAATCCCTGCAACGCTCACATGCTCTCTACCACCTTTCCTGCTTCTCCCCCTTTTAACGGCACCTGTGGACAGGATTCAGTATTTAGTATTCAGTACTAGACATGCATATTGAATTTGCCACTGATAACAGTGATGTTGGCGAGTAGGCAGCACTACCATATATATATTTGGTAACAGCTTTATCAATCTATATCTACAAGAATTTTCTGGAGTTCCTACTCAGTGCCTTACTTTTTGTGCCCTATCCACATATCTTTAATCAGATGAAAATCTAGTAGTGATGTTACATTTTAAAACGAGTGCAGCAGTGAAAAGCTGAGCTGGAAGTCCTGTGCCTCGCAACCCCACTTCATCCTTGGTGCCCCAGGTCCTTTTTTAAACCCTCTCCCACCTTCCCGAGCCATGTGTGTGTTCATTGTTTTTCTCCATGTAAATGCTCCTCATTTGCAAAAGAAGGTATTTTTGCAAGACTGAAAATACTTTTTTTGGGGTTTGTCAAAAGCGTGTGACAGCCATGAGCAGCAGCAAAGCCCCCAGCCTCAAGAGTCTCATGTCAGTTGCTCTTCCTCGTGAGTTCTGGTAAAAATAAAACATAGGGGGCGCTCTTATGCCATATAAAACTGAAGCATTAGAGAGAAACCAGAGACAAACTTGGGATTTGCATTGTTCATGCTCAGCATTTGAAAAAAAAGAAGAAGCTTGTAACAGACACAGTTCTGTGGCTTTTCTCTTGCACTTGCGTTCCGCATCCTACCTGTGTGATTGTGTTCAGTTCGTCCGTGTTTGAATGTGTGTATGTGTATGTGTATTTGCTTGCTCACTTTGCACCGGCAGTATGCGTCTTTGCCATTTTTTCAGTTTCAGCTTCTTTACACAGTTAGTCGCAGAAATCCTTCGTATGCCATCACATACTCATTTTATTGCATGCTTGTGATTTCACGTGTCTGGATTAACCCTCACTTTTGGCTCATCACTGTGAACTAAAGACAGCATGAGAGTATGAAATGATCCTCTGTCTTTGTTGAGTATGTCTCAAGAAAAGGAGGCCCTCACGATTTCCTAATGCATGTTGTAAAGGGAGCAGTCAGGAGGTGAAATGTGTGTTGGAATGACTACAAATATATTTGCACAGTTTATCTTCCATGTTTACATTCATTGCATTCATTTAGGTATTGATCAATTCATATTAAACACACACACACACACACACACACACACACACACACACACACACACACACACATTGCTACACCTTGACTGTCTCCCTCTCCTGATATTTGCCACTAACCACTCAGTAATCAATGTTGTTTGATTGCAGAGGGAACATCCCCACTCTAAACAGGTATTGTAAACACTCTTCATTGCATAGACTACTAGTGACCGTAGATTAGCTAGCTGCATGGTCAAGTAATTCATGTTGGGATTAATTCTTCTGGTGATTAAGTGTTTGTTTTAATTGTTTGATGCTTTTGAATTAAAAAAAAAAAAAGAAAGAAACTGATTTAGCATCTGGAATGTAGTCTGGTTGATAAACACAATGTTTCTTAATTTTACTGACTACAGCATGGCCCTCAACATTCAGCCTCTGTATCAAACATTTTAACTTAAAAAAAAAAGGAAAAAAAAGTGTATGTGTACGTTTGTGTGTGTTTGTCTCTATGTGAACGAGTGTTATGTTCTTGACTATCGTGTGTACAAGCTTCACTATTGTGGACATTTAAAATAATTTGGGGATGCAATGTGGTGTAAGATAAATAAAAACACATTTTAAGGAAATGTTTTAAACCAGTGCAAATCGCCTGAAACTGAAATGTAGTTGTGACTGTCCTGCCAGGAAATTGTCTGCTCCAGTCATGGAAATTGTAAAAGCCACGGACACAAAATTAATGGAAACTAAACCCCAGGACCTTAAAGCACAGGATAGTAAATCTAAGGATGATAATGCTGAGAAGACAAATGCCTCAGATTCGGAATCTATGGACAGGTTTGACAAATAAAATCTCTAGAGTACTTTCAATGGGTGAAACTTCTGGGACAGCTTCTGTCAATCGGAGGACTAACACCCAGCGTGAGCACTTTAAAGGGTCTTTCTGGTGGTTTTAATTTTCCTTTGTCTTGTGAAGTAAATATTTTCTCTGTTTAAATTTGACTAACATGGTCTGTCAAAACATCCCTCCCAATCCTGTACAGCTGCTTTCACTGTTCAGTTGTTATAACAGTGGAATTGTGTTACTACTTGCTTTTTATAATTGGAAACTCATTCACTTTGACATTCTCTATACTAAATGTTTTATTTCATTCATGTCAATGGGACACCAGAATGCTTAATAATAGTATTGGATTATGCTGATGAGGTATATCAAGCTGCATCCAAAACTAATCTTCTTCCTCTCAATATAGTTTATAATAGACAATGCAAAATTTGTTCTTGGCTGTCCTTTTTATTGTACAATGTATGACTCTTAATTAGCCCTCTCCCATCATAAGAAGACAGTTTATTTTTTATGATACCTTTCTCCTCTGATTATCAAGACATTCTATACAGCTCTTCTATTTGTCCCTGTAGTCTCCAATAACTAAATCTTTTCACTTGATCAAAAATACACTGTCTTCTTATTATAGGATCAGTTGTACACATCCATAATCTCTATAACTTTATTACTTAATGCTATCACTGATCTCCTGATTTTGTATGTCTTATCATTTAATATGTATTGTTTTATGTTTGTTTTTTGGTTTTTGTCATATTTGGTATCATTTAATTCTCTTGTTATTTTTGTTTTTGGTTAAATGTTTTGTTTAATCGTGCTCATGTTGAGGACCCCCTTGAAAACGAGATGCTACATCTCAAGGGGTTATTCCTAATTAAAGATTTCCAATATTCCAGCAGCTCAAACTTGATACTGCTGAAAATCTGAGGGGTTAAAAGTGGTTTGAGGTTCTTAAAGCTAGATGGGGGGACATCTTCACAGAGCCAGTATGTTGCTATGGTAGATTCTCATTGTATGTGCTCTCTGATAACATCCTAGGATGTCATTTTCATCCAACCTAAACCACTACGGCATGGTGCACGTGGCCAGTGTGAGTGATGTTTTGCTTGACGCATCTTTTACACCACCTTGTCAGCGCATGGGAGCCATGGTCGCTTTCCGCTCCTTCCAGGAGTTCACCAGGTCAGTCCTTGTATGAAAAAATTCTAAACTTAGATGTTTTTCATCAGTAGGTGAAGATGATATTTGAAGTGTGATTAATGGTATGTATGATTTTCTTCCTCTACAGGAACATAGCGGACGTGATGAGCTGCTTCTCCGACTCTCCTCCCCCAAGTCCAACTTTCCCAGAGGGAGGTAATCCTGTCCTGTACGGTGAAGAGGACAACAAGGTGACAAGAACAGACTTGTATTCTGATTGTCACAGGCTGGTCATTGACCTGTATGGATGTGTATCTTTAAATGAAATGTGGATTTGTATTGTCATCCAGAGTGTCCAGGATGAACCCATCCATATCCTGAATGTGGCGATAAAGACAGACAGCGACATTGATGACGATGGCCTGGCATCCATGTTCCGAGACTTCACTCAGGCAAAGGTCTACAACAAAGCCTTTGTTTTATTTTTAATTCTAGCACAAGAAGTTAAATGTTTGGAGATGGCTCAGAAAGATCTTTTCATCCTGACATTTTCCCTTTTTATCAATCCCAGAAATCTCTGCTGTTTGAACATGGCATCCGTAGGCTGACTTTCCTTGTGGCTCAGAAGGTGAGGGTCTTTATTCATCTTTACCAAGTCAATCTGTTTGTCACAGTCTGCTTCCTTGCATGTCACCAGTTCAATTGTTTTTGAGTAGCATGTCTCAAACATTTACAATTTGTCCAAGCATCTTTCTTTTTTAACTACTAATTTTTTTTATTAATGACTTATATATGATTACTGTTCATTTTAATAATTTGAGGTAATTTGCATTTTAAATTTAGCTTAATTTCTCTTTGTCTCTGTATCTCCTTCTGCATGCCTTGCTTTTGCTGCATTTATGATGAAAGGATTTCAGGAAGCAAGTCAACTGTGAGGTGGACCAAAGGTTTCATGTAAGTATAGGAAGAAAGTAAATGAGGACAGGTGCCTCCTTGATTTGAATCACTAGATAAGTATTGTTGCATTTGCTAAAAACAGAAGTCAGCAATAGAATAATAGACTCATGTCTCTGTCTCAGGTGATCTTACAGTTACAAAAGACCCCACCAGGTAGATGACAGTTAGCTGGAACATATAATTATTTGTACTGGCACTGAAGGTCCAAAGCATAAGTGTTGTTATTCTGCATATTTATAATTCTTGTGTTTTCTTTTTATTGTTCCGCCAAAAATATGTTGTGGCATGGCTGGCCAACAAGTGTGCTATGACTTTTGGTAGTGATCTGATGCACAGTTTTCACACAATTAGTCATTATGTAGTGACAATTCTTTGTATCCACTCCAATAATATGTGGATGCTTTTGGCTACTTTAAACTTTTTTGTTTAGCTGTGTCTCTTAGTCATTAAACTTGGTACATTTGGTCGCTGTTTGGAGAAACGGCATCAACAGCGGCTCCATGTTTTTTTTCCTCATGTTTTTGGTTAAAAACTCTTTAACCTTGAGGCCTAGAAGAAGACTTTGTTTTTGGTGGATTCCTTGGATCATTATGAAACTTTTCAAATCAGGAACACCCACCTGCGCCTTACCAGATTTTCTGCCATTTTCATCCCCTATCCTCCATATTTTATCCAACTTTCACCAGACTTGGCACATACTATATTTACAATAGTCACATTTGTTTTTGATGACTTAACATTTTCCGATTGGCTTCCAAACTGGAATGGGCGGAGTTCTTGGGAATAGATTGCTCTTACTCCTTTATGCAAAGACTAACAACCAAATCAACCAAAAATGGGGCATGTGTGCACATGTGAGCCCCAAGTGACCCTACAAAGTCTCATGTAACATTGCCCAAGGTGGCGTTACATTAATACTCATTTTTAAATAACTGCTTTTCTATCACCATTACATGGCTTGTATTTGGTAAACATGCCCACGCATACTTACAGTCCATATATTAACATGAGCGACTGAGTGTGTTGCCTTGTGGCCATTTATAGGACCCTTTGATTTTTGTCATTTTACCTTTTCTAGTTTGTTTTATAGTAGACATCTCAGTAGAGGCAGATAAATTAGTAAAGAGAGTATACTCATATGCCTTCATAGGTTTTATCAAGCAGTGACTGCTTCATCTTTCCATTAGAAGCAATGGAAACATGAAGCTTACTCGACTGCCAGCGTAAATAAATAAACTTAACCCACCATTGTGCTGAATCAATAAAAGCTTAGGTTAACAACTGTTCGCTTCAAGACTTCATTAAAGCCCCTGCACCAATTCATGGCATAGATTTTTTCACCTTTAAACGTCAATTATAAGTTACCTGCACCAATGTGTGCACACATTTTTAGCATGGACAGCCAAGTAGGAATTGAACCCCCAATCATGGCAGTTTTGTGACAGTCCTTGTTGATTGTGTGATAGTACAGTGGACTGCATTTATCTTTCCAGATTTGACCCACTATCAACACCTTAATAGTATTCAGATGAAGAGAAAGTGATAATAACAGGGATTTGGGAAAGGATTAAACTTTGAGAAGTACCATGATCTCCTCTGTCATTTGGACAATAGGCGTTGATTTTTCTTTAGGTGGGACCACAGCCTCTGATGAGAGCTATTTATGCCAGCTACTGTGACTGTCATTATGTGCCCCTTGTTACATAGAGGTTGTTTTTTCTTTGTAGTAGCACCATTCTGCGTGCTCACCCTAAAAAAAACTATATTGTAGAGGTGGTGAATATGATGTGTAATCACAGTGTCAAATCACAGCTGTGGACATTTTCCAGTGTGTTGCTCTGTCGTTATCATGTAGGCTGTGAGCTGATGAGTGCATCTCCAATCGGTTTGGCATTGTTTTGGCAAGTGGGACACTTCATCTGATAACGTCAAACAGGGCTAGCGGACATTATTCAGAGGATCAAATGTCTCTTTGGAAAAAGGAAATGTTTTATTCATTATCGTAGTGAGTGGTGCTATATATGTAGCCTATTACCATGACTGTGTGAGCTTGTCGTCAGAGTGAATACACAGTGATTCCCTGATAGATAAATTACTATAGTAAAGGTGCACAAGGCTCTGATGATCAGTGCATAATACTCTATACACACTGGTGTAGCAATTTAAGAAATGCCCAGAATAGCTTATTTTCACTTGCTGTGATTAGGTTTATTTAGTTGATGCATGTCTAACTGATTTGGTATTTTTAGCACTAAACTGTTGTTTAAAACCAAGGTTTTTGTTATGAAGACTTGTTGATGTTTTTCCAACTCTATCTCATTATCTTCCAGAGAGAATTCCCCAAATTTTTCACATTCCGTGCCAGAGACAAGGTAAGTGTCTACATATTAAACACAGTATGTCAAATCATCACTCCTACTGTGGGAAAAAAATGTTTGATGGCCCATGTGGGAAAATAGCAAGTCTATTTAAAAAATCTAGGTATATAACTTATCTAAATGTGAACAATTTATGAAAAATGCCATGTAGACACATTTTTCATTTAGCCAGGAGATCATTCAAAACTGTGTTGTGGTTATAAGAAACAACTTTTCACCCCTTTGGCAGTGTTGAATTTCACTTCATCACAGTTAGTGATGGCTCTTCCTCTCCGTTACCCCTGATAGTTTCACTACAATGACACCGCCAAAACTCATTAAAGTAATGAACTCTTTAATTATGTCTCCCATTTAAGAGAAATGACACCCATTAGGAGCTTTCTGAGATTGAGATTGGCCGTGATTTCATTTACTTAATACGGTGTGGCTCACAGGCATCTTTCTACTCTTATATGAACTCAGTGTTCCTGAAATTGCCAATCTGAGCTATTTTTGTTAATGGAAGAGATGATGGCAGTGAAGACTTAATTTGTAAAGAAAAAGTTCCTGTGGGAAGTCTTTTGTAGTGTATTGCTGTTTGTGACTGTGTCCTGCCCGTGTCTCAATAGTTCGAGGAGGACAGGATCTATCGGCACTTGGAGCCAGCACTAGCTTTCCAGTTGGAGCTCAACCGCATGCGCAATTTCGCCCTGACTGCCATTCCTTGTGCCAACCACAAGATGCACCTGTACCTGGGTGCAGCCCGTGTGGAGGTGGGGACGGAGGTTACAGACTACCGTTTCTTCGTACGAGCCATTATCCGCCACTCTGATCTGGTCACAAAGGTGAGAACACATAAGGAAAATAATAAATTAGCATTATTTTATCACATCAGCTTATTTTGTTCTTTTTGGATGTTTTGGATCGTACACAGCTGTTTGTGTCTTTTAATTTAGATTTCACAAATTAATCATACCTGCTCCTACTGACTGTTTTTTTTTAAAAATCTGTTCCTTCGCTAGGAGGCCTCTTTTGAGTACCTTCACAATGAAGCAGAGCGTCTGCTGCTGGAGGCCATGGATGAGCTGGAGGTGGCTTTCAACAACACAACTGTACGAACAGACTGTAACCATATATTCCTCAATTTTGTCCCTACAGTCATCATGGACCCATCAAAGGTTTGTGAAACAATCACACACACATGCACAATTCTGATACACCATTAGCCCACAACTCACATTGTTAGTAACGAGTTGAGCATTGGCCTCGCACTAATCTTTCTCTACAAACTTGTGTTCAGATCGAGGAGTCTGTGCGCTCCATGGTGATGCGTTACGGCAGCCGCCTGTGGAAGTTGCGTGTCCTGCAGGCCGAATTGAAAATTAACATCCGCCTGACTCCGACAGGAAAGCAAATTCCCATCCGCCTCTTCCTCACCAATGAATCAGGCTACTACCTGGACATCAGCCTGTACAAGGAGGTCACTGATTCCCGAACGGGACAGGTGGGGCCCAAAGACCGACAGGTGGGGCACTCATACATTTTCCATCTCATCTGCTTGCTATCAAGTCACTGGCAAAGGGCGTCTGCTCCATCCTGGAAACCTCAGCTCTCAAAATGCAATTTATTAGCCTCTTGTAAAGTTAAAGATGTTTTTATTTTTTATTTTAATGCAGTTGAAAATAGAATTTCTGGCTTTAAAATTTGGTGAGTAGAGATCCAGTATGGTGTCTTGCCCTTCGCCAGATGGACAGTTCTTTTAAATATGTTTCGCCTCGCAGCTGATCTGGTAAGTTACACTTCATCCATCCAGCCATCCCTCCATCTATCCATCATCACATCTATCCACTCAGGAGTACGAGAATCTTGAGTAGCCATAGTAGGATTTGGTAAATTTTACCCAAAACAATGAAGAAAAAATTCTTGGGTTCACATTTCCCACGTTGTTTTACTGCCGGTTTTTGTCACATTTGCTCATTAATATTGGATATGAGAGAATTAAATTTCCATTTAAAGATTCTAGACATGGTTGGAAATGGTCTGGTACAATTTCCTGCAGTTATAATCATTTGAGAACATTAGAGAAAATTAGTAATGTTGGGAGATTATAATAATCCAGTGTCTAGTTGTGAGATAATGTGGATGTCCTAGTGTGAAGTGTAGTACTGTCAGGACATAACAACACACTGTTAATCTTTCTTAACTTGCTGTGGGTCTACAACAATAAGTGATTGGAAGAGCCTTCTTATAAGAGGTGGCAAGTGAATGGTTCTGTCTGAAAATATATAATGCTGTAGCTTGATGTCCTCTCAAGGCTGTCAGCACTCCCTGTCTACACAAAACATTGTTCTTTAACATCTGAGTCATGCGTCTGTGTAAATATGTGCATTAGTGCATAGTACAAGAGATTTTTTATCTACACTTTGTACTGGTTAATCTTGTAGCAGTGGGATGACAAATATTCTTTTTCATCCGCATCATCATTCCCAAAATCATGATTACCTTAATGCCAATGTTAATGAAGAAGTCATTACATCCATTAAGTGACTCTCTGCCTCCTTTCTTGTCCAGATCATGTTCCAAGCATATGGAGACAAGCAGGGTCCTTTGCACGGCATGCTCATCAACACACCCTACGTCACCAAGGACCTGCTGCAGTCTAAGCGCTTCCAGGCGCAGTCTCTGGGCACCACCTATGTCTATGACTTTCCAGAAATGGTTAGACAGGTAAAGTGAAAAAAACCCCAACAACTATTAACTGACATCTTGAGTATTGTGTTTAGATTATAGCATACATGCAAATAATCTAGAACGTTAATTCTGACTATGGCGTCTCTTAATCCAGGCTCTAAAAAAGCTGTGGCACTCTACCCAAGCCTTTGCCGAGTTGCCTAAATGCCCTCTTCCCTCTGAGCTGCTAACCTTCACAGAGCTGGTTCTCGACGCCCAGGGTCAGCTGGTGCAGATGAATAGACTGCCAGGAGGCAATGAGGTTTGTTTTTTAAAGCTTTATACATGAACAGTAAGAATAAGAAGACATTTTAACACAATCTTTATCTTCATTGGCAGTACTGTGTCCCTTGTAAGAATGTTCCTCTGCTCTGTCTGTTTAGATCGGTATGGTGGCATGGCGGATGACCCTGCGCACGCCAGAATATCCAGCCGGACGCGAGATCATCGTCATAAGTAATGACATCACGCACAAGATAGGGTCATTTGGGCCCCAGGAGGACATATTGTTCCTGCGAGCCTCAGAGATGGCGCGAGAGAGCGGCATCCCTCGAATCTACATCGCAGCCAACAGCGGCGCGCGCATTGGCCTGGCAGAGGAGATCAGACACATGTTTCATGTGGCCTGGCAAGATCCAAATGACCCCTATAAGGTCAGTTTTTTGCTATCCAAAAGCATTTAGCCTTTTCTTTTCTTGCCTGTTAAAATATTTATTGTCATTTTTTCCTTTGCATTCACATCACTGTCTATCATCAACTAAAATGTCATTGTTATATTTACCTCTGCAGGGCTTCAAGTATCTCTACCTCACACCTCAGGATTATAAGAAGGTTTCAGCCCTGAACTCTGTGCATTGTGAGCATGTGGAGGATGAAGGAGAATCTAGGTAAATCTTTTTTATTAAAATGAATACACTTTGTGAGAAAATGACAAGCTGGTGTAGAATCAGTGGCAATGACTGTATGATTTAAAGCTCACAATATTACAACCAAGGTGACAGTGGGAGTGGGAATGCTACTGGCCGGTCACGTCCGGCTGTGAGTGAATATATGTGTTGTCATGCAGGTACAAGATCACTGACATCATCGGAAAGGATGAGGGGCTGGGTGTGGAGAATCTGAAAGGGTCCGGGATGATTGCTGGAGAATCCTCCCTGGCTTATGAGGAGATCATCACCATGAACCTGGTAAGACTGAAGTATGCACACGTGTACTAAAAACACACGCATACATGTTTTCTCCTTCTTAGCCTCGAGCTGTAAGCTTATGTGATTTCAACTACAGACTTGTCCAAACAAAGAGTTCATTTCCGTGCAAGCTTTCATCCAGTATCTTCACACTTATCAAAAGCCTTAACATGATTGTCTTGCCCTATAGGTCACATGCCGAGCCATAGGGATTGGGGCCTATCTGGTGAGGCTTGGACAGCGAACCATTCAAGTGGACAACTCTCACATCATCCTCACTGGAGCTGGAGCACTCAACAAGGTAAATGTCAAATATATATATGTGCATTGCAGTACAGCACAAAGAGTCTTTCCCTAGTGTTTTTAATTGAAAACACAATACTGGTGTGTATGTCTGCGACACTAAATGAGTTATCTCTGAATTCAGACAATTAATGCATCTGCATTTTAATGAGGAATTTAATATAAATATTCATTAGTTGGCTATTAAAATTTTCCACTAATATGAGAGGAAGGAAAGGAGCTCTGTGTGCATGTCTAAACACAAATTCCACATTATTAACCAGGCCATGACAGGGTCAAATGATGTGTGTGTATAGACAAAAGAAAAGAAACAGGCAAAGTGCGCTTTGATTTTGGTGCTTGTTTCAACTGGGCGATCATGCCTCCTTCTATCTTCTGCTTCGTTATTTTCTACTAGGATTCCCTTTCAATCCCAACGACAGGCCTGCCTGCCACTCATGGTGGAATAATTGAAAACGAACCATGAAGTTGTATTTGCATAGAAATAGAGTGACATGCCTGAGGCTGCAGCACAGGACACCCATATCATTTATTTTTAATCAAAATGAAAACTTTTGCTGAGGCAGATTGTTTCCCTGCATGCAGTTGATTGGTGTGTGTGTATGTGTGTATGTGTGTATGTGTGTGTGTATATGCATGCCTACACGCTTCACTACCTCCTTTTGCTTTCCATTCTTTGTCCTTGTCAGTGCATTAAGATGACTCCATTTCAAATTATATGACAGGTCACAACATGACAAATCATGCAAATAGCCCAATGATGGTGTACCTATTTGCTGAGAGCTCAATCGTTTTTAGATGTCCCCACTGTTTAGCTCCATTTGTGAGAGTGCACCCAGAGTAATGGTTGCTGACAAGTGTCCACAATGTGGAAAGTATTGCAATATATTCTTTGTTTACAATTGATTGTGTGTATTCTAAAAGGGTGATTTTATTTTATTTTATTTTAAAAAGTAAGGTTGTTTTTTTTCCTCCTGTTCATCATCATGTGGTTTCCTGGCTATTAACTGAAACTTAATGGAGAGCAGGAGGCTCCCACCTAGAGATCATGATTTCATTAGCTGCTGGAAAGCTCTCATATTTTCATGGGGCCTGGATAGTAACTACTAGCACAAATACCCCAGTGAGCTGTTACATCCAGTTGGCCTCTCTTTTCTTCCTCCCAGTCATCTCCCTCTGTCCCTGCTCCTATATCCCCTTCTCCTCTCTCTGCTGTGAAATCTTAATGAAGCCAGCGATGGCCGGAGGCACAGGGGCTTTGTGTATGTCAAGGTGACTGCAATGTTTCTTGGGGCTGCAGGCTTTCCTGACAGCTTTAGGAGAGTGCCCTAGATTTGTAGCCAGATACATAACCATTAATGGTAATAAAGAAAGTAAATGATGGCTGAAAAGGTGAGAGCGGAGGGTAGGCATTGAGCTCCTCTCTGATTTTTATGGAGCCATGTCAGGACTCTGCCACCTGTTCTTTCCTGCTTATGAAAATAGGGTGGGCTGGGAGTGAGGTTTTATGGCTTCAGGTTGGCACAGGGGCATTTTCGAGGGCAAAAGTAGTTTGGTGGCTTCTATCTCACCATAATAGCCTTGTGTTATCACAGAATTCTGAATAAACACAACTACTATGAATGTGAACCACTTGCAAGCATGTAAATGAAGTGCTTTGGAGAAAGGGCATGTGTTAATATGCGCCGTCTGTTGAAAGTCCCCCAGGTAGAGTGGCAGGTGCTGCCACCCACCTGTAACTGCTGTGATAGAGATTTCTGGCTGCTGATCACCTGTATTGACGAGGCAGTGGGGCAATGTAATGCAGGGTCCCTGCTGTTACCTGGCATGTCTGTGTGCGATCACATTGATCCACCGCTCCTCGGACCAGAAGCCTGGTGACACCTTCCATTCTGAGCCAAGGTTGCACAACATGAGCAGTGGATTAACTCTGTTTCCTCCGTTGGAGTGCAGAAAGCAGAGGCTGTTACAGGTTAAATCCAAACTAAATTAAATTGGGCAGAAAACTTCCGCTCTGATTTTCAAGTATTTTTCACAAACAGAGCTGAAGCAGTTTTCTGCTGCATGTGACTCAGTGTGATTTACCCTTTAAAAGCCTCGTTAACATCAATGGTATATGCCTAAAAAGCCAGAGTCAAATGTTGGAATGTCAAGAGGAAAAAAATATTACCATTAAATCTGAAATGAACACCTTTTGTATTTCCCTATGCTAGGTGCTGGGCAGAGAGGTGTACACATCGAATAACCAGCTTGGTGGAATTCAGATCATGCACAACAATGGTGTGACCCACAGTACTGTTTGTGATGACTTTGAGGGAGTCTACACTCTCCTGCAGTGGTTGTCCTACATGCCCAAGGTAATATTTAGCTGTGGTGTTGAATAAGATGCTTTCAGTGTAATAAATGTGCAGTTCATTTATCATAATGTTTAGAGCTGTTTGTGGGTTTTTTTATTTTTTTTTATTGTAAAATAAAGACATTTCTTTTTTCCAGTGTAACTCTAGTCCAGTGCCCATCCTCAAATCCAAGGATCCTATCGATAGGCCGGTGGACTTTGTGCCTACAAAGGCTCCATATGACCCTCGCTGGATGTTAGCGGGACGTCCCAACCAGAGTGAGTGCCTTGTCTGAGTGTCCAGAGGAGGAATTATTCTTTAAACTCTTTTTTTTTTTTTTTTTGGGGGGGGGGGGTCTCTTTGATCCCATTTTTAAAAAAACATCACTCATCTCATCTGATAAACATCTAGTATGTGTCCTTTTTTCCTCTCACATTCAAGTCGTGCTAAAATGATGTGTTTATTAATTGGTTAGTCAATGAAATAAGATTAATTAAATCATTTAACTCATTTATGAATTCATCATTTATGGAGTAAAATGTCAAACATTTGCAATCAAGCTCTCAGTTGTTAGGATTTCCTGCTTTTCTTTGCTGTTGTATAATTGGAAATTCAATATGTGTATGTTTTGGATTATTAGTGGTATGTTAGACAAAACATGCAATTTTGAGATGTCAACTGAACATGTAACAGTTGGATTTTTATATGTATTTTATAGACCAAATGTTCAATGTTAATGACTAACTGTTAGTTGCAGCCCTACATTCAAGCCATCCTCTGCTCCTGTTGTGCTAAAAGCTCGTATTACCTTATATTGCATTCTGGCTCAAGCTATGATGACAATGATTCATACGCTTTTGCTTTTGCTCATTTCCCCTACTAATCCTCTCCATCCAAAATGCTTTATCAGCAGTTGTGAACCCGGATTTTGCTTTTTTGTTGTTTAAAGTAAATATAAAGATTTATCATTTCAGCCTGATATTCCCTGGTTTAAAGGTTGAAATAATTCATTACTAGAGAGAAGCTGTTAAGAAAGAAAGAGAGAGAGAGAGAAAGAGAGAGAAACGGTGAAGCCTAATATCAGGGTGGTAAAGGCAAGATCAAGATAGCACCAAAATGGATGCAATGTGTTTTACACTGCAGGTCAGGACTGAGCAGGTTCCACATCAGTGTAATTACAACTTTGAACAGCAAAGAGATTGTTGGGGGGTGGGTGGGGGGAAACAGTCAACGTATCTCGTAGTGATGAGTGGCGAGGCTTAATTGAATTGTAACCTCATAGACTGGGTATGTTTCTCTGGGTGTGCATGCAGAAAAAGAGCTGAGCAAACCATCTTTTACAGTCATCCATCATGGCTGCTGCCAAGATTACAAATTCTGAGCTTAAAAAAAAGAAATTACACAGCTTTGGAGAAATGAGAAAGAAAGCTATGGATTGTAAAAAATAAAAGTTTTGCAACAATTAACTCTTTTTTTTCCTGTTTCACCTTTTTTATTTTTTTTATCTGTATATTAAGGTCCAAAGGGCTCCTGGCAGAGCGGTTTCTTTGACCACGGCTCCTTCATAGAGCTGATGCAGCCATGGGCTCAGAGTGTGGTGGTAGGCAGAGCCAGGTGAGTGCCCAAGCAGAACTCTAAGCCCACATGACACACTGCCAAAAACTGAATCAGTTCACACCGTGGAGAAACCTCTTAGCTTGACATACACATCAGCGCTGAAAATGGCCTCTCTTCACAGACTGGGTGGTATACCTACTGGAGTGGTTGCTGTGGAAACCAGGTCAGTGGAGCTGTCTATCCCAGCCGATCCAGCCAATTTGGACTCGGAAGCTAAGGTAAGGGGGGGAGGGGGTCACTCAATGCGTATTATCAAGCGTGAAAAGACACTAAAGGATTTAGACATTTACAGATGCCCAGGGAATAATGCTGACTCTGATTTTGTATATTTAGATCATCCAGCAGGCAGGACAGGTGTGGTTCCCAGATTCTGCTTTCAAAACCGCTCAGGCCATCAAGGACCTGAACCGAGAGGGCCTCCCTCTTATAGTGTTTGCCAACTGGAGGGGCTTTTCTGGCGGAATGAAAGGTACTTCTGCTTTCATGATAATCAGTCAATCTGGTATCAACCTGCTCAGCGTCTCATTCGCAGCTCTCCTTCTTAGATATGTACGACCAGGTGTTGAAGTTCGGGGCCTACATCGTGGACGGGCTGAGAGAGTACAAGCAGCCAGTTCTGGTTTATATTCCCCCCCAGGCTGAGCTGAGGGGAGGCTCCTGGGTTGTTATAGATCCCACCATCAACCCCCGTCACATGGAGATGTACGCTGACAAGGACAGTCGGTGAGTTTGACGGAAAAGAGGACAGGTCAAGTTGTCATCTTTTATCGCACCACCTTTTGTTCACTTAAACCATTCTCGTCTCCAGAGGTGGAGTGTTGGAGCCCGAAGGAACAGTGGAGATCAAGTTCAGGAGGAAGGACCTGGTGAAGACCATGAGAAGAGTTGATCCGGTTTACACTGGCTTGGCTGAAAGATTGGGTGAGTCCCCCTGGTTCAATTCTAATTATAGCTCTTTACAGGCATCTTTGTCCCCTATAGCCTCATTCTCATTTGTAGTATCTTTCTTCCTCCCATACTGTTTTAGTAAGAAGAAATACATCAGGTGGGATCATGTGTGCATTCACTGTTGTTCTTTAGTCGCTGTTGATTGTATCATCTTCGCTGCACTCCCTTGGGAGACGTGTCAATCACAGCCTGCTCGGATCAATCACCAGCTCTCCCGTGCTACTTATTGATTTACATTGGAGCTCAGAGAAACTGCGGCCCAATGCTGCGTGGATTTGACGCTTTGGGCCAATTGGTGGAATGCAGGGTTTGAGAGCTTACAGATTGGAATTGACAGAAATCAGTCTTTGGTGACAGCAGCAAAGGGTTTGGAGGGGGAGGAGGGGCGCTTTAAACAAAAGGCCGTTAACAGGAGTTACTTCACAGCTGCATACTCATGTTGAACTTGATTTGATGGTAATGGGATTATAAGCAAAAGGCCAAACGTGAAGACAGAATTGTTGGCTTTCACACCTAAACTGTAATCCCTGGTGTACCAAGTAGGATTAACAGCGAATTCTTATCCATAGACTCATCCATATGGTGTTTACGCTGTTATTTTTTAAATTCATTGGACTTTGCTCTTCACTGTCTCCAACAGGAACTCCAGAACTGAGCCCCCCTGATCGTAAAGAGCTTGAGACCCAGCTAAAGGAGCGTGAGGAGTTTCTGCTGCCCATATACCACCAGGTGGCTGTGCAGTTTGCAGACCTCCACGACACCCCAGGTCGTATGCAAGAGAAGGGCGTAATCACGGTGAGCACTTTTTTCTTCTTTGTTTTTTTAAATTTTTATTCTGTCTTGCGTGCATGTATCGCTGCAGTATAAATGTGCATTATGTGAATAAGTTGAAAAGCCCACAGGGGGATATCAGTCTAGATGCTGCCGCACCTGCCAAGTGAATAATGATTCGTCTCACCAGGCTGTGAGGCTCGTCCTCATAATTATCTTCTGATGACCCTGGTCAATCACCTTAGAAAGCACAGAGCAGCCCCAGGCGCCATCTCAGTCTGTGCCTTCCCAGTCCCATCGTTCACATACAACACACACACACACACACACACACACACACACACACACACACACACACACACACACACACACACACACACACACACACACACACACACACACACACTCACATGACCAGAGGGGTGTTGAGGGGTTGATGGCAGTCAGGTTATTTCCACAGTATAGTCTGTAAATACTCACTAATACTGCTCTGTATTTTGTAATCAAGTACATTAGTTTTACAAGTGCTGTATTTAAAATACAAATCCATATCAATAGTGAAATTAATATTATAACCTGATAACCTTGTTTCATGAATCCACACATATTAATATGGCCTATATGCAATCAGTGGATTACAGTATCTGTCAGGAATTCTCATATTAAATGTTCCTTTTTTATCTGGTTTAACAGTGTCCACCATTCAAGCCAGAAAAAAGTATCCATATCCATGTACATTAAAGTGTACATAAAGAATAAAATTCATTTCTTCATGTGATGATATAAATGAGATGTTGAAGTAGCTCTTCATAAATGTATTTGCTCATATATTTTTTTTGTCTTGCGCCCCTCACAGGATATCCTGGAATGGCAAACATGCCGTCACTTCTTCTACTGGCGTCTGCGGCGTCTGCTCCTGGAGGACACAGTGAAGAGCAAGATCCAAGCTGCCAACAACGAGCTGACAGACGGCCAGATCCAGGCAATGCTGCGCCGCTGGTTTGTGGAGGCCGAGGGGGCTGTCAAGGTAACACTTTACCCAACACTTGCAGGCAGGCTTTGTTAGCAAGGCTCTTATGATTGAGTGGCTTTGAGTGGGGAAAAACTGTAATTAATATCTCATAGACCTCACCAGTTTGTGAACTGACGGTTCATTTTAAACTAAGAGCTACATTTTAAAAGTTTCAAAGCAGCATTATTGAGTATGTATTATATTGTTCTGTTTCACATCAGAGCAGGAGATTGTGCACGTGTCACTAATCCTTAATCACAAACTTGTCATGTTTGCTTATGTATTGTATGGGATTTCATGCCGTTTGTTATCTTATCATATTCAAAGTCATTGTATTCAGCCCTCTGTGATGATTGACTGAGTGAGTCTTTGACAAATAACTGTTTTCTGCATATGATGCCAGTGTTAAATAGGTGATACTGAACTCTAAATGAGTTTCTGGGGAAGTGTGTAGGTGTACTCGAATAAACACCTAGCTGGCCCTTGGGAATGATTACAGAAGGAGTTATTTTTTTTCCTGGAATTCCATTCCCTTGTCCACAAGGTGTGCCAGATAAAGAAGTCGGAGCATTCCTATTAAATCTTCGTGATTGAATACAGATGCAGTGATAACTGGTAATAAATGAAAATAAACATCCCTGAGAGATGCATATATGCTGTTCCCTCCAACCCAGTCTAGTGGGCTCAGAGGACCAGCCGCAGGGGTGACAGGAGCCTGCCCAGCATTTGAGATCTCCTAAGAAGTGGCCTTCTTGTTAGCTAATATATTATCCCAATCAGGACTGGCTGTCTTAAGCCACAATTAATCACAGCCCTGGCACGTGCAGATAGGAGAGCAACACGCTGTTTCTTAATTAAAAGCAAACAGATTAAAAATGATTAATAAGGGCATTAAATGTTCTTGTGGACCTCAAGCAGGACTGTTCATAAAAAGGCAAGAGCCCATTAAACTCCTCCACCCTTAAATCTTTGCTAAGCCCTCCAGCCTGGCTTTGTTTGGGATCAGAGATGCCAGCACTCATGAATACTAATTAGCTTATCAGGTCCAGTCAACAAGACATCAGACCCCCACTTTGTGCCTGTCCATCTCTTTTGTTGATGTTGATTTTTATTTTTATGTGTGATGATTTATATATTTTCTGATATACTAACTAGAGCCCAACTAATACTAGATTTTTTTAGACTGATACTGATATCAAGAAGTAAAATAATGTCAAATATTGATATATCAGCCGATAATCTCATACAGTATAAACAGAATATATATGTAAATACACATTTTTTTGCAATCCATCAAATGGGGTTATCAAACAAATATGATGGGGACATGATATTATTATTATTATATCATTGCACTGAAACACTCAACTTCACTGGAGATTTAATAATTCTACATGTGTTAAACTTGAATTAAGAAAATGGATCAAACATACATTAAATACTTCCTATATAACTTTAAAATATATATATATATATATTCTGATATATGTGATAGGCTGATATCCTCAGAACTTTTTTTTCTTTATTCCTACTCAATCAATAAGAAAAAATGTGATTTCTAGGCTATATTAACCCATAAATACTTTTTGCTCATAACAGGCATATCTGTGGGATGACAATGACGAAGTGGTGGGATGGCTTGAGAGGCAACTAGCTGAAGAAGAGGGCGCAAGGTCTGTCATCGACGAGAACATCAAGTACATCCGCAGAGATCACATCCTCAAGCAGATTCGCAGGTGATGATTCTAAGCAATGCCACTTCAAAGTGCTTAAGAGTTATACAATGCAACTCATTTTCACCTGTCATAACCCCCATCCACCCACTTGACAAACATGAGAAATCCAGCTTTCCTTGAATGATTATAACGTTATTTTCTTTTGTGCCACCCCCCTCCCTCATTTCAGCCTTGTCCAAGCCAATCCCGAGGTTGCCATGGATTCTATTGTGCACATGACCCAGCACATCTCACCCACTCAGAGAGCCGAGGTGGTCCGTATCCTGTCCACTATGGAGACATCAGCCTCCTCCTAGTGGGAGCCTGGCCTTTCCTCCCTGCCTGCCTGGCTAGCTGAAGCACCGCTCAAGCCACAATCACAGCCAAAGGAGCCTGGCTCCTGACGGGGACCTGGGCTGGAAACTGAGGCTGGAGGAGCCAACGTGATGGCCCTTGGCAGTTGCCAGGGTTACTGATGAATCGTTGGCAATGATTCTTACTAAGTTCGCTAAGAGTGCAGATGACTGACATCAATTATAACATTTTCTAAATGTCTTACATGTGTGCTAGTGATTAGATAAATTTGTGTTTTTTTGTACTCAAGTGCAATTGAAAGATGACTAAAGAAATATCTACTTAGTGACTAATATGTAATAATATGTTTGGAGTTTACACATTTGACCCAAGTGGATGTTTTCCATGATAATCAGTTGCCTCCATTCTTTTGAACTGGAGTTTGCACAGCAGTCTATTTAGCCTGTTGTTGTCATATTAAAATGCACCTTGGATTTTGACATATGCTTGTTAGGATTTGCAAGTGTTTTGATGACCAACAGAACAATGACAACACATTGCTGGAGGCATTAGCAAGAAAGGGAGTTTCATACTCCTAAGTAGGGAGCACTTAGTTACTGAACAAAGATAGGGGAACACTACAACAGATTTGGACAGGAGAGCCCAGCAGGGAGCAGGGACAAGGTCCCTTTTAGACCCCGACTGTTTCACAGTCACCCTGCAGTGAGCAATGGGCAGCTCGCCTCACAACAATACAACAGCTGTCCCTTCTGTTCGTACCCACACATGCTGCTTCAGATGCACTTTACTGCTTACTGTTCTTTCACATTGCACCCAGAACCAAACGTGCACAGTTTCCACTGTTAAATCTAGTATACAAACATACATCCACGTACACGCACAAAGTGACAGAGGTGGTAATAGTTTAAATGAGATTTGAAGACACAGAGTGGATAATGGCATGCTTGTTTAGAAAAATAGTCTGTTCTCCCTTGGGTTACTTTTTTGTGTGTTGCTAAAAGCCAATCATTGAAAGTTAAGGGGTTTTTATTTGAGGGTTTGTTTTTTAACTAAAGAACTATTTTTGAATTTACAATTAGATGGTTAAATCATTAAATGTCTGTTTGTGAAAGAACAAAGGCCACTTTTTACTGGACTTACGTGTTACATATCACATATGGCATCTAATTTTAACTGTAATCCACATTAACTGTTTATTTAAAGTTTGTACTTTATGTATATGAAATGTTACTTATTTTTAATATTTTTTGGAAAATAATGCTTGAATCACGTATTACTTCTCCACTTGAGTTCGTTATTAATAGGCAGATAACTGTATTGTGAAATGAAAAGTAAATAAAATGAGAACAGCACCATCATTTTGAAATCAGTCCTGTAGATCACTGTCAAATGCTCTGCTGAAAAAGCAACATTAGCGATGTGAAATGGCTTCATGGTCAATGCTGTGCCTTTTCTGTGCCTGTATCGACACATAGTCCAGTTGCTTTATAAGTGACTGTTTTTTTTCCTATACAAGAATGGAGAATGGATTAACAGTGACGATCTCTATATGTGTTTGCAAATTTAATAAAGCTTACCCAACTTAGTTTTAAGTGTGTTTGTTTTTTTGAAAATCCATATTTTTTTGACATTAAAAAAGTAAGATGGTGTTTTGTTTTGGGGGTTTTTAAACTCAAGTTTCCAAGAATTTGTACTAATTTAATTTGTCAATTATTTGAATATATTGATGATCCTCGAGACAGATAATCACATCACTGGAAGCCTCATTAATTTTAGCAGTCGGAACAAAGTCTATTACTCTGGAGAGACATTTTCTGATTACTCGAAAATGATAGTCTTCCCATTCCTCAACCCACAGATGATTAAAGTGGCATTTTTTTCCCTGGCTTTTAAACTTCAACAGTCTTAAGGAGGATGAAGCAGATCAAACAAATATTGAGGGATCCATCTCATCCTTTTTTTTTTGTATTATTGTGTCTCGTTCTTTCATATTATCCCCATGGCTCTGTCAACTCTATTACCATCCTACCAACAAATATGTAAGACAAATTGAGTTGCATGCACCCAATACCCACCACAATTATAGGAGGCCCAATAAGAAAATGAGTCATTTGCCTGTATAATTGGAAATGTGCCTTGCTTGGTCTCTCTGGTCTCCCAGAGGGTTTTTGCTCATTTGTGATGGCATGCTAGGCTGGCTAATTCTTCTTTTAATCACTGACAAACTGCAGAATCATTTTCCTTCTCTAACCACTGGAGTGGAGGGAGGATTGTTTGGTGAAACTTGCAGAAAACTACTTAATGTTTTCCTTTAACTGGTTTACAATTTGGGCCAGAAGTGTTTATTTAAAATCAGATATGTTAAGTTACAATGAGAAATATTGAACAATGTCTAAAACAGTTACTGTTAGGTTAAAATAACATAACCAAGTTGAGACCTTTTCAAGTATCAAATCGCTTATGCCCCTACAGAAGGTCAGGAAGCCAAATGGAACTCTGTCCATGTGTCTTAGCACTTATTCTGATTCTGTTATTTTTCTTGTTTTGTTGATTAAGATGGGTTTGTTTACATCCAATATCATCATAGTTACGTTTTTATATTAATCATAAAGTTTATTGTTTAGGCAAAAAAAAAAAGTGTGGGGTGTGAGGGGTAGGACTAGAAAAGTTATTCTTCTTACTTCTTTTGGAACATGGAATGCCTTATTTGAATGATTTACGGAGATTATTTGACTGGGGTATATATGATTGCTAATGATTACATTTTGCTTTCTTGCTTATATATTAATTTATATTGTTATTTTCTTTATTTTAATATGATCAAAATAAAAATTAAACTAAAACTAAACTCAATTTATCCATTTATATTTACAGAATTACATTTTTCTGATTACCAAGCCCCAGTGACTGCTTGTTTCAGGCAGAACTGTGACAAAAAAGGGAGGAAGCAGCAAGAAATATTCATGTAAAAAAAAAAAGAAGAAAAAAAGGAGAAAATCAGAGTCTGCGATGAGATTGAAATGGAGGCATTAAGATAGCACAGAGGGGAGACTCAATCATGCATCCGAGGGAACCATAATTCCACATTCACGCGTCTCAATGACTTGACAGCACTTGAGAGACAATGCCTATGACCCAGTTGCAGGATTCCAATTAGCCGGGTGTATGCAACAGTTGAGATGAAAAGCGTACAGGGTCTTTACAGAGCCCTAGGGTTGTCTGATTACTGCCTGAAAACAAAAGTCTTCTGCCTGTGACAAAGAGTAGACAGACACAGAGGGAGTACGAGGCCCCAGCTGTTCTAGTTCTCTCCAGGCTTAGGATTCTGAAGAGCTCATCTCATCTCCGCCTGCTTGCTTGCCTGCCTGCCTTTTTACATTTCAGTCATATTGCATAGTGTACAGCAGCCCAGTCACACTAATACACTTTTCAGATGCGTCTTATGAATTTAGTAACTGTTGGCAGATTTTTCCTGCCAGTCTGGGATAGAAGCAGATGACCTCTGAATCTTACGTCTGCATATTCTACCAGCAAACTTTTACATGAGCCTATTTGTGCCCCTATAATTTCCTCCATATTATTTTTAAATCTCCAACTGAACAAAACTGACAAATTGCACAACATAACATAATCATGAATAAACTAGGTTATGAATGCAGTCTATTACCATTAAATTTAGTCCCCACAACAATGCCACCATACAGACGTCCGTACAATGCATCTAGGTTTAAAATGATTCTCTGATGGCATGAAGCAAAACACTGTTGTCACATTATTTCATCTGTTTGCATATTGTTTTATGATGGTGGTCCTTTTGAGTGAGATTACCTCATGCATTTTAAAGCTTTCATGATTTATAATGTTTTGACAGCCTCAAATTATGAGGCACAAACATACGTTCTAAAAAAGCAATTCCCATCAATAGCCAAAATTGAACTAAATGATGTTTTGTATGTATAATGCAGGGGGGCGTGGGGCAGTGAAGCTCTCCAGGGGCAGGATGCATGAGAGGCTTAATCTCCAGTCCCCCCCTGTTTGAAATGTGTCACAAGGGTCAAAGATTACAACACCTAGTGATGATCACCACATAATGCAGGAAGACAGAGAGGAGGGCTCATTCAGAAGCAAACAAACCTGCTGCAGGTGGAGGGAGAAGAAGATATTATAACAAGACAAATCTGGAGTTAAGACCCCATCACCAACAAAATTTTATTCTTGACTTCATCGAAAAAAACACATTTTTTATGGTTTCACAAAACAGATCCAACAGCAACTGCCTCATCACATCTGCTGTTCATCCTCAAGAGGAAATCAATATCATGCTGTCACTGAGTATACAATAAACTGGCTTGTTATGTGTCCTTATTCTGCTGCTCATACACTTGACTGTAGATGTGTGGGTGATATTAACATAAGAGAAAAATAGCCTCGCTAATGTGAACACGAATATGCAAAAAGTCCTTATAGCTTTCCATTGCAGTCTAGTGCTGCTCCCTGTACCATGCAGCCACCCCTCCCTTCCCTCTCTTCTCCCCCACCATCCCGACATTAACATTCATGGAGCCACTGGACTGTGGCGAACCGCGTACATCAAGCCAACGACGAGATGCAGGGATGAGGGGGAGAGGGAGGATGGAGGATGGAGGTCCCCGAATAAGGCTGGTAAAGGTGTGGGGTGTGGTGTGAAGGTTGCCCAGTATGAGATTGTGGGAAAGGTCAGCAACTAAGGGGCTACATCTTTGGCTATAGATCACAATTATTACTGTAGGTCATTGAAATAGGTATGGAAATGATAGGAGCAGTGACAGGTCCACATGGCAAGTGGGAAAGCGGGCAAGGCCAGGCCAGCAAGAAATCACTGTCAACTGTATCTCTCAGTAAATATCAGTAAGTAGTTCTTAGTCAAGCTAGTGGTTCGACCCTAGAGATGGCAATGTTGGCCACTTTGGTCCAGATTCTGCACAGGTGGTTCCTAAACGATTAATCCTGCTAACTGGTGATCCCTTGACTTTTCCTCTAGTGCCGCCATAAGATTGACATTTTTGTTCTTTAATGATCATCAACTATTTATTGGATTGCCCTGAAATTTGGTATGAGTACTCATGGTTCCCAAAGGCTGAATTGCAATATTGTACTGTAATACCCTCTGACATTTCATCTAGCGCCACCATCAGGTCAAAATTTCAGCCTTTTTGGTTTGTGACTCCATACCTACAAAAACAACGACGTTCCCATTTACCTCAGTTGCATTTATAGTGCTAGTTAGCAAATGTTAGCATGCTAGCATGCTAAACTAAGATGGTGAGCATAGTAGACATTATACCTTTTATGCATCAACATGGTAGTAGTCTCTTTGTGAAGTGTAAAAATGTTTAGACATTCCATAATTGGACCATACTGTATTTACAAGTATATGTATAGGCTATGTAAAGTTCATTTGACATCACATGGTGCTTCTCACACATTAAGACATTAAGGATAGGAACGTTTTAAATATAGTAAGTAAATCTGTGTAGTCTTAAAAATAAACATGCACATACACCACACTGATGGGTGGTCTTGCACTATTGTGGTGCAAAGTTTCATGTCTTTACCAATGACTGTATGATGCCAACATAAAACAGTTCTCATTGATTGATGTCTTCAAAGGAACTTGCACCTGTACTTAGGAACATGTAGTCTACTACACATGCATGCACTGTATATTCATTATAAGTTATGGTATGCACAGAATTGCTGACTAAAAGAGTTTAGGTGAATGCAAACACTGGGCCGGCAGTGGCCCATTTTGAGAGGTGAGCAACATTAAAATGCATTACAGGCATATCAGTGGAGCGTGGAAAGCCATGTCCCTATGGAACTGCTGGTTTACTGCTTCTCACAAGGCCTGTGGAATGGTTGGATTTGTGACCAGTGTCCTCTGGCTCTGAAGGACAAAGGCAACCAACCAGGGAAATCATTGTTCTCGACAACATAGCGTACAGTAGTGTCATCTAACAGTGTAGCTGTCTGGCATTCAAATCAGACTGATAAAGATGTTAATGAGTTCTCAGAAGAAGCTGTCCCACCTCCATCAGCAAGGTGGAGAAAGTAAAGACTCAAATGAACTTTGTCACTCCAGAAGAAGTCTCTAGATGCAGATAAATAACAAACTGCAAACGGAAAGCAAAGTATTGGTGAGCATGATTGTATTTGTAATTTAATCCTGCTGCTATTATTATCATTATTATTATTATTTTGCTGGAAAGATCACTGCATCAAGATTAGATGTATTTATATTGGTGTCTTGGAGAGAATTATCACAATATATGGGGAAAAGGGTACTCTGCTTCCCCCGTCCATATGATATCCAACTCCACCTCCACTGTGCTTGTCCACCCCATTACACACATGTATGTACATGTATTTGCAGAAGAGACATTTTGTGCCTGATTGCAAATGAAAGAAGCTTCAACCTCCTGTGTCTCATGTCTTTTTCTTTGTCTCCCAAAACACCTCTTCATGCCATTTCAGAATGTATGTTACATGTTGTTTTTGGATCCTATGTGTTTTCTATGTAAAGCACTGTGTGGCATTTTTTTTTGTCAAAGCAAGATCATGAATTGATTTCACAGATTGGTAGTGATGCAGTTTATAATCATGTTATCAAGTTATCATGACCAAGACTGGCAGCTGTTATTCAATTAACATTACAGGTGTGTAATGTTACTTTAAGTCTGTCATACAAAGCTTTCCCCAAGTAGAAGCCTAGAATAACCAAACATATATTACATTTAGATTCATATTGTCATTATACTCCCTAAAAATTAACCACAAGTCAAACACTGATTAAAATCTTCACAAGCGTATCTGCCTCACCCTTTGTCAGTAAATGACTCGTCAACATAAATAACATGCTGAAATCTTTTCCGCACTTGGCCTTACAGATTAAGCACCATGCGGGAAGTGAAAGTAGGTGGGGAACACTCATGATTCTGTCCTCTTCAACTTTAATCAAAAGTACACTAACGTGCTGCAGCCCCCTCCCTCTCTTTCATAATAATGGGCCGCTAAAAATTCAGGAGGCAGGCTCCACATCAATCACTCGCCAGATTTGAGTCCAATGCAATAAATATGTAAATGAGGAGAAGCCAATGTCTCGTAGCTTTGAGATCAGCACAAGGAAGGGAAAAAAGGGAAAAACTGTATTAATTGCCCATGGCCAGAGGAATCTGTAGGCATTGGTTATAAAATTGTATGTGTGAATGATTTTCATGCAGAAAATGGACTACCAAGCCTAAAGCAAAAAGTGAAGAAAGAGTCAAATTAGCAAATTGGGACAGATTGTCCAAGAGACTAAAAAGAAACAGCAATGACAAAAAGGCCAAATCTAAGTTCACATAAGATTCAGATCATAAAATGTAAGGGATTTCTAACTCAAATTACAATTAAGTATCATTCAGCTGGAACATTTCTACACTTGTAATGTTCAACTGCACATTCCAGATTAAACTCATAAGGCTATAAGAGAATAGGGGACACTCTACCATCCCTTTTCTTTCAGAAGCACAGTATGCATTCAGTTGGGGTCATTTTTGTGTCCAAATGATGCATTTAAATCTAATATTCACTGTCCTTTTAGCTTTGGTTTGGTCTCCACCACATACAGCGTAAAGTTACAGTTTTTAGAGCTTATTTGCCGAAAACAGCTGGATGCAGCAGTAAGAATGAACTAAAACAGTAGAGCTGCAGGCAGAAAAAAACAAAACAAGAGACTGAAAGATGCTGAAACTCTGATAGGAAGTCTCGAATTTAGCATTACGATTGTTGCCATCTCTGATTTTTGGCCAGAAATTACCATATTTGGATAAGAGATTAGAGCTGACCCTAGCACTAGCTACCAGCTTGGTTAGCACTGCACTTTTAAAGTCTATTCTTAACTGTGACAATGCTAATGCACATTCTTTGCTAGTGACAAACAGGCTTAAAACCATTAAAACAAAATATACTTACCGGAAAACCTGAACAGTCGACTCTGTAGAGGGTCTTTAAGTACAACCAACCGCTCAACAAGACTTTTTTAGGCAAGTAAAATGTTACTTTCATGAACTGAAAACACTGTGAAATAGTGGCAGCTACACCTTTACTCTGTTAATCTGGGGTTACAACAGGGCTACATTACATAATCAAGGATGTAGCTAACTTCACAAGGTAGCCACTTCTCTATTACGCTAAGTGGGACCATAATTCATAAAACTAGCATCATGCATAATCATTAGGAAACTGTTTACTGAGGTAAATTAAGTGTCTTAAGTCATGACATTTTCTTATAGACTTCCATACAATCAGACTTCTTGCAACTAGTGGAGTCACCCCCTATTAGAAAGAATGCTTTAAAGCACTTCAGAATTGGCTTCACTTTTCAGACATGGAGTAACCTGCTTGATCTCAACACAAGCAACTCCTTTGACATTAGGCCATAAAACAGAAATACAAAGTAGAAATAGAGTAGACATTCATTATAGCAACTTTAAGAAACAACCCATACCATTAATTAAAAAATCCAGAGTTTGCTTGGCAGGTCGAGTGCGAACACTTTACACATATGACTTAAACTTCAACATTATATCAAACAAAATAAATATATATATTTATGTATATATATATATATATATATATATATATATATGTTTTAAGTTGAGGGAAAGATGTTTCATTATGCTCATCCAATGTTATGTTATGTTCCACACTAACTGAGCACAACAACATTTAAATCTGACAAAAACAAAAACAATTTTTGCAAATGATCAAAACCGACTCTACCCAAGAACAGCGTCCTGTTTTGAGGAGCTGTTTTTACATCCACAACAAAAGACAGATTAGCTGCAGGCATCTAATCATGTAGAGTACCAGTCTAAAGTTTGGACACACCTTCAAATTCCCTTCAATGAGAAAGTGTGTCCAAACTTTTGACTGCTACTGCAGCTGTCAGCCAACTCAAGTGTCAGTCCACAATAGTAGCCATCTCAAAAAGTGGCCACCCAGCTGACTTACGTATCCACGAGACACATTTTGCCATTATTTGTCATTAAACTGTGTATACACACTCCACAGTGACCACAGCTGCAGCTAATTAGGCTTTAAGCCTGATATATTGTAGGGTTATATTGTTGTGAATTTAACATCCTGTGAGGTCTTTACCATCATAACTATGCCTTTGTAGGGTCCTAGTCTGTATTCTCTTTTTGAGATGGATATAGTGCACATATCACACTACAGCAAATGGTATTGGGATAAACCTAAATCCTGAAAGAGGAAAGGTACTCCCATATTCCAATAATGTCTGAGAATACTTCTGACTGCCCTATTAAAACAATGAATAATTTTCCAGTTGTTCATTTTTTAAATATATTTGGTAACGTTAATATTGTGTGAAAGCATTATATTATGTTTAGTTTTGGCCCTTATTTTATGCAAGATCTCCTGTCCAAAATATTGCCAATCTAAATGGGACTTAATTGGCTATAATACCATACTTGGATATACTTCTTTTTTTAAAGTTGTTATTTAAAGAGAATGCAAGTTTAAACAATTTGCTATATCAGACAGCATTTCTATATTTTGGAAACAGTTAAATTGGTTGTGTAGTAAAACAAAGCTGTATACAAATCTCTACTCAGAGGACAAATAACCTTTATTGTGCAAATAATCAGGCCATGGTCTAACAGTCATAATCACTGTCAGCTAGATTTAAATTGATTTGCTGGCCTCATGTTTAACTTGCAAATCTCTCTCTTAATCAAGGCATTTTGCTCAGATAAACAGGGATTAGTTTGATTAACAGCATAACATTATCTCCTAACAGAGAGGAGAACATTTAAACATTGGAGGCTTTAGACATATAGCCTTAAATTCACAGAATACGACAGAGTTTAAAATATTAGATGCATTTTTTTTGTCATTATATAAATATCCTATTTCAAACTCTATACTTGTTCATCTTTGGCATCCTTCAATATTTGCTCAATTTAATATTACTGTTATATATTTAATCACTATTCTAACTCCAGTGACTGTGACTCCTACCAAACTTTATGTAATTCTCTTTTCCGTGTACATTTAATTATGTGGACAAAGTTTCATAAGTGAAAATATATCTACTATTCGCCACAGCGGGCAACAGAAAAATAATGCACGGAAGCAAATTAAAATGCAGAGACATTGCCTTCACATATTAGGTTTGCTCTAACCACCAAGGACACGGTTGCTGGTTGACTTAACATTTTTATTGTAAAGTCAAGTTTTAAGAAGTGATGTTTACTTTAGGGTGCTAACTAGCTATTTTAGCTGCTTAAATTAAGCCTGAGCACTGTAGCCTTCATCAGTATAGCTACTCTTCATTATGTACTTACCTGGTCTAACATTACCAGTGGAGGAAATCTCAGTGTTAGTGTGACTTTACATTTCTGAGAATCGGGAAACAGATATCTCAAATTACATTTTTCATTGTTATTTCATTACATTATCTTTAACACATCTCTTCAGAAATCTATATTTTCTGGAGTTTATAGTTTGTGAACCTTTGGGCCCCTTGTCTCTCCTGCCCTTCCCCCAAACAGCTCCACTGATCTGCTTCCTCAGCCTCCTGCTTCACTGCTTAGCAGTTCAATATTCAGCATTTGTCCTGTCCTGCCTGTGTGCTGCTCTCACCTTTTTCCTGACTCTAAAATATTCACCTTGCGATCAGCCTCTTCCCCACTGCTACAAGAGATGCTTCAACGTACGGCTTAGCTTATTATTGCCCCTACAGAAGTGCTTTTCTAAATGGTCCGCAAAATACCCGGCAAATGACAGCTCCCAGATAGACGATGAAGCCATATGTATACATAAACAAATACAAGTCCAAATACAGTATATGCATTAATAACTTTTCATTTAGACAATTTATTTTCTCTAAAATGTTGTTTTTGATAATAGACTTTGCTTGTTTTTGTTTGATTAAGAATATTACCCTGAACTGAGTTGGATGAGCCAAAAAGAAGAAAAGGCAAGACATTTTGAGCCTTAACCACACCAAGTGCAACTGAAGTTTGGGTTTTTAGTTTCTTGTGGTGCTGTGTATTTCCTCACAGTACTGAGTAGACATGAACCATGCAGTGCTGCTTTATAAACTCAATAGTTCACTAACATTCTGCCAAGGATGCTAACCAATTGCCCCTGGATTTGAAAGTTCATTGATAGCTGTCTAGTTTAGCCAACACTGTAGGTACCTCTTCATATAATTTAATTTAAAAGTTATCAACATATCTACGTTGTTAGTTCTGGATTTAGTGCTATCATTTAACAATCTGTTATAGGCTAATAGAAAACTCCTAATGTTACAACAATTTAGCATATGACAAAAAGTGTTCATTTTGTAAGTCAGTTGTACTGAAGAGTTAACCAGTTTCAACCCAGAAATACAGCATCAAACTTTTATGAATTTCATTCTACATGGTTCTTTTTAAGATAGATGCTGTATGTGAGGTGTAACCTAATAATATGTAATAAATATGTTAATTTCTAAATGAAATAAACAAATTTTAAATCAACGTCACCGGTTTCATCAGCTTCATAAGCAGGATGATAGTTTATTAAAGTTACAACACTGACAAATAGTATAGTGATTTGGATATACTGTGTATTTATTTCCTTAAGGGACCGTCTCACATTATCATTTTGGTCTTTATGTCTAAAGATTAAAGGTGCTTTCACAAATCACTGTCCATTTTATATTTAAGAATATTTAAGAAAAAATATATATATTTTCCCAAAGTGATTCACAAATAACAATGACTGGTATGTGTTTTATTATACAGTGAATGGTCGTAAACATTGGTCTTGTAACTGTTAACGGAACAATCAAGTATATGTCTGCTGCTGGCAGTATGTGAGACCATCAGTGTAAATTATTTGACAGTTTGATGCATAATAGACAAAACCAGTTTGTGTCTTGGCTGTTCATGTTTTTACTCCAGACATCCTCAGAGAATTAGAAGAAGCGGACACCTGCTGTGTCCTAAAACTGAATACTTGCTGGAGTTTCGCCATATATTAATTGGGCAACAGTTTATTGTCTTTTTTTTTATGAGGACATAATACAAACTAGCACAGTGAGCGACCACAAGTATAGAACGACTACAAAAGTTTGGTTTGTTTGCATTTAAATGGTCTGAACCAAGACGTTTTTTATACAATGCTGATATTCAAACCCCCGAATACTGGAGCTTTAAGTAAACAGTTGACTGCTCTGTACATTTGTCCATCATTCTATATATTTATATATAAGGTCAAATCAATTTCTATGACATATAAAATTTTCAGATTTATAAAGATATCCTTTTGAAGGCAAACCTGTGTTGGCAACCAAATAATTAAGGACATGCCTAATTAAGGATAACAATAGAAATGAACACAAACAATGCTTCCACAGTCCTGAGAAAGGTTTTTGGTCAAATGTATTGAAAGTCACAATCATGATCTGTTATAAGATCTTGCATGGAGGGTACTGTTTGTCAGTGTGTGTAAAATACTGAAAGGTGATTTTTTTTTAAATGCCAGCGTGACACCTCACATTAACCTTTTATGGACAATTATGTCAAACAATAATATAAGTGCACTAGATTAGAAAACACTTTCTGCGGCACACACACGTATATATTTATTGCTCCATCAATGAGGCCCAGCATTGTGAGTGTATTAATGAGTCAAATTCACATGGATTATTTAAAACAATCTATTGATTGGCTAGACAATAAACAATTATACCAACATACTGTACAAATATAGAGATATATATAAATAGTCCAATAGAGCTGAAAAGAAATGCAAATAAATAAATAATTAAATAAATAAGTAAATAAATAAGTAAATAAATAAATAAGTAAATAAATAAGTAAATTAATAAATAAATAAATGTACATTAAAAAACGAGCAAAAAAAAAAGGATTGATTTGCCTTCAAAATCCGAATGTGCCTTGTACTATAGTCCAGTGTGAGTTGCGTTACCACACAGTGCCTTCGCTCATCTCTGAGGAGGGTTGTGACAGCTGGTTGGTGTATCCGCTGTCACTGAGAGACAAAGTGGTGAAAGGTGTGCTGGGGCCACACATCTCACTGGAGATACTGTGCATTGAGCCTGGTCCATTTGGCTCTGGACTAGGTGAGTCCGCAGGATGGTGAGATACTGTGTCAGAGAAACACTGCATCTCTCCAGGACAGAGGTGCCCTGGATGGTGATGGTGGTGGTGGTGGTGGTGGTTGTGGTGGTCCAGGGCTCCTAATGGGGTGCCAGCAGGGACAGAGGAGGGCACAAAGCCCAAGTCTGCTGGTGTCTGAGCCTGGGATGAAGGTGGGCCTTGGTAGTATTCATAATTCCCTCCTGAGCCATAGTATTCACCAGGATAATCTGCATTTGCAAAGAACATAATGTTAGAATTCTGGCAATATATGAACAAAAATGACATGAATGATAGTATACACATCAACCTTAATAATTAATACATAAATCTGTTCATTCAAGGGCAATTAAATATAAATAACAATAAAGTTACAAAGCATAGCTCACCTCCATAATAGGAGAAGTGTCCAATCTCTCCTGTCTCCACTCTCTCTCCCAGAGCTCTCATCCTCCTCTGGCCGCGGAAAAACACGTGTCTCCTGGAGCTCAGAGCGCTCAGCTGCTTCATGCGTCTTTCTTTGGACCTCCGATTCTGAAACCAAACCTTAAGGACAAAGTGAGAAGAAGAAAAAAAAGGCAAAGTTAACAAAAGGAGCAGCATGGATGTCACAAAGAAGAAACGCAATCCTGTCTATCCAATATATTTCTATGCTTCGCAGGGCCATTAATGTATCACTACAGCATTTTGAGTGAGCCGTAAAAAATAAGATGAACTGGTCTATTTGACAACATTTAGATTACTTAAAGATTAAAATGAGGATGTATTGCTTGGGGTTCGACATGTGATGAACTATATAACCACTGTAGATTCTTGCCACACCAGAAGTGGTTCAGATCAGAAATAAGATGAATATGGAATAAAGAAGACTCAGTAAATGCGTACAAAGGCATTATTTGACAAGTAAAGCGATGACTGTTAAATCAAATTCAAAGGAAAAGGAAAAGGGGGCTTTTAAAAATGCCCATGGACATCATGAGTCCTGCTTTTAAGGGGTTTAGGGGCGCGGTGGGAGTACAGATTAAGAAAACAAAATCCTGAAATTGGTGTGGAAAGCCTGCCTGGGGGGGGGGGGAAACTATAAAACATTAAGGATGAATTCCTTTAGGATTAAAAAAATAAGAGCAATGAGCTTCAATCACTTTCTTTTTGTTTGTGCGTTTTTTGGTCGCGTTTATTTCCTGTCTTTTGAAAGTGTGTAACCTGTATGAAGTCATCGTGATGGTGTAGAATAGATATAAGGCCTTTTTTGCCTTCCACAGTACCTGGATGACTCTCATAGTGAGGCCGGTCTCCCGTGATAGCTGCTCTCGGATGTGTCTGGTAGGTTTCGGTGTGGCCGTGAAAGCCGCTTTCAGGGTCTCCAGCTGTTTGGCTTTAATGGTGGTCCGAGGCCCGCGTCTCTTCCCAACGGCGCCCTGCTCGTCATTTTCGTTGCTGCCCACGTCTTTATCAGACAAATGTCCAGTTTCTGACTCCTTTCCGTCGTCTTGCGGGTCCTGGGAGTCTGGAGACAAACTGGGGTCGCTGCACGTCGTGACTGTTATGAGAGAAAGATGTGCTCTATATTAACACAATATATATTTAAGCTTCAACATCTGAGAATCTCAATCAGCTGCAAAACCAGCATGAAAAAACAAATATATATATTAGTTATAAATACAGCACCGTATTTATGTCTTTACGCATTCATTTTCTACAAGATCACACTTAAAAAAAAAAAAAAAAAACCCTAACCAATATGTAGTATATATATCTGTTAGGGAATTAGTCTAACTAAAAATAAAATTATAAAAGCTACTAAATAATAGTAATAATTAGAATAGAAATTCTAAATGAGCAACTTGGCCACTTTTTGGCATTGTACACATGTGCAGTGTCTTTATGGTTAATATGAAATCACCTGAGAGCAGGATTGTGTCCTTCCCGCTGTTGTTTTGATAGTCCTCTTTACAAACGAACTTGAATTCGTCCAGGATGTACAGCTCCTCTCCGGTGGACAGCTGTTTGTTGCACATCACACAGGTGAAACAGTTCAGGTGAAACACTTTGCTCTTGGCTCTGCGGACCAGATCACTGGGTAAAATCCCCTGTGAGCAACCTCCACATTTGGTCCCAAATCTCCTGTTCAAGAAGGAGAAGCGACAGTCAGGAAGAGAGGCTCAAAATACAAAATAATATATATATATCTATATATTTTTTTAATGTTTAGTGAATTCTTATGGATGTAATACATATATAATCCATCAGAATATAGCTAAGAAAGCAGGAGTCTGCTAGTAACTGTGATTATAACTGTGGTTCAACTTTCATAATCCAATTCAATGTTAGTAGGCTATAAATAAGTAATGCATAGATAATCTATAGCCCTACATAAATGACAATGTTGCATAGAACATATAACAATATAAAGTATAATATAAATAGTGTATAATAATCTCATTATGAGTGCAAACCCAACATTTCAATGAAATTACGGTTAGGCCTGCAGCTGCCGCTGCTTTATTGTAATACAAAGAAAAACCTATTAACTCATATAATGTTTTTTGAACGTTATATTTTCTTATAACCCTCAAGAAAAAATAAAGTACATTTGCACAGATGCAGTATAGCAGAACACGCTCCAGTAGTTTTAATGCAGTCCCCATCAAGGTTTGGCGGAACCACAATCTATATTTTTAACAATCACATTTTTTCCCACCTTACCTTGGATTTTCAAACTCCACATTTTCCATCTCACACATTGTATTGGCTCAGTTCATATTTAATTGTGATGACATTTGTATTTTTCTCTTTTCTCCCCCTCCATCTACATTAATACCAAACCGCAAACACGTTGGATGCTTACCGAAAGAAGTCATTCTTACAGTACAGTCTCCCTTCTCGTGAAAAACACTTGTCTGTCAAACTGCATTTGCATTCGCAGCACTGGACACATTTGATGTGCCACGGTCTGTCCAAAACTTTGAGCAAGAACCTATCAACAATAGGCTTTTCACAGCTGGTACACTGAAGCATGGTCTGCAGTTATTCCCAGCCCAGTCAGAGGGATATATACAGTATATATCTACTCTGCTTGTTCCCCGCTCCAATGTCCCAGTCACCTCGCTGTTCACTTGCACGACTGTTCTTGTATGATCCAGGAAATCCAATGTATCCAAAAGAAATCTGAATAATTATAGCATCATCCGTGAGGTTAAATCAAGCTCTTCTGTTCCAGAGGACAACAATCCACATCCGACCAACAGCTCCGAACAACAGGTCAACTGTTGAAAAAAATCTGCAGACAGCATTTCTGAAACAAAATCATAGACTGAAGAACATGAGGAGCCCATCAAGATGATCCAAGGTGCGCGCTTTTTTGGGTAAGCTTAGAAAAGATACTCATTAGTGGCTTTTATACTAGCAGCTGACTGCTGTGTGATATATCCTGAGAGGTGTCTAAACTAGAGCAAAAATTAACGACGAAATGATGTCAGCGCGCTCAGTCTTGTCATTAGAGTCCCATTTTTCCCTCTGATGTGATCTCACTCTGAGAGAAGTGCTGTAATGATCGCACCTCTTAAAGCGCAGCCAATTGCCTATTAAGAAATCAGTGACGTCAGCTCCAAGAAAAACCTATGAGCAGCCTTTTTTTTCCATTTCCCTCCACCACATGCACCTCAGCATCATGCAAAGGAAAGCAAAAATACCAAATAACATGCATAAGTGCCATGATTTAAATCTGAGTTGGACTCATACAAACTTTTCAACCTCAAAATGTAAAAAATAAATCAAAATGTATGTCTGTGAGGGTCAAAAAGAGAAACAAGCTATTTACATAAAGACACAGTAATGCTTCTACTGCAAGAAAAAAAAAGTTTTCGTTAAAATTAGATGTTTGAAAAAGTAGCAATCATTCAAACTTTCACATTATGCTCAGTAATGCCCAAAAATGAAAGCTAAATTTGACAACAACTCTATTAAAAATATTTAATCTTCCACTCTCCAACGTATCAAAACAATAATTATTTTAGTTTTCTTTAGGGTCTTAGCTTGTTGAGCAACAATAATGACATGTTGTGAATAAATGATTGTCTTTGAGAAAACGCTGGGTTGTCTGAGAGAACAGAGTGGCACATGACACATGTGAGTCGAGGCCTAAACCTGCTGCTGTATAGAAAGTAAGAGGTTCTCATGAACGTGCTGAAGCTTTCTACACAGATTAATGTTGTGCCCCAGCATTATTCTTCATTTTGTTTGAAAGGACAAGGATCACTAATGGTTCTAATCTGTAGCGATAGGCTGCCTCTCTTATAGATGTTATCTCACTGTGCTGGTGCACTGGTGACGGAGATAGTGCATTTCCCATACAGACTCCCAGCTCTGTTAGTCCCTGATATCGAAGCTCCGGACACTATAAAACTCAACTTGAGCGAAGGAGTTGCAAAATCTTTTGTTAGTGTTTTTGTTTTTATCACGGTCAGCTCGTAGTATTCAGTTTAGAAATTAAACATTTACATCAGAGTATCTCATTTAATCACTTCATTTATTTGACAGCTGATTTTTAGGGGATATAAAAAGGAATGGGTGAGAGGAAAAAAGGAGTACAAGGTGTTGGTTGAACATGCATATCCCCATCTCTTTCTAATGTTTATTATTATAAGCAGGTGCCAATATAAATCAGCCAATTAATCCAAATCAGTCAGTTAAACATGTTCCTAAATCTCAGAAGTACATATTTAATATTCACATCAGAGTAATAACCAAGATTAGTTCCCCCTTTGAGAACATGATGATCAGGATCAGTGGTTCCTGAAATGTTTTGAGAATACAAGATTTTAATCCAGCCATAGCAATGCATTTATTTGTAAATTGGAGTAAATTGCAAAACTGAGGACACTACAATTTAAGACCCAAGCATACAGTTTTTAACGTTTTTAAAGTAAAAGCCAGAACCCAAACTCATAACAATTTTAAGATTATTTAATTCCTCGGAGCTCTAAATGACCTGTGGGCTCATATATCCTGAACTATATTTTGACAATGTGCCATAAGCGGTGTCATTTTTGTGTGAGGATGGTTACTTTGAGAATTATTCTTTAAGCACCATGGACAGCACTTTGGTACACCCGTGAATGCTTTCAGTACTTACTGTAAATGAATAAAATGACAGTAGGGCCAAAGTAATATAATGCAACCTTGCACCTTGCATCCTTTGGTGAATTATTTAAGAGTAAACTTTTATACTGTCATTAACAATTGCCAAACAAGGCAGAATTTAATGTCATTGCAAATGGGATTGCATTAAGAAGCTACATGTCTGGTTTTAAATCCTTCATTGACACCCAACTGTGCTGCATGCATCCCAACTTTGAAACTGGTGGTGTACACATTCTGAATAGGAGATTATAATGTGTTGTCATGTGAGAAAAGTAGCGGTACTACTAATAATAATTAGAATAAGTTGCTTGAGACTTCTTGGATGTTTATTGTGACTCTCAAATGCTGATCTCAGTTGTTTACATTTAACAGTGGTGGGTATCAATGAACAGACCAGAGGGGAAAGTAATTATCTCCATGGTATCCTAAGTGCCAGTTGTTTGGACAAGTGTCTCCTTCTGGGTTTGTGTTTCTCCATGAGAGGTGTTGATTAGAAGCCTGGCCCAAAGAGCTGGCCCCCAGCTCCACTTCAGCACACAAGAGGTCTCTGTGCAGCACTGGAATCTGGCAGGGTGCGCACTGTTTGTTTTGGAATGAGAAAAAAAGCATGTCATTAGTGTTTGTTAATTGCAGCTAATTGGCCCTAACGAGATGAACAGCCCACCCACTGGGACCATTCATACAAATAATTTGTAGAAAACAAAATTAATTACTAGATGCTAATTAAGGTCAATTAAAGCTGATTAGGCAGTTGCAAAATGGGAAAGTTATAGACAGGAGGAAAATACCTGGCAACACATAAAATGAGATGACAAACATACTGTATTTGGCAGTTTGCAGAGCTCCCTACTGTGAAACAGGATCTTCTTTATTCCCCGTATGTTGACTACAGCTTAACAGAGGTGTCCATTGTTCAATCAGCCTCACTTGAGGATATTGATGATTACAGATTAACTAAAAAAATAATAGAATGAGGATTACACTAAACAAAAGTTCAATCAAGAAGACGCAGACTTATTGCCAGACACATTTCTTTTCACCATCCCAATGCGGTAAAGTGGAACACATTACAAACTAAAGCATGCAAAATGACCAAAAACGTGAAGTAACATATCTAAAAACTTATTAGACTGTATTCGTTTTCAAAAGGTGGAGCTTATAAACTGGCAACGAAGTATAGGTGGTAAAGCACATCTGCAGTCGGTGCTGAACAAAAGGTTAATATCCATTTCTGGCAAAGGAACATACCACCTGAACCTTTTCTACTCTGAGCCAACTGACATCAAAACCTTCATACTTTTTTAGAGCTGAGAAGTGGGACAGCTTGGTGTGACATTTGCGGCCCTCCGCATACAACACACAGCCATTGTCTTTGAGCAACCTGTGCTTGACTGAATTAGCATAACACAGAAGTGCAAGAGAGATACAGAGGGGCTGCCATACAATGCGAACATGTTGTGCTTTTTAAAAAAAAAAAAAAGGGGGAAAAAGGTTATTATCCATTTGATATTAACAGCAGTGAGTATGGTGGGCTGAGATTCAAAGTTTAAAAGTCACAAAATGTACACTCTGCCAGAAAGTTCACAAAAACACACATTCTTTAATCACATCAGGTATTTTATACAACTTAAACAGTCTAACAGTGATAAACTGATATTTATGATGGTTTTCACTGACACTGTCATCATTACAGCTTAACCAATAGTGACACAGAGAGAGTGGGGGTAATTCTCCCAAACTACAGTACATCTCAAAGCCTCCCAGAGAGAGTAGTATATACTAAGTTAATGTAAAAGCTCCCTTGTGTATAATCAAATAACTATTTTGGATAGAGAGAAATCAATCCTCCTGATCATGGGTCTTTTCTGTTAGAACACAGTACACTATTAAAATTGCCGATTAGTTAATGCTGCACTGAAGCAGCAAGATGGTCATTTTCATGCACAATGCTTGATTATTGAGAGTGGGAAAAAACGATTACAGAGTCGAGTGGTGGGTTTCAAGCAGTATCACATTGTTTGTGTGAGTGAGTGTGAGGTGTGAGGAAGGGTAGAGGCAGAACGAAGGGGTGACGGAGTGGGAAACCTACCCCATGTGAGAGGAGAGAGAGAGTGATCTGCCTGAGGGGCCGCTCAGTGAGAGGACCCTAGGGACAGAGTGCCCACGGCTGTGGCGATGATGGTGATTGATGCAGGCACAATTCAGACACCCCAGACACTGCAGCAAATTAAAAGGCTATTTTGTAAAGTTGTAAAGGAGCAGAATGGCAGAGGGGACCGATGAGCCCCTCCCTCCATTTCCCCTCCTCAGGTCTGTCACACCATCAGCTTCTGTTTAGTTTCCTTGGTGTCATCAGTCCCTTAGGGGGTCGAGCTATTACAAGCCTTTCACGCTCACTCATACTGGATACACCGCTGATGCTGCCTGTGCACATATGGGAGTGTGCATGAGTGTGTACATGTGTGGAAAGAGGGTAAATATGGATCCATGCACCAGCGAGACATTGTTTGGCTATCTATAAGTCAGTAGATGAAAGCAAATATTGATGAAGCATCCATAGTGTGAATATTTTCAACTGTCAAAAGCGAAAGCAGCAGTGTTTCCTCCCTCTTCTGTTGACCGCTTCCTTATCTGTACATGATTTACAAATCATTTATCCTCAATTTGAATTTAATTGACCTGGCTGACCTGAGGATGCACCCATTACTGGGTGTGTGTCCTGCCTTGGAGCAGTGTGTGTGTGTGAGTGGGGAGAGGAGATACAGAGACAGACTGTGTCTGGCTATAGGCAGAGCAGCTTTTTTTTGGGGGGGGGTGGTTGGACAACTCACATGCCAGGGGTCAAACCAGTGTCAAGTGGGAAGATAGGCCAGCTGAGCTGCCTTGGCCCATGCATTGTACTCATCAATGCAGCTGCTGTCAGTTATCAGGAGTGTTTGCAAGGGGAGGCACGGTGGGGCGGGGGCAGGGCTCAGGCTGCGTTGACAGAAAGGAACATGCTTGTGTGTGGGATAGGGGGAAGTGGAGGGGCATGAGATGGGGATTGTTGGAGTTTGGGGGCATATGGTTGTTCTACCCGAGGAAAAGAGCTCATTCCACACAACACATGCCAAGTCTCTCATATGCAGGTCACCTGCCTCACATAGGCTGCTCAGAAGAAACATTTGAAATTATTTTTTCAAACAATTCAGAGTTCTAAATGTACAGAATAGTCAGCAATCATTGTACATTTGCAATATTGCTACATTTTACTCATATTCTCAACATTGACAACAAATATTTGGATCATTTGTATACTGTATCTATAATTCATTATGAATTAGGATAAAGAAAAGAAACCAAATGAGATTTTCTGAAATGTAACCCAATAATTTGACTGCTGTGATCTCAGTCAGAGGTGATATTTTTCCGAATGGAGTGAAGACACTTGATTCTCAGACCTAGCAACTCCGGATGAGGTATAATCAGCGGTATTGCTGTAGGGTCACGACTCTTGGTGGAAGGGTTCAATTGGTCTATAGCAGCTTATCACCTGCTCCTACGCTGCCCAGCCCATCCACTGAATATTGACAATGAGGAGGGGAGGGGGATGGGGGGTACTGTATGAATCGATCTGAGCTCACACAGATATATCCCGCTAAGAGGTCACTGAGGCCGTGTATTATGTACACTGTTGAGTCAATAGGAAAATATTAGCCAAACAGCTTAACAGAGAGGTAGTGAGGGGGACACAGACACCACATGCGTGAAAGGATGCACGCGTATGTCAAACACACATCCCAGTCTGCTTCCCTCGGTGCATCTGTCAGTCTCTGATCTCCAACTTGTATGCAAGCAGGGGAGCCATGGATGCAACATTAGAATAAGAGTGGACTGCAGGAGTGCCGCAGACAGACTGTGTCCTGATGCGGCCGCCCACCCTTGTCTTTTCAGCTGGGCCTTCTCATGCTCACCCTTTCATTCCAGCAGCTCTTTGGGACTGGGCTCGTCCCAATGCACAAAGCAGATGGACGTTTCACAAAGGGCCCGGCTTTTTGGCAAGCTGGTGTCCTACATGGCTGATTACACCTAAATACCAAACCAAGAATTGATACAGTGGCTCATGGTCACTTTGTGCGATGGGGTTACAGGGCCGACATGAATGAAAACAAGAAACAAAAGGTAACGTTGGTTGAAACCTGTTTGTATTGTTAGCCAAAAATTATAAATACTGCTCACTTTTAGGAGATGCTGGAGATGTATAATATATAACGTACAATTTTAGATGCGGAGACATCAGCAGTAGAAATAGACATGAACTTTTTCATATATAATTTGCTAAAAGAACATTTTATGTTATACGGGAAGTCTCTGTTTGGCAATACTTAGATACAGTATAATTTTAGCAATATAGGAGCTTCACACCCCACACCCCCCGTTCATCCAATATCATAACTATACCACAGAGCAGTGGTGACAGAGCATTTGGTTGGAGCTGACCAAGAGAAAAACATAAAGACCTAATAGTTGATATAATGCCTTCAGGAGTAAGTATCAGGATGGTTCAGTGAGCCTTAATCAAAATCAAATCACTCAGTCAAAGCATCATGTGACCACCATTGTCATAACTCTCATTTGTACTATACTATACTTGCTACATCATTGCATGAATTGCATGGAATGAATAACAATCAATGCATTGTAAATTACTTCTTATTGTTAAACAAACAGTTTAATTACAATACACCTGTCGATCTATAATAAAGTTATTTGTTTTAAATACATGAGGCATTGTCTATAAAACTATAGTGCCTAAGCACAAACATACATGTGCCACTTCTGTGGTGGGCTGTGAGCTGTGAGCTGTGTTTCTTTCTCAAATTCAGTGTTTTCCTCCTTCTCCCTGATAGTGTATATGTGCATCCACATGTCAATTCTCATCTGAGACTGTGCATGTGCACATAAGATAGAGAGGAACATAAAGAAGGGAGTGAGTACATGCCTGTAGCCAGACTATCCACATTTTTCATCAACATAAAAAAACAAACCAGGCTTCTTATCGGCAGCTGTGTCCTTTCCTTCCTCTCAGACTGCCCTCCCATCCCTGTCTGGCCTCCCAGATATGCTAATCGCTATGTAAGAATATCCTGTTGGATAATTACCATACATTACCCTGTGCTCATCTCCGGATTAATTCTTCATGTGCATAATCGCATTTGGGCTTCTTTTCCAGCCCGATGTTAAAGGTGAAAATTGTGTAAATACAATTTATACTGATCGAACATTATAGTATGGAATGTGTTAGCAGCTCTTACCTCCAGGATATTGTCTGCAGACTGAGATGGCTGAATGAAGAGGATTATCTCTTCAGTCATAAACTGCCTGGACTGCTGGATCTTAGAGAGTTGTAATACTACCACCAAAGGCTGTTTTCAATGGTGCATTATCCTTTGTTATTTAATGGTTTTATATTCTTTTGTATGTTCATGTTTTTGTATTGATTTCATACAGTGCAACTGTTGACACAAAATAGCTAATTATGTCATGAATTTGGTTGTTTATACTTACGTTTATATAAGTCGTAAACTTTGCGAATATCCTGGAATTACTATCATTGTTCTTAATGTTTAAATTTGAATCTAAGAAATTGCAATTAGCATGAAATCTCAATAATTCTTCCATTTGATACACAGTCTGAGCTATGACAGGGCAAGATCATAAATATTAAAATACTGAATTTCAGTCTTATGACACTCATCACAGCAATTTATTTCAAGATCTGACTAAGTATTCAAATAATGTTGGATTCAACACTGATATGTTTTCCAAATCATTTACAGGCATTTGAGTATGTTCTGAAAATATAGCTGAAAATGTGTCTGGCTTGACTGATCAATGTATTCTAGTCACATGATGCTACTACTGGAACCATCCCTTTATTGATAGCCCCTCCTATTATTATATGTCATTTGAATATATTGAGTTGGCCATATGTAAGCCATTTATCTACATCAAAAAGCTGTTAGAATTGTCTCCTCCCCCTGTCCCGGCCTCCAGCCCAGTCAGCACACACAAATCAACACATGCGTGCATATGTTGTTGCATGCAAGCAAACACACACACCCAGACACAGTCTGTCCGTCACACTGACATTACATTGACTTACATTCATTTCTTGGAGACTTATCCTAACCCTAACCATAACCACTACTTGCCTAACCCTAACCCTAATCTTAACCCTAACCGTTAATCTTAATTTTAAATGAAGTCTACACCCTAAAGTTAATGAATTACATTAAATGACTTGCTTTTTGTCCTCATAAGGGAGGCGAGGCTGCACAAAATGACTGTATAAACAGATTTATTTCACCACAACATGAAGAATACCTGGACCACTCAAACACACACACATTTAATCTCTCCGACCTTGACATTTTCTCATCCATTCCTCCTCCAAGGAAGGACATTCCTTTCTTTAACACCTTCACCACTTTATTTCATCAGTGTTCTGCAACAGGGTCTGTAGACATCTGCCTGACATTCACCATTATCCTTATCCATGGACATAGGAAGCTGTTTTAATATGATCTTCCTGAAAACGGATGCCTACATCTCTGTCTGCAGACCTTTCAACAAAGACCTGCTGAGGCGGTTGCACACATGACCCTCGCAAACAAACCATAAAAGCACTATCACAAGAATAATGACCAAATTTAACAGTTTGCCTCAGTACACCTGGGTTCCAGACAAGGACCGTATATTTCCTCTGACAGTCCAACATCTCTGCAGTGCTCAGTCAAGTAGAACGCAACTGGCAGGGTCAATATCCTTGGAGAGAAAGAGAGAGAGAGAGAGAGAGAGAGAGAGAGAGAGAGAGAGAGAGAGAGAGAGAGAGAGAGAGAGACAGAGAGAGAGAGAGAGAGAGAGAGAGAGAGAGAGAGAGAGAGAGAGGAGAGAGAGAGAGAGAGAGAGAGAGAGGGAGAAAGAGAGAGAGAGAGAGAGAGAGAGAGAGAGAGAGAGAGAGAGAGAGAGAGAGAGAGGTGCTGATAGTGTATTTGTGGGTTCTCATTTGTGGCATTTGTGGCTGCATAAAGGCCCAGAGGGCACAGAGAGAAGGACAACGCACTTAATTCTCTTAATTCGAACAACTCTGGAATGAGACGGTAGACAGCAGTGTTGAATGCAGCACAATAGGCGTTTCATTAGAAATCAGTGAGATAAAGTGGACAGGTCCTTCAGGCTGGGGGGCTCGTTTCAGGGTTTTTTTTGCTTTTGTTAACATTCATACAGGGGGGGCAGCACAGGTAAACCCAAGTGCAGACACTCAGAGGTGAGGAAAAATGAACCTGGGTGACCAAGATATTTATTGCAAGGAGGACCTGAGCCAGAGCTCAGGCAGACAGCACAAGAACAGAATAAGGACGGACTGGGGGCTGGAAACTATGAATGCAAGACGGGGCACATAGGTGGAGTTGCTCGGGATGTTGACCACAAGACAGGAAAGATGGGCGGTGAGAGAGGTGTTACAGCTCAGGAGAGTGATCAGAAAGCAGGACAGATGAGTGGAGCCTCTCTGGAGGTTTACCAGACAGCAGGACAGATGGGCAGAGCCACTTTAGAAGTCATGAAGTAGGCAGGAATGCTCTGGAGGTCGACAAAATAAGCAGAACCAATCTGGAGGTTGATTGAGATGCTCAGGGCAGAGACTTTGAGGGCCAAAGATAAGCCACTTAGAGGAACAGCAAAGAGGCAGGAGGATGGTGGATACGGACAACTGCTGAAGATCTAGCAGGAGGTAGGATGAGACGGCCGACTGCTGAAGGCAGACTGGGTGACAAGCTGATGGCCAACAAACTGGACATCCCTAAACACAGCAGCAAGATGCCACTTCCAGGGTATACTGTGAGGAGCCTGAACAAATTCTGGCTCTTCACCAAGGAGAATGTCTCTCAGCTCACTAATAGCCTCCCAAATATTCAGTAAGTTGATGTCATTGGCCATATATATACCCATATACATATATACCAGCACACCCGTCTCACACAATCACAGACACTGGAGAGAGACACTGGGGAAGTGGCAACAGGTAGGGAGACACGAGGCTGAGACAGGAATCATGAGAAGCATGCAAAAAAGCAAGAGAGAGAGTGTTTGAAACCTAATAAAACCTTTGTATTTCAGGAAAAAGGAGCTGGATAATTGTCTGCTGATGTCAGTGAGCAGCAGTTGCTTTCATAGCCAGGAGGGCTTGAGGCAGAGCCAGAAATCTCCGTTCAGCCCTTGCAATGCTAATGTGCTAATCTGTTTTCTTCCAGCATGCCCTGGGGCTTTACACAGCATTACAGCCGCAAACTAGTTTTTTACCTCACATTAGTTAATTGGTCACATGACAGGGAGGGCCAGTTAAGTATGCTAAAAAAAACAACAACTGAATGACATGCAAAGAGATACTTTAAGCTTCACTGTCTATGTGCTGTAAAACATTATCCTGTAAGACAACTGTTATTATTTGAGGAAAACTACACCATCACAAGATCAGAAATCATTTCAGATTTAACACAGTTACATGGTGGTTATTTGTCTGTTAAAAGGAAAAAAAAGAAAGAAATCAATTTAGATGACAACATGTAATTAGATTTTTTTTTTCATGTAAGCTTAATACACCACCTAAATCTTAACTTGTATGCATCATGTGATTCATGTCACATTTTGTCACCCTTTGTCAGTGGGGCAGTGGATGGTGAGAGTCAGGAGGGAATGCACAGATGCAAGTGCTAATGGATTGACACGGCAGCACAGCTGATCACAGGTCTGAGAATCTGCCAAGCCCAATGCTGCATGCCTTTTGAATAAGACATATGCTCATAACAAAACAAATCTCAAATGTAGCTCAGGGACCCTCACTGCCCTCCAAACAATAATATCTCAAACTATAAATTATCTGAAGGAACCACACTTTTCTTGTAAGTTATGCTATGTCAGGTGCTTTTTTGTCTACTTAACTATAAGGTTACAATCATTTTCATAATTTTCAGATCAATCATGATAGTCAACTACTTACAGAAGAAAATTCATTAGATACTGTATTTTCTAATCAATGCAATCGGTGAAGACTCTTTAACCTTACATGATGACAAAACAGGAGGACATGATGAAAAAACTGATTAACCCCACTGATTGGTCATATCACCACCAGCCCTACTTCATCGCCATGCCAACTACTTGTCCAAACAGCCTCATCAATGCATATATTACATTTGTCATGTCAATAAAGCTATTTGCAGGCAATTGATCAGTTTCAAACTCCTGGTTCCCACGAGGGCACGAGTGAAAATCAGGGAGAGAGACCAGCAGGAGTGAGAATTGCTGATTCTTTACCTCTGACCTTTGATGATATCACTGGACCTATGATCAGCTCATCACAGGGGCCTTGCTGCAGTTCACCTATGGACTCCTCTCTGTGGAGACAGTGAGAGATAAAAGAAGCCATGGCACCATACTCACTCATCAGGGGTAGTCAGAGATCAAAATCAAAACCCTGGGGAGAGAGGGTTCAGTCCCTGAATATTGCAGCGCTGATGTCAGGGTTGATCCACTCATTGGCATTCATCAAGAACAGTACTACTACTTGGGACCATGCTTTTTTCTGTTCTGGCTCAAGCATGAGCTAGGTGATGGAGCAGAACACTGCATTCTCGCCAGAATGCTTTTTGGTAACCCCACTGTGGGTGAAAAGGAAGATGTATCTGTCAGCTGAACAAAGCTTTCCCTTTTATTTTTTTTGAAAGGAGAAGGAAAAATCAATGGCTATCTCTACTTTGTGGAGACACAATCAATTTTATGTGGGTCTTATCCTCTCAATGGAGATGAGGGAACAATAATGGAATATGGTCATTTCACGGTCACAGCAGACTTGGGGTGCTGGCCTGTGGTTCAGGTGTTTGTGTTGGATCTTTAATGTTGTGCTGTGTATTGATTTCTTTCATCCTCTATGTCTCCAAGAATCTGGGCTCTTTTAAACACACAGGGGGCAAATGACCACTTCATGGCTGCTCAACTTTCTGTCTCTTCACAGTCTAGGAGACCTGAGATCTGCTGTATTTTCCTTCCTTTGATAAAATGTCTCTACCCAGCACTTACCAATGTTGCAAAGCAAGTATGTACACTAATTTTGGTCAGGTTATTCCATTTTGAAGAGCTCATGAATCTGGAAAAACCTTAAATTCAATACTCCTGATCAGTTCAGAAAAATAGTAACCACTAAATCATGATGTTGTACAGGTTTGACAATTCAAAATTGTCATCCTTTTTCTATTTATTAAAAAACAAAACAAATGAAATACATAAATATACATGAGTTTCCATTTCAAAAGGACACAATAGTTTATATTTAGCAAACATGTTATTATAGTAGTAGTATAAATCACTAACACATGAGACAGGACCAATCGGTACTGACAGTTTGTTTTTGCATTAGGAAATGCAAATAAATAAATGAGGCACTATAAAGATGATTAAAAACAAAGATGAATATAAACAATGACTGTAACGATTATCACAAACTATAAACCAGTGCAGAATATTCACCTGGTGGAGATTGTCTGATATGAGATTTCCATTTTTATTTTCTATTAATCCCCTAAAATAATTCTTAATTCTATTTATCACTCAGAGGATTAGGCTGCCTTTTTTTGACTGCATCTGTTGTTTACCTGCCATGATTTGATACACCTCACCCTACCTACCAGTTTCTACCAACATTCAAAGTCGTTTGGAACCTCAGATAATCCATGATTGGCATGGTATGATCCTCTGAAGCTTTAATATCATGTGAACAGAGCGTCAATATGATTGACTTTGAATGGATTAGTCTTATTCTTCATGTAAATCGCATCGTTGCAGTGCCTTCAATAATACAATTGGTGTGACACTTTTGATACAGTTAAAGTTCCTGAGGTGATGCCAATACATTGACAGGTGATGTATCATATCACACAGGATTTTACAGAAAAAAAGGTTGCTGTTTCATTACTGCCACCGCCACATTAAAAAAACATTGGCTACTCTGAGTTACATAGAGTATATGAATACTGGACCAGGATCAGACATGGCTAATGTGTGTACCACAACTGAAAAGTATTTTGAAGGGAAAATAAATATTCTAACTGTGGCAGACAATCACTTCAAGATCTCTAAGATAGTGGCCATGTGTGGACAGAAATCAGCAACTTATCACTTCCATTACTCTTATTTGAAACCATTTTATGTGATGATGACAAGTCGGCACAATTTAATTTGGTCAAACCAGGAGACATCAGAAGTGAAGCAACTAGCCGAGCCTGGCTTTCATCATTCATTCATCATTGCATTCTATTTGGCCAGTATCTTAGTTTTTAACTTCAGGATAGAAACTCAGCCTTTGCAGGTCTCAATGACTAGTGCAGTAAACATAGGGCTTATGTAGTTATTTGTACATTCATTGTTTACACTGTATGGTGTTCCTTCTGTAATCAGTCATTGTATGATTGGTCCAACACTTTCAAATGTACAGGTTGTTTTTTGAGTGGTGCTGAGCACCGATTTGAAGTGGAAAATAAATCAACTTTTAGAGGATATAAAGCATTAATGAGATGAGGGACATAGTATAGAGAGAAGTAAAATGAGAACTGGGACCATCTGTCAGTTCTTGTGAATAATGGAAACGGACCTCTCTCCTCCAACTATAGTACTCGAGTATTCTCCACCACCTTAGATGACATTTCTCTGATCAGTCATGTTTTGTACATTTGTGGAAAATAACTCCATCAGACATTGCTAGCGCCTGTCTGTCAGGCAAAAGGGAAGCCTGATGTCTCACAGACAGGTGAATGACAAGGGCGAACTTGGGGAGAAAACCGTCCAGAAGCAGTGGTGCGAAGGAAAAGAGGAAAGAGAAAAAAGATTGAAGGATGAGAAAAACCTGGGACTCCACTGAACATGAATTCCCTGGGGTGAGGCAGTATCAGTCAGTCTGGGGCTAATTCATGTCAGATGGTGTATGCTATCTCCTCTAGACGCCGGCAGAAGGTTGATAAAATTCAAATGGAAATTAAGTTGGTTGCACAAGTGGACAGATTTAACACCTGTGAAGAGAACAGGAAAAAGATGTTGCTACATATTCATTTATATCCATCTGTTCTTAAACCAGATCCATGCCATCTTTCTTGCCCTTGCTGTAAAAAATAACATGGATGGACACATTTTATTTGCAGATTCATTATAAACTCAGTTCCACTTTCTTTTTTTAAAATGCAAAAGTAAGTGTGTACTGAATCTATTCAATTCTGCTCATAAAAAGAATATTAAACACGTTCAACAATACATTTGCATATTAGTGGTGTATGGAAGTTAAAGAATTTTAAAAAGGAAATACTATAAATGTGGCTACATGATGAGGAAGAGTTGAAAATGTTATATGAATTGCATCATATGCACAAGAAGAAAACGGAGCTTGGCTCATAAATCCATCAGAAGCTGAAGGAAATGAGTGACTGCTCTGAGATAACCTATCTCACTTTCAGAATAAGAATGTGTTTGTCCTTGTGAAGGTAATTAATGAATCGGACTAATGCAGGAAAGCATTTTCTGTCATACTTAAATAATAAGATAAATCTATGAGACAATAAAAGTAGTCATCTGCATAAAAAAATACAGTATATATGTTGTGTTTTGTTTGTTAGGGCTTGAGAATACTGAAAAAACTCTAATATTACTCACAAATGAACTGTTTATATAGGTTACATCTGTAATCTGGGATGTAGAATTAGGTTCAACAAAATGTATTCACTACAACATTTTTTCACTAAGAATTTACCCTTCTAGTTGTTTTACATTACTCATTGAGCTGATATCTATTCAGCATTGTAGTTCTACCATCTGCAGTTTGCCACAGATTTTTGCATCTGGTTTTAACCAATTAAAATCCTTCACTATAGTCTTAAAATCATAGACACTTCATTACTAAATGAAATTACAAACATGAATAAACAACTCACTACCTTGATATATTAACTGACTGCAGCAAGTACCAAAACGTAGACATGCCTGTGAAATGTCAGTGATAAACATGGTTTTCTCAACCATTTATGAAATGCCTGTATTTTCTCTATTTTCTATCTTTTCCATGAACAATACTAAAAGTACTTAAAACACCAAAGAGGAAACAAAGAAATGGTGATTAAAAAGAGTTTAGTGGAGGTGCATAGGGGTGTTGGTCAGAGGCAGGTGAGAAAGTAAAGCAGATGGTGAGATTTGTGGCTCTGTGTCGAGTGCATAATGTCCCCTCAGGCCTTAGGAAGCAATGTCTAAATTAATATGATTTGTGCACCTTTGATATATAAGAGGATTATACCTTATGTTCAAACACAGTGCTGTGAATAGCCAAGGATGAAAAGTGACACAGAGAGGAATAGCATTAGCGGCTTCTGAAGGACTTCTTCATTCATTGTTAACTTCTTGCCTAATCCTTATTAGGATGTACAGGTCTGGGGGAGCTGGTCGTGGCTAAGGGGACATGTGCCCCTATTGTGTGGCTGATGGTTAATCATGCTGTCATGGCAGGGGGAGGGGAAGGCAAATGGAAAGAAATGAGGGATCAAGAAAACTCATAAAGGCCCCCTGCTCTTTATGGGTGTTACCCAGGCTGTGCTCTGATCCTACTTCATGGCATTAAGTACGAAGTGCAGAGCACAGTCACTGGTGCTCAGTATGTGCACATGGAGTATATCCATGTGCATTCAGACACACAAACATATGTTAAAAAAGCAAGGCCTATTAAGGAAAAAAAGCACGTTCTCTGGGAACATAAACAAAACATTTTAGGCACTATCTTTCTATATCTATCGGTTTTTTATTTGGTTTGTTTAATTTTAAAGAGAAGTTTCACATACACACTTTATGTTTGATTCATGTTTTTTTCAGTGTCGCTGTCAGTATAATTTTATAATTTTGTCAATCTCACAGTTACAAGTTTCCAAATCTTTTATAATTGCTGTGAGGGGTTTTCTTCTATTTTGTCCTAGTAAAAGCTTCTCCCTTCCCAGCTGCTATACTTTGACCCCTTCTTCGGTCTCTCAGCAGAATGGAAATACAGTGTAGCAGTCCACTCCCTTCAAATGTTCAGACTACAAGCGACTTATATCAGCTGATAAAGCTAATTTAGTCTTTGTTGGTACTGCTTCTTTGCTGTCTTCACAGTCCCATACCTATGCATCATTATGTTGTGGATGCTTAGAGTGTTTTGACTGAAATGCTTTTGTGAACCCTCTGCTCCAGCCTAGAGCATCTGGCAGGCCATCAGGATATCTTATAAAAATCCAGCTTTATTCAACTTAAATAGACCCTTATCCCATTAATCATGAAGAAAATCATAGATGCAAAAATGCTTTCAGGAGCAGATTATACTCCAGACAATTAACCCTCAGTGGAAAGTGTGAAAAGAACTTTGACTCACTGCTCAATGATACTGTATTACATGGATGAATGTTGTGTAATTTATGTATACTTATTTATTGTATGTCTTTACAAATTTCTACGTTTTTCCATCATCACAGTTGTGATGGTAGGTGAAAGGAATAGATGTTTGACAACTGCCCTCAAGTAAATGACCCAATGCATGATTTTAAAGACAGGGATAGATTGAGTTTCTAAAGGAATGTTTTTGCAATTGTTTCAGTGGGATATAAAAAATAAAAAATGTTCATCTTTTGCAAATTTTCATTTAGTTGATTTATGTGAATATTTCCACATGTTGTCAAAACCTTTCAGAAACCTACCAGCAAAAGACCAACATTTCATTATGCCTGCAAAGTTGACGGTAATGAGTCTTAATATTAGTAACTAAACAAACAAAAAAAAACCAAGGGGAATAAACTGCTCACACTCAAGATTATACACGCGGATATGTATCTGGGTCAAACAGAAATACATCTAACCAGCGACAGTATTTTAGTGTGCCTATACAATTGACACATATAGACATATCTATAAAGCACATTTGTGTCAGTGTGATAAAGCATTGTCCAAAGATTACCCTGTCTGTGCGTGTGTTCTCTTCTCAGATAAGGAAGCTGAGTAATATCAATGTAATATGGCATTTGTATTCCTCAGGGTGTGCACCTTTTCATGACCCCACTCCCCCAAACACCACCACCACCACAACTTCCTTCCATCTAATACCACAGCGTGCTGGTGTGACCCCAGTGAGCTCACAGAGACATTGGGACAATACTATCATGTAAATGTAGTCAGGCTCATTTAAAGTGCCTTTGGGAGATCACTGGTGTATCAGAAACATGCCTGCCAGAGCAGCTCAGTATTGTCCATTCACACCAGTGTACAGAGAGAATTATGGGGTCATATTCACAGCCCAAAGGTCAACATCAGTACTAATGCAAAAGCCGGAGTCGCATACATAAAAAGCAATTCAGACTGTCGCCATAAACTGTTGCCATCATGCTTAGCCCTCACCCCAGGACTACTGACTGGAGACTCTGGGGAACCCATGAATAAACTACTGTAAGAAACAACCATCATAGCAAAATGCTAGCTTATTTCTTACCATAACATTTGTTAGTTCTGATATTAGTTATTTTTAAAAATAATTAATTTAGAAAGGTTTACTGACAGAGTGCTCCTACCTCCCCCGATAGTTTGTTATACTTTAGATTAGAACCCACGGCAAACATGAACTCAATAAATAGTTCCATGTAGTAAAACTGCAGAGGTGGAATTGGGTGTTTTTGATTGAGATCCCCTACCTCAATACATTGGTAAAAACATTCAGTTAAATCAGAAGCATAAAACAATGATATGAAGTCATTAGAAAGAAATTGATTGACAAAGTCATGAAAAATTGGAATGATACAGTAAAACACCTGTGAGATATGACAGCCTCTGTCAGACGGATTAAGATTAAAGGGTCTATTTTCTAATTCTTACTAATGACAAGAAGATGTACTTTACTTATTATTCTGTTTCAAAAATATACAGGATATATGAGTAGAATTACAATGGAAAGCAAATTTAAGTCCAAATAATAGATTGTTGGTGAAACTAAATGCACTGTTATAATGTACATATCAGTGCATGACATTGACAGCGACGTACCCTCTTGTCTTGGTTATTCTTACGCCTGCAGAGCTCACCATCAAAATGTAATTAAATTACAAACTGATACCCATCAGGCTCGTCACGCTTGTTTGTTCATCCATTATTAGAGGCGGAGAGCT